>NC_041392.1:198913222-198984950 GCF_002162155.2 Triticum dicoccoides
GGCACTTCGGTAAAATCCTGATTTCACCCGAAACTATTCTGGTGTCCAAATATAGGCTTCCAATATATCAATCTTTATGTATCAACCATTTTGAGACTCCTTGTCATGTCCGTGATCATATCTGGGACTCCGAACTATCTTCGATACATCAAAACACATAAACTCATATTACCGATCGTCACCGAACTTTAAGCGTGCGGACCCTACGGGTTCGAGAACTATGTAGACATGACCGAGACTCATCTCCGGTCAATAACCAATAGTGGAACATGGATGCTCATATTGGTTCCTACATATTCTACGAAAATCTTTATCGATCAAACCGCATAACAACATACTTTGTTCCCTTTGTCATCGGTATGTTACTTGCCCGAGATTCGATCATCGGTATCGCAATACCTAGTTCAATCTCGTTACTGGCAAGTCTCTTTACTCGTTCCATAATGCTACATCCCATAACTAACTCATTAGCTACATTGCTTGCAAGGGTTATTGTGATGTGCATTATCGAGAGGTCCCAGAGATACCTCTCCGACAATCGGAGTGACAAATCTTAATCTTGATCTATGCGAACTCAAAAAGTACCATCGGAGACACCTGTAGAGCACCTTTATAATCACCCAGTTACGTTGTGACATTTGGTAGCACACAAAGTGTTCCTCCGGTACTCAGGAGTTGCATAATCTCATAGTCGTAGGAACATGTATAAGTCATGAAGAAAGCAATAGCAACAAACTAAACGATCATCGTGCTAAGCTAACGGAATGGGTCAAGTCAATCACATCATTCTCTAATGATGTGATCCCGTTAATCAAATGACAACTCATGTACATGGCTAGAAAACTTAACCATCTTTGATTCAACGAGCTAGTCAAGTAGAGGCAAACTAGTGACACTCTATTTGTCTATGTATTCACACATGTACTAAGTTTCCGGTTAATACAATTCTAGCATGAATAATAAACATTTATCATGATATAAGGAAATATAAATAACAACTTTATTATTGCCTCTAGGGCATATTTCCTTCAGTCTCCCACTTGCACTAGAGTCAACAATCTGGTTCACATCGTCATGTGATTTAACACCAATAGTTCACATCTTTATGTGATTAGATCACATCTCCATGTGACTAATACCCATAGGAACTAGAAAACAAGCAAACTATGCATTGAAAACAGAATCTATCAAAAACAGAATAGTCTGTAGTAATCTGTACTCCAACCATACTTCTGCTACTCCAAAAATTCTATAAAATTAGGACAAACTGAGAAATTTGTCTATTTATCTTCTTCCAAAAGAATCAGTATTTTATCACACTTATGTTAAAAATGAGAATTATTTTCCTAATCGTAAAAGTTTCTGTTTTTCAGCAAGATCAAATCAACTATCACCATAGACCATCCCAAAGGTCTTATTTGGCACTTCATTGAAACAAAAACTATAAAACATGATTACTACAGTAGCTTAATCATGTGAACACAAAAAAACAGTAGGTAAAAGTGTTGGGTTGTCTCCCAAGAAGCGCTTTTCTTTAATGCCTTTTAGCTAGGCATGATGAGTTCAATGATGCTTGCATAAAAGATAAGGATTGAAACATAACAAGAGCATCGCGAATCATAAGTTCCTCTCTCATAATAATTTTCAGTAGCATCATGAATGGATTTATCAATATAACCATCACATAAAACATTCTTTTCATGATCCACAAGCATACAAATTTTATTACTCTCCACATAAGAAAATTTCTTCTCATTCACAACGGTGGGAGTATCATATGAAACTCGAATACTATAAATTGTTTCCACATTAAAAGAGTAATGTGCATGAAAAGGGTAATCATAACTATGACAAGTTTTATTAATATAATCATCACTACTTTTTATAACATAAGTATCATCACAATAATCATCATAAGTAGCAACTTTCTTCTTATCATAGATAGGAGGCATGCAATCATCATAGCAAATTTGATCATTCAAAGTAGGGGGGGGGGCTAAAAAGGTCATCTTCATAAAACATAGCATCCCCAAGCTTGGGACAAACATTAATTGAAGCAAATAAATTCTCAAACATGTCATTCTCATCAAACATAGCATCCCCAAGCTTGTGGCTTGGCATATCATAAGCATAATCACTCTGATCATTAATAGTATGAATAGCACCAACGGTATAACAATTGCTATCATCATAATTTCCCAAGTTGGTGCCAAAAAGATTTTTAAGATTATAATAAGTATCATTGTCTTCCCAGTCATAATCATCACAACAAGCAATAGGCATAACAAAATCATCATCAATAGTGCTCTCAGACATTGTGCCATAAGACATAGAAGCAATATCATCATCATGTGCATCATCTTCCACAATTATTTTTTATTCATTTTCATGAGGTACAACAATAATAGGAGCAATATTATTTGGGAGAGGTATCTTTTTACCTCTATTCTTTCTTATTTTCTTCTTCTTCACCGAATCATGTGTGGGTTTAATCAATTTTTTCGAGATTCTTGTTGAAGAGATTGATTGGATAGGAAGTCCTCCTCGTTACCCAATTCATCATAATAAACACTAGGAGGGTATAGGGAAATATTTTCCCTTTCATTAGTACTCTCTTCATATTCTATATGTTTCCTTGTCTTTAGATAGTTGGCAATATAAGGATTCTCAATGCAATTTACCGCACAAAACATATAAATTTCCTCTAGATCAAAATCAAGAAATCTCTTGAGATTAAATTTTGGAATACCCTCAGTTATATGTTGCATTTCCTCATACCCAAAAATAAGACTAAGCTCTTTGTGATGCTCAAGGGTAATCAAGTTATCACAATTTTTGGACACGATTTGATCATGAAACAATTTGCATTGGAGATTTAAATGACCACGTTCATTGCAAAGTTCATAAGGATGGCGAGAAAAAATTAAATCTTTCAGCACAATTATCTAGCCTCTCTTGCAACTTTTTTGTTTCTAAATATTTATGCTTCTTACAAAATCTATATTCCCTTTTTGTGTGCATTTGCACTCCCAATTCACTCCGTAAAAATTGACATTCTTATAGGAGACATCATTATCATGACTAATGCAATCATCATTAACATCATGGATATTCAAAGAATTCATACTAGCAATATTGCAATCATGCCCATCATCCAACGTTTCTTCTATGCCATAAATTTTGTTGAATTATTTTTCTAGCAATTGAGCACAATTATCGGAATCCTTATTCTCAAGATAGACATTATAAAGATAAAGAACAACCCGAGGTATCCCAATCTCCATTTTTTGCAGTTTTCTATTATAAAACCAAACTAGTGATAAACAAGAAACTAAAAGATTCAATTGCAAGATCTAAAGATATACCTTCAAGCACTCACCTCCCAGGCAACAGCGCCAAAAAAGAGCTTGATGTCTACTACACAACTTGTTCTTGTAGACTCGTGTTGGGCCTCCAAGCGCAGAGTTTTGTAGGACAGTAGAAAATTTCCCTCAAGTGGATGACCAAAGGTTTATCAATTCATGGGAGGCGTAGGCTGAAGATGGTCTCTCTCAAACAACCCTGCAACCAAATAATAAAAAGTCTCCTGTGTCCCCAAAACACAAAATACAATGGCAATTTGTATAGGTGCACTAGTTCGTCAAAGAGATGGTGATACAAGTGTAATATAGATAGTAGATATTGATTTTTGTAGTAAGAACAATAAAAAACAGCAAGGTAGCAATTGATAAAACAGAGCACAAACGGTATTGCAATGCTTGAAAATGAGGACTAGGGTCCGTACTTTCGCTAGTGCAATCTCTCAACAATGCTAATATAATTGGATCATATGACCATCCCTTACGTGCGATGAAGAATCACTCCAAAGTTCTTATCTAGCGGAGAACATAAGAAGAAATTGTTTGTAGCTATTCTTTCTGATCGATCTATCCAAGAGTTCGTACTAAAATAACACCAAGTTATTCTTTCCGATCGATCTATCAAGAGTTTGTACTAAAATAACACCAAAGCAAATTCAGATTCATAATACTCAATCCAACACAAAGAACCTCATAGAGTGCCCCAAGATTTCTACTGGAGAAACAAAAGACGAGAACGTGCATCAACCCATATGCATAGATTACCCCCCAATGTCACCTCAGGAATCCACGAGTTGAGTGCCAAAACATATCTCAAGTGAATCAATATAATACCCCATTGTCACCATGGGTATTCATATGAAAGAAATATATCAAGTGCCCTCAAATACATAAAAGTATTCAATCCGATAAAACAAAATCTCAAAGGGAAAAACTCAATTCATCACAACAAGATAGAGAGGGGAAAACATCATATGATCCAACTATATTAACAAAGCCCGTGATACATCAAGATCGTGACATCTCAAGAACATGAGAGAGAGGGAGAGATTAAACACATAGCTACTGGTACAAACCCTCAGCCCTGAGGGTGGACTACTCCCTTCTCATCATGGTGGCCGCCGGGATGGTGAAGATGGCCACGAATGATGGTTTCCCCCTCCAGCGGTGTGCCGGAACGGGGTCTAGATTGGTTTTTCATGGAGTAATGGAATGGGGTCTAGATTGGTTGATGTAGTCGAACTTCTTCTCATTCCGACCGATCATGTACCGAACATACGGCACCTCCGAGTTCTGCACACGTTCAGTTCGATGACGTCCCTTGAACTCTTGATCCAGCAAAGTGTCGAGGAAGTAGATGAGTTCCGTCAGCATGACAGTGTGGTGAGTGTGATGGTGAAGTGATCCGCACAGGGCTTCGCCTAAGCACCGTGAGAATATGATCGAGGGTGTAATATGTGGAGGGGGCTCCGCACACGGCTAACATATGTTGTTGTGTTGTGCTAGGGACCCCCCACCCTACATATATATAGGTGGGAGGGGGAGGGGAGGCAGCTTGGTGCACCACATAGGTGGCCGGCCGGCCCTAGGGCTCCTGCCCTAACCGTGCCCCCTGCCATGTTTGGACAAGTGGGAAAGGAAGGAGGGGGAGGGGAAGGAAGTAGGAGTCCTACTTCTCACTTTCCTTTTCCTACTCTCCTTTTATTTCCTCCCCATGTAGCTAGCCCTATAGGGGGCGTACTAGCCCCTTATGGGTTGGTGTGTTCCCTCACTTGGCCCAATAAGCCCATATCTTTCCCGGGAAGGGGGGTGGAACCCCTTACAGTGACCCGATATGTACACGGTACCCTCCGGAACACTTCTAGTGTCCGAATACTATCATACTATATATCAATCTTTACCTCTCGACCATTTCGAGACTCCTCGTCATGTCCATGATCTTATTCGGGACTCCAAACAACAATCGGTCACCAAATCACATAACTCATATAATACAAAATTGTCATCGAACGTTAAGCGTGCGGACTCTACGGGTTCGAGAACTATGTAGACATCACCGAGATACCTCTCCAGTCAATAACAATAGCGGAACCTGGATGCTCATATTGGCTCCTACATATTCTAGAAGATCTTTATCGGTCAAACCGTTATGACAACATATGTTATTCCCTTTGTCCATCGGTATGTTACTTGCCCGAGATTCGATCGTTGGTATCTTCATACCTAGTTCAATCTTGTTGCTGGAAAGTCTCTTTACTCGTTCTTAATACATCATCCCGCAACTAATTCATTATTCACTTTGCTTGTAAGGCTTCTTATGATGTGCAATACCGAGAGGGCCCAGAGATACCTCTCCGATACTCGGAGTGACAAATCCTAATCTCGATCTATGCCAACTCAACAAACACCTTCGGAGATACTTGTAGAGCATCTTTATAATCACCCAATTACGTTTGTGATGTTTGATAGCACATAAAGTATTCCTACGGTGTCCGGGAGTTGCATAATCTCGTAGTCAATGGAATATGTATATGACATTAAGAAAGCAATACCAATAAAACAGAACGATCAATATGCTAAGCTAACGGATGGGTCTTGCCCATCACATCATTCTCCTAGTGATGTGATGTGATCCCGTTCATCAAATGACAACACATGTCTATGGTTAGGAAACTTAATCATCTTTGATTAAGAAGCTAGTCTAGTAGAGGCTTACTAGGGACACAGTGTTTTGTCTATGTATCCACACATGTATCAAGTTTCCGGTTAATACAATTCTAGCATGAATAATAAACATTTATCATGATATAAGGAAATATAAAATGACAACTTTATTATTGCCTCTAGGGCATATTTCCTTCAGTCTCCCACTTGCACTAGAGTCAATAATCTAGTTCCCACCGCCATGTGATTTAACACCAATAGTTCATATCTGTTTGTGATTCACACCCATAGTTCACATCGCCATGTGACCAACACCCAAAGGGTTTACTAGGATCAATAATCTAGTTCACATCGCTATGTGATTAACACCCAAAGAGTACTAAGGTGTGATCATGTTTTGGTTGTGAGAGAGGCTTAGTAAATGGGTCTCTCACATTCAGATCTGTATGTATTTTGCAAATTTATATGTATACAATGCTCTGCATGGAGCTACTCTAGCTAATTGCTCCCATGTTCAATACGTATCTAGATTGAGACTTAGAGTCATCTAGATCAGTGTTAAAGCTTGCATTGACGTAACTCTTTACGATGAACTCTTTATCACCTCCATAACCGAGAAATATTTCCTTAGTCCTCTTAGGTACCTAAGGATAATTTTCACCGCTGTCAAGTGATCTACTACTGGATCACTATTGTACCCCCTTACCAAACTCATGGCAAGGTACACAATAGGTCTAGTACACAGCATGGCATGCTTTATAGAACCTATGGTTGAGGCATAGGGAATGACTTTCATTCTCTCTCTATCTTCTGAAGTGGTCGGGCACTAAGTCTGACTCAACTTCACACCTTGTAACACAGGCAAAAACCCTTTCTTTGACTGATCCATTTTGAACTTCTTCAAAACTTTATCAAGGTATGTGCTTTGTGAAAGTCCACTTAAGCATCTTGATCTATCTCTATAGATCTTGATGCCCAATATATAAAAAGCTTCACCGAGGTCTTTCATTGAAAAACTTTTATTCAAGTATCCTTTTATGCTATCCAGAAATTCTACATCATTTACAGTCAACAATATGTCATCCACATATAATATTAGAAATGCTACAAAGCTCCCACTCACTTCCTTGTAAATACAGGCTTCTCCGAAAGTTTGTATAAAACCATATAAATACAGGCTTCTCCGAAAGTTTGTATAAAACCATATGCTTTGATCACCTCATCAAAGCATATATTCCAACTCCGAGATGCTTGCACCAGTCGATTGATGGATCGCTGGAGCTTGCACACTTTGTTAGCACCTTTAGGATCGACAAAACCTTCTGGTTGCATCATATACAACAATTCTTTAAGAAATCCATTAAGGAATGCAATTTTGACGTCCATTTGCTAGATTTCATAATCATAAAATGCGGCAATTGCTAACATGATTCGGACAGACTTAAGCATCGCTATGTGTGAGAAAGTCTCATCGTAGTCAACTCCTTGAACTTTTCGAAAACCTTCTACGACAAGTCGAGCTTTGTAGACAATAACATTACCATTAGTGTTAGTCTTCTTATTGAAGATCCATTTATTCTCTATGGCTCGCTGATCATCCGGCAAGTCAACCAAAGTCCATACTTTGTTCTCATACATGGATCCTATCTCAGATTTCATGGCCTCAAGCCATTTATCCAAAGCTGGGCTCATCATCGCTTCTTAATAGTTCGTTGGTTCGTCATGGTCTAGCAACATGACTTCCAGCATAGGGTTACCGTACCACTCTGGTGCGGAACGTGCTCTGTTCGACCTACGAGGTTCGGTAGTAACTTGATCTGAATTTTCATGATGATTATCATTAGCTTCCTCTCTAGTTGGTCTAGGCATCACGGGAACGGTTTTCTGATGTGGTATTTTCCAATTCGAGAGAAGGTACAATTACCTCATCAAGTTCTACTTCCGAGGGAAACTCCTTCTCTAGAAAGGATCCACTCTTAGCAACAAAGATCTTGCCTTCGGATCTGTGGTAGAAGGTGTACCCAACAGTTTCTTTTGGGTATCCTATGAAGACGCACTTCTCTGATTTGGGTTCAAGCTTATTAGGCTGAAGCTTTTTCACATAAGCATCGCAACCCCAAACTTTAAGAAATGATAGCTTTGGTTTCTTGCCAAACCATAGTTCATATGGTGTCGTCTCAACGGATTTAGATGGTGCCCTATTTAATGTGAATGTAGCTGTCTCTAATGCATAACCCCAAAATGATAGTGGTAAATCGGTAAGAGACATCATAGATCGCACCATATCGAATAAAGTACGGTTATGATGTTCGGACACACCATTACGCTATGGTGTTCCAGGTGTCGTGAGTTGTGAACCTATTCCACATTGTTTTAAATGAAGGCCAAACTCGTAGCTCAAATATTTGCCTCCGTGATCAGATCGTAGAAACTTTATTTTCTTGTTATGATGATTCTCCACTTCACTCTGAAATTCTTTGAACTTTTCAAATGTTTCGGACTTCTGTTTCATTAAGTAGATATACCCATATCTGCTCAAATCATCTGTGAAGGTCAGAAAATAATGATACCCGCCACGAGCCTCAACACTCATCGGACCGCATACATCGGTATATATTATTTCCAATAAGTCATTAGCTCGCTCCATTATTTCGGAGAATGGAGTTTTAGTCATCTTGTCAATGAGGCATGGTTCGCAAGTATCAAATGATTCATAATCAAGTGATTACAAAAATTCATCAGCATGGAGTTTCTTCATGCATTTTAAACCAATATGATCTAAACGGCAGTGCCACAAATATGTTGCACTATCATTATCAACTTTGTACCTTTTGGCATCAATATTATGAATATGTGTATCACAACGATCGAGATTCAATAAACAATTCGCCTTGGGTGTATGACCACAGAAGGTTTTATTCATGTAAACAGAATGACAATTATTCTCTGACTTAAATGAATAATCATATTGCAATAAACATGATCTAATCATATTCATGCTTAACAAAAACACCAAATAACATATATTTTAGGTTCAACACTAATCCTGAAGGTAGAGGGAGTGTGCGATGGTGATCATATCAACCTTGGAATCTGTTCCAACACACATCGTCACTTCACTCTTAACTAGTCTCTGTTCATTCTAAAACTCCTGTTTCGAGTTACTAAACTCAGCAAGTGAAGTGGTATCAAATACCCACGGGTTGCTATGAACACTAGTAAATTACACATCAATAACATGTATATCATATATACCTTTGTTCACTTTGCCATCCTTCTTATCCGCCAAGTATTTGGGTTAGTTCCGCTTCCAGTGACCATTTCCTTTGCAGTAGAAGCACTTAGTTTCAGTCTTGGGTCTAGCTTTGGGCTTCTTCATGGGAATGCCAACTTGCTTGCCATTGTTCTTGAAGTTCCCTGTCTTTCCCTTGCCATTTTTCTTGAAACTAGTGGTCTGGTTAACCATCAACACTTGATGCTATTTCTTGATTTCTACCTTTGCCGATTTTAGCATCGTGTAGAGCTTTGGGAATCGTTTTCGTCATCCCTTGCATATTATAGTTCATCACGAAGTTCTAGTAACTTGGTGATAGTGACTAGAGAAATCTGTCAATCACTATCTTATCTGGAAGATTAACTCCCACTTGATTCAAGCGATTGTAGTACCCAGACATTTTGAGCACATGCTCATTAGCTGAGCTACTCTCCTCCATCTTGTAGGCAAAGTACTTGTCATAGGTCTCATACCTCTTAACACGGGCATGAGTCTGAAATATCAGTTTCAGCTCTTGGAACATCTCATATGCTCCATGGCATTCAAAACATTTCCGAAGTCCCGGTTCTATGCCGTAAAGCATGGAGCACTAAACTATCAAGTAGTCATCATGCTGAGTTTGTCAAATGTTAATAACATCTGCATTTGCTCCTGCAATAGGTCTGTCACCTAGCGGTGCATCAAGGACATAATTCTTCTATGCAGCAATGAGAATAATCCTCATATCACGGACCCAGTCCGCATCCTTGCTACTATCGTCTTACAACTTAGTTTTCTCTTAGAACATATCAAAACATAGGGGAGCTACAATGTGACCTATTGATCTACAACATTATTTGCAACTACTATCAGGACTAAGTTCATGATAAATTAAGTTCAATTAATCATATTACTTAAGAACTCCCACATAGATTGACATCCCTCAAGTCATATGGTACATGATCCAAATCAACTAAACCATGTCCGATCATCACATGAGATGGAGTAGTCTTCAATGGTGAACATCTCTATGTTGATCATATCTACTATATGATTCACGTTTGAACTTTCAGTCTCCAGTGTTCTGAGGCCATGTATGCACATGCTAGGCTCGTCAAGTTTAACCCGAGTATTCCACATGTGCAAAACTGTCTCGCACCCGTTGTATGTGAATGTAGAGTCTATCACACCCAATCATCATGTGGTGTCTCGAAACGAAGAACTTTTGCAATGGTGCATGCTCGGGGAGAACACTTATACCTTGAAATTTTAGTAAGGGATCATCTTATAATGCTACCGCCGTACAAAGCAAAATAAGATGCATAAAAGATAAATGTCACATGCAATCAAAATATGTGACATGATATGGCCATCATCATCTTGTGCTTTTGATCTTGATCTCCAAAGCATCGTCATGATCTCCATCGTCACCGGCTTGACACCTTGATCTCCATCGTAGCATCGTGGTCATCTCGCCAACTATTGCTTCTATAACTATCTCTAACGCATAGTGATAAAGTAAAGCAATTACATGGTGTTTGCATTTCATACAATAAAGCGACAACCATAAGGCTCCTGCCAGTTGCCGATAAATTACAAAACATGATCATATCATACAACAACATATACATCATGTCTTGACCATATCACATCACAACATGCCCTGCAAAAACAAGTTAGACGTCCTCTACTTTGTTGTTGCAAGTTTTTAGTGGCTGCTACGGGCTTCTAGCCAGAACCGTTCTTACCTACGCATCAAAACCACAACGGTGATTTATCAAGTTTGCTGTTTTAACATTCAACAAGGACTGGCCGCAGTCAAATTTGATTCAACTAAAGTAGGAGAAACAGACACCTGCCAGCCACCTTTATGCAAAACTAGTTGCATGTCTATCGGTGGAACCAGTCTCATGAACGTGGTCATGTAAGGTTGGTCCGGGCCGCTTCATCCAACAATACTGCCAAATCAAAATAAGACATTGGTGGTAAACAGTATGACGATCACCGCCCACAAATCTTTGTGTTCTACTCATGCATATCATCTACACATAGACCTGGCTCGGATGCCACTTTTGGGAAACGTAGCATGCAATTTGAAAAAAATCCTACGCTCACGCAAGATCTATCTAGGAGATGCATAGTAACGAGAGGGGGGAGTGTGTCTAGGTACCCTCGTAGACCGAAAGCGGAAGCGTTTGACAACGTGGTTGATGTAGTCGAACTTCTTCTCATTCAAACCGATCAAGTACGGAACGTACAGCACCTCCGAGTTCTGCACACGTTCAGCTCGATGACGTCCCTTGAACTCTTGATCCAGCAAAGTGTCTAGGAAGTAGATGAGTTCTGTTAGCACGATGGTGTGGTGACGGTGATGGTGAAGTTATCCACGCAGGGCTTCGCCTAAGCACCGCGAGAATATGACCGAGCATGTAATCTGTGGAGGGGGGCACCGCACACGGCTAATAGATGTTGTTGTGTTTTGCTAGCCCCAATATATATATATATGTATAGGTGGGAGGGGAGGGGAGGGGAGGCAGCCTGGGGCACCACATAGGTGGCCGGCCGGCCCTAGGGCTCCTTCCCAGACCGTGCCCCCGTGCCATGTTTGGACAAGGGGGAAAGCAAGGAGGGGGACGGGAAGGAAGTAGGAGTCCTACTTCTCACTTTACTTTTCCTCCTCTCCTTTTCTTTCCTCCCCATATGGATGGACCTATAGGGGACGTACCAGCCCCTTATGGGCTGGTGTGTTCCCTCACTTGGCCCATTAAACCCATATCTTTGTTGAGGGGTGCCCGGAACCCCTTCCGGTGACCCGATATGTACCCGGTACCCTCCGAAACACTTCCGGTGTCCGAATACTATCGTCCTGTATATAAATTGTTTACCTCTAGACCATTTCGAGACTCCTCGTCATGTCTGTGATCTCATCCGGGACTTCGAACAACATTCAGTCACCAAATGACATAACATATAATGCAAAATCGTCATCGAACGTTAAGCGTGCGAACCCTACGGGTTCAAGAACTATGTGGACATGACCGAGACACCTCTCCGGTCAATAACCAATAGCGGGACCTAGATGCTCATATTGACTCCTACATATTCTACGAAGATCTTTATCGGTCGAACCATTATGACAACATACATATTCCCGTTGTCCATCGGTATGTTACTTGCCTGAGATTTGGTCGTCGATATCTTCATACCTAGTTCAATCTTGTTAACGGAAATTCTCTTTACTCATTCCGTAATATATCATCCCGCAATGAATTCATTAGTCACTTTGCTTGCAAGGCTTCTTATGATGTGCATTACCGAGAGGGCCTAGAGATACCTCTCTGATACTCGGAGTGACAAATCCTAATCTCGATCTATGCCAACCCAACAGACACCTTCGGAGATACCTGTAGAGTATTTTTATAATCACCCAGTTACGCTGTGACATTTGATAGCACACAAAGTATTCCTACGGTGTCCGGGAGTTGCATAATCTCATAGTCAAAGGAATATGTATATGACATGAAGAAAGCAATAGCAATAAAACTGAACGATCAATATGCTAAGCTAACGGATGGGTCTTGTCCATCACATCATTCTCCTAATGATGTGAACCTTCATCAAATGACAACACATGTCTATGGTTAGGAAACTTAACCATCTTTGATTAACAAGCTAGGCTAGTAGAGGCTTACTAGGGACACGATGTTTGTCTATATATCCACACATGTATCAAGTTTCTGGTTAATGCAAATCTAGCATGAATAATAAAAATTTATCATAATATAAGGAAATATAAAATAACAACTTTATTATTGCCTCTAGGACATATTTCCTTCAACGACATTCATCCAGTGTAGGTTTGGCAGTCCTAATCCACCTGCCCACTTTGGTGCACACACCATACATGAGTTTAACCAAATTATTTACATGACATTCTTCAAACAAGACCTCCACGACCTCCAAATATAGAGTCGAGCTAGTTTCTGAAGCAAACTTTTATGATGGTCTGAGAGTGTAATTTTAGACTGAAAATATTTGTATTAACAGTTAGAGCTGGAGGAAATATACCCTAGAGGCAATAATAAAGTTGTTATTTATATTTCCTTATATCATGATAAATGTTTAGTATTCATGCTAGAATTGTATTAACCAGAAACTTAGTACATGTGTGAATACATAGACAAACCGAGTGTCCCTAGTATGCCTCTACTTGACTAGCTCGTTAATCAAAGATGGTTAAGTTTCCTTGCCATGGACATGTGTTGTCATTTTATGAATGGGATCACATCATTAGAGAATGATGTGATGGACAAGACCCATCTATTAGCTTAGCATAATGATTGTTCAATTTTATTGCTACTGCTTTCTTAATGACTTATACATGTTCCTTTGACTATGAGATTATGCAACTCCTGAATACCGGAGGAACACCTTGTGTGCTATCAAACGTCACAATGCAACTGGGTGATTATAAAGATGCTCTACAGGTGTCTCCGATGGTGTTTGTTGAGTTGGCATAAATCGAGATTAGGATTTGTCACTCCATCTATCGGAGAGGTATCTCTGGGCCCTCTTGGTAATGTACATCACTATGAGCCTTGCAAGCAATGTGACTAATGAGTTAGTTGCGGGATGATGCATTACAGAACGAGTAAAGAGACTTGCCGGTAACGAGATTGAACTAGGTATGATGATGTGATGATCGAATCTCGGGAAAGTAACATACCGATGACAAAGGGAACAACGTATGTTGTTATGCGGTTTGACCGATAAAGATCTTCGTAGAATATGTAGGAACCAATATGAGCATCCAGGTTCCGCTATTGGTTATTGGCCGGAGATGAGTCTCGGTTATGTCTACATAGTTCCCAAACCCGTAGGGTCCACACGCTTAACATTCTGTGATGATTTATATTATGAATTATGTGATTTGATGACCGAAGTTTGTTCGGAGTCCTGGATGAGATCGGGGACATGACGAGGAGTCTCTAAATGGTTGAGACATAAAGATCGATATATTGTAAGGCTATATTCGGACGTCGAAAACGTTCCGAGTCATACAGGTATTTTTCGGAGTACCGGATAGTTGCGGGAATTCGTATTGGGCCTTAATGGGCCATATGGGAAAGGAGAGAAAGGCCTCAAGGGTGGCCGCGCCCCCTCCCCATGGACTGGTCCGAATTGGACTAGGTAATGGGGCGCCCCCTTCCTTCTCCTTCTCCCTTCCCTTTTTCCCATTCCATGTGGGAGGTGGAATCCTACTAGGACTAGGGAGTCCTAGTAGGACTCCACACTTTGGGCGCGCCCTATGAGGGCCGGCCTCCTCCTCCCTCCATCCTTTATATACGTGGCCAGGGGCACCCCATAGACATACAAGTTGATCATTGATCTCTTAGCCGTGTGCGATGCCCCCTCCACCATAATCCACCTCGGTCATATTGTAGCGGTGCTTAGGCGAAGCCCTGTTCCGGTAGCATCATCATCACCGTCATCATGCCGTCGTGCTGACGAAGCTCTCCCTCGACACTCTGCTGGATCGTGAGTTCGTGGGACGTCACCGAGCCGAACGTGTGTAGATCGTGGAGGTGTCGTACTTTTGGTACTAGGATCGGTCGATTGTGAAGACATACGACTACATCAGCCGTGTTGTCATAACGCTTTCCGCTTACGGTCTACGAGGGTACGTAGACAATACTCTCCTGTCTTGTTGCTATGCATCACCATGATCCTGCGTGTGCGTAGGATTTTTTTTTGAAATTACTGTGTTCCCCAACAGTGGCATCCAAGCCAGATTTATGCGTAGATGTTATATGCATGAGTAGAACACAAAGGAGTTGTGGGCGTGGGTATATACATATTGCTTTCCGTCTCTAGTTGATTCTTGATTCAGCGATATTGTTGGATGAAGCGGCTCAGACCGACATTACGCGTACGCTTACGCGACACTGGTTCTACCGACATGCTTCGCACACATGTGGCTAGTGGGTGTCTGTTTCTCCAACTTTATTTGAATCGGATTCAATGGACAGGGTTCTTTCTGAAGATCAAAAAGCAATCACTATACCACGTTGTGGTTTTTGATGTGTAGGTAAGAATGGTTCTTGCTCAGTCCGTAGCAGCCACGTAAAACTTGCAACAACATAGTAGAGGACGCCTGACTTGTTTTTGCAGGGCTTGTTGTGATGTGATATGGTCAACACGTGATGAGATATAAGTTGTTGTATGAGATGATCATGTTTTGTTGAAGTTATTGGCAACTGGCAGAAGCCTTATGGTTGTCTCTTTATTGCATAAGATGCAAGCGCCAAATAATTGCTTTACTTTCCTCCATAAGATGCAAGCTCTACGTTCACATACAACAGGTGCAAGCCAGTTTTGCACACGCGGAATACTCGGGTTAAAGTTGACGAGCCTAGCATATGCAGATATGGCCTCGGAACACTGAAGACCGAATGGTCGAGCGTGAATCATATAGTAGATATGATCAACATAGTGATGTTCACAATTGAGAACTACTCCATCTCACGTGATGATCGGACATGGTTTAGTTGATTTGGATCACGTGATCATTTAGATGACTAGAGGGATGTCTATCTAAGTGGGAGTTCTTAAGTAATATGATTAATTGAACTTTAATTTATCATGAACTTAGTCCTGATAGTATTTGCATAACTATGTTGTAGATCAATAGCTCGCGATGTAGCTCCCCGTTTATTTTTGTATGTTCCTAGAGAAAAACTATGTTGAAAGATGATAGTAGCAATGATGCGTACTAGGTCCGTCATCTGAGGATTATCCTCATTGCTGCACAAAAGAATTATGTCCTTGATGCACCGCTAGGTGACAGACCTATTGCAGGAGCAGATGCAGAGGTTATGAATGTTTGACAAGTCGGTATGATGACTACTTGATAGTTTAGTGCACCATGCTTTACGACTTAGAACCGGGACTTCAAAAATGTTTTGAACACCACGGAGCATATAAGATGTTCCAAGAGTTGAAATTGGTATATCATACTCATGCCCGTGTCAAGAGGTATGAGACCTCTGACAATACTTTGCCTACAAGATGGAGGAGAATAGCTCAACCAGTGAGCATGTGCCCAGATTGTTTGGGTACTACAATTGCTTGAATCAAGTGGGAGTTAATATTCCAGATAAGATAGTAATTGACAAAGTTCTCTAGTCACTATCACCAAGTTACTAGAACTTTGTGATGAACTATAATATGCAAGGGATAACGAAAACAATTCCCAAGCTCTTCGCGATGTTAAAATCGGCAAAGGTAGAAATCAAGAAAAGCATCAAGTGTTGATGGTTGACAAGACCACTAGTTTCAAGTAAAAGGTCAAGGGAAAGAAAGGAAACTTCAAGAAGCATGGAAAGCAAGTTGCCACTCCCATGAAGAGACCCAAAGCTAGACCTAAGCATGAAACTGAGTGCTTCTACTGCAAAGGAAATGGTCACTAGAAGCAGAACTGCCCTAAATACTTGGCGGATAAGAAGGATGGCAAAGTGAACAAAAGTATATCTGATATACATGTTATTGATGTGTAGTTTCCTAGTGTTCATAGTAACCCCTAGGTATTTGATACCGATTCAGTTGCTATGATTAGTAACTCGAAAAAGGAGTTACAAATGAACAGATACTAGTTGA
Source organism: Triticum dicoccoides (assembly GCF_002162155.2). NCBI lineage: Eukaryota > Viridiplantae > Streptophyta > Magnoliopsida > Poales > Poaceae > Triticum > Triticum dicoccoides. The sequence continues at coordinate 198,930,155 of NC_041392.1, forward strand.
GGGGAAAGTGACGATGTGTGTTGGAAGAGATTCCAAGGTTGATAAGATCACCATCGGACACTCCCTTTACCTTCGGGATTAGTGTTGAACTTGCTGGACATTGGTGGGCATAGATGGAATCTTGTGAAATCTGGTAGATTGGGCTGTAAAACTTTTATAACAAAAAATGCTACAATTGTCGAACCAGGTGTATACCATGTTCTCTGGATCGGTGGTATGTTCCTTTGGGGAGACAATAACAATTTTTTTTCTAATAATTGGTCAAGCCAGGTGTATACCATGTTCTCGGGATCGGTGGTATGTTCCTTTGGTGAGATTGATATAATATCATCACTTGTGCCTTAAATTCAATAAGTAACTTGTCTTATAAATTGATTTTGGGGTCCCAGCTTATCTTAGGACTGAAGACACAGCCAGCTCTTGATTATTCGGATTCACTTTCACTCAAGGTCATTGACTTGGAACATTTGCAGTGTGTTATAAATTATTGCTTATCACAATTTAGCATGAGTAGAGTACAGTTGCCTAGTTCTAGTATTGTCGGAATTACTACCTATCCAAAAGTGCATCTTTACTAGGAAGTGTGGGTAGTGTCATCATCATTTTTCTTTACTTGAGGACAAGCAAAGATCTGGGTGTGGGGGAAATTGATAGAACATTCATTCATATTGTATTTCAAGCCTTTTTGCATAACAAATCAAACCTTGGACCACAATTTTTACTTATAAAGTAATCATTCTTATTGAAATATTCTTATTATGATATTTTTACAACACTTATTCATATCTTGCAGGACTAGTGCATTTAGGCACCTAAACTTCATCGAAAGTGTTTATAACCTTCAAGCTGGGGATCATCTTGTGCGAAAAGTTAGAACTAGAAGGGGCGAGCTGAAAAGAACCTACACACCTAGTCAGACAAAGAAGAGCAGATGTCTGCCTGGGCGCGTGAGAAGGGGCTGGTCTGGCGCGACCAGCGAGAGGCATATCTGATCCCACGCGCGAGGCCACGAGAAAGAAGAGGAGTTGAGGGCGTCGAAGGAAAGAAAAGGATCAGACCGACTGCCTTTTTCTCCCCAACTCCTCGCTGCCTTCCACGACTCACCTACCACTAGATCGAATCAGGCAAGAAAAGGGGGGCTCGAGGGAAGGAAGAAGAAGAGGAGATCGGAGGCCGTTCCACCTTGCTGCCGCCCCTGATCGCCGACCTGCTGCTCTCCAACTCCTCGCTACCTTCCACCACTCAACCACCACAAGATCGAAGCAAGGGATTGAGGGGAATGAGCAGAAGAACCAAATCGAAGGAGAGAAGGGAGAAGAGGGTGCCGGGAGATTGGTGGAGATGCCCGATCCACCGCTTCTCTCCAACGACGACGCCAACCTGCTGCATTTCCTCATTTTCAACCTCAAGAAACGGAGCTGTGGATCGTCTCCAACGACCCCTTGTTAATCCTCTCCAACTTGGCTTCGCTGATCGTCTTCGTCCCTGCTGCTCTCCTTCGTCCACAACATCTACAGCTCAGGAGACAACTCTGAATCTCTTTTCTCTTACTGTAGTTTTCTGAATTTTTGCTCTGAATATTCTGCAGCTTGTAATCTTAATCTCAGTTAACTGTTGATGTGTCCGTGAGAAAACTAGGTGGTTCAACTTGTAATATTGTTCTGCTGCCTGTGATGTGTGAGATAGTTCCATCGTCTACTCTATGCTACTGATAATATGTTCAGTTCGTACTTTTCATGTGTTAGTTAGTATTCTGCTACTGTATGTGTGAGATCCCTTATGTGTTTGTTCTTGGTGAATTGTTGTTGCACTTGCTGGATATTAAGTTAGTTGTTATACTCATGTGAGCTGCTGTCTCTTTTATTGGTTGCTTGAGTTGTGTGTGATGTCTGAACCATTTACCTTTGCTGCATATTATTTTTGTTTTACCTTGCTCTAGTAATTGCTTGTTGTCACTACTGTTTGATTCATCTGTCCGGTTGTTCTGAATGTTTCGAGTGTGTGCTTCAAAGTTCTAGATCCCTGTGGAGAACACGACATCCGTAGTTTGGGCGTAAAAACCCTGCTATATTAATTTTGTGCCATATCATTCAAAAAGTCTACCTGGCATGCACGATACCATACTCCCATTACAACCGGCCTTGTCATAGTGGGGAGTAACTTATACTAGTGTCATGCATATTACACTATGTTAAGGCATATCTCTCTCGATGTAGTTTTGGTGATTGATGACAACATGTTTGCGGACTAACCATGTGCTTTGAGCCTTTCAGAGATTCATCCTTTGGCACGAGACGATTTCTTTCCCCTCAGAGTGTTTTTCAAGACGGTGTAGCTCCTTCTTTCTTGTTTGGTGGACTAGTTTCGTAGGAGTCACCGTTCAATCAAGAGGGGGTCCGCTTTGGTAAGGCTTGGGTGGAACCAACACATACACATCCTTCTCTCACCCTCTAAGCTTTTCCGCTTCAACTAGAGAGCTTGTTCCCCTTGCAGTTGTGCTGATTTGTGTCCGAGCGGTAGTACCGCGGTACCCAGCGGTAGTACCGCTTGTGGTTCTCAGCCGCAGTACCGCTGTTGTACCGGGCTACTACCGCGTCGACTCGAGGGGGTCGCCCCTCGTGTTTGGTTGAGCGGCACTTTGCAGCGGTTGTAGAAGCGGCAGTACCGCTCGAGGGCGGTAGTACCGCCCTACCACCGCGGCAGTACCGTGCTGGGCACATTTCCTGCTCTCTCTTCGAGCCCTCCCAAGCTGGGCGGTAGTACCGCAAGGGGGAGCGGTGGTACCGCTGCCACCTGCGGTAGTACCGCCCTGTGCGGGGCTGTTTTGGGGGGTAACGGTTGGATGGGATCCCCTTCTATAAAAGGGGGTCCTCTTCTTCTTCTTGACTTACCTCTTCCCCCCAAAGCTCCCTTAATGCTCTAAGCTCCATTTTCACCCGATCTCTCTCCCTAGCCAATCAAACTTGTTGATTTGCTCGGGATTGGCTGAGAAGGCCTTGATCTACACTTCCACCAAGAGAAATTTTATTCCCCCACCAATCCCTAGCGGATCTTGTTACTCTTGGGTGTTTGAGCACCCTAGACAGTTGAGGTCACCACGGAGCCATAGTCCATTGTGGTGAAGCTTCATGGTGTTGTTGGGAGCCTCCGATTAAGTTGTGGAGATTGCCCCAACCTTGTTTGTAAAGGTCCGGTCGCCGCCTCCAAGGGCCCCAATAGTGGAATCATAACATCTCGCATTGTGTGAGGGCGTGAGGAGAATACGGTGGCCCTAGTAGCTTCTTGGGGAGCATTGTGTCTCCACACCGCTCCAACGGAGACGTACTTCCTCTCAAAAGGAAGGAACTTCGGTAACACATCCTCGTCTTCACCGGCTCCACTCTTGGTTATCTCGTACCTTTACTTGTGCAAACTTATTAGTGTTACTTCTCTTGCTTGCTTGTGTGCTCGTTGTTGTTGCATCATATAGGTTGCTCACCTAGTTGCACATCTAGACAACCTACTTTGATGCAAAGTTTAATTTGGTAAAGAAAAGCTAAAAATTGTTAGTTGCCTATTCACCCCCCCCTCTAGTCAACCATATCGATCCTTTCAATTGGTATCAGAGCCTTGTCTCTTTACTTAGGACTTTACCGTCCGAAGAGTATGGTTGACACCGTAGACGGTGTGGAGGAGCACTCCGGTGTGAATCCGATCTCGTCTACGGGTGATGGGCGAACCTCGGTCTCCCATGAGGAATTCAATGTAGCCTTGGAGACATTGAAAACCTCAATGACGACCGAGGTTCAAAGCATGTTTACTAAATTTATTGAAGGGCTTAAACTATCCACCACACCATTGAAAGTGGGAGATCCCACTGACAAGGTGACGGATACTAACTCCGACAAGGGGGAAGCTAGTAGTGAAAAGGCTCCTTCTTCTTGTGGTAAAAATGACACCGGCATCTTTGCCCATGTGGAACCACCACTTGTTTATGGTGGACCGATTCCTTCCACTCATTTGAATCATGCCGGTCCTCCCCCTAAGATTGTGAAAAATGAGGACTTTGATTCTTGGGTTTATCGCTTTAAGCGTCATTTAAATCATGTGAATAGTAATCTTTGGAGAATCATTGAAGAAGGTTTCTATCCGCATGACCGAAGCAACTTCACTCCTAGAGAAGCCGCGGATAATTAATTCAACGTGAATGCTCTCTTCATCATCCAAGATGCAATTCCACCCGAAGAACTTCCTCATCACCGGCCCTTCGCCGTGGACAAAGATGCATGGCATCAAGTTGCTTCCCTCTACAAGGGAAGCACGAGCATTCAACGCTCCAACTATGAAGTGGTGCAAGATGAAGTCGATGAGTTTGCAATGAAAGAAGATGAAGAACCTCATGAGCTTTATCGGAGAGTAACCAAACTCGCGGTCTCACTCCGAGATCATGGGAGCAAGGACACGGATGACAATTGGATCAAGCTCAAATTCCTCAAGGAAATGATGCCCTACCACAAGGCCATGTCCTCCTTCATTCGTCAAAGGCCGGACTTCCACACCTTGTCCTCAAGTGAAGTGTTGGATGAGTTTGTGGCCATGAGCATCTTGGACAAGACCATTGACAATGCGGTGCTCCATTATCAAAGATCAAAGAAGCCCAACCTTGCATTAAAGGCCAAGGTTAGTGTGGAAGAAGAGGACGAAGAAGAAGAAGAAGAGGAGGAGGATAGCAACCCCGAAGATACAAAGTATGCCTATCATGAACACATGGCTCTTGCTTCAAGGCAATTTTGGAGCAAGAAAAACTCAAGGCCCAACTTCAACAAGAACAACTCAAGTGGCGCGAAGGGCAAGCAACGTGTGAGGACTTGCTATAATTGTGGCAATGTGAGCCATTTTGTTGCGAAGTTCCCGTATGAGAAGAGGGAAGACAATGGTGGCAAGCTCATCCGAAAGGAAAAAGCCAAGTCTTCCCCAAACAAGAGAAACTTCACCAAGAAGACTCCTCCCAAAGCGTTGGTGGTACAAGAAGAGTACAATGAGTATGATGAGGAGGAGGAGGATGAGTTGGTTTCCATGGCCTCCGTTGCCATTGCGACAACTCCACGAGAGTCACTCTTCGGCTCACCCAATGAGAGCATCATTGCCAAGTGCCTCATGGCTAAAGCCACCAACAAGGTAACCCCCAACATCAAAACTACCATCATTAATAATCCTTCTTTGATGGATTGCATTGATGAACATGATGGACCTAATGTGGAGGAGAATGAGTTTGAGTCCTTTATGGGCAAACTCAAGGGTAAATCCAAGAAGAACTTCGTTGCTCACTTGGAACAACTTGGTGAAGCCAATGACATGATCGAGGCTCACGAAGATACCATCTCTAAGATGGAGGGGCATAGTCGTGACTATGCCGATGAGATTTCAGATCTTTCCAATTCTCTTGAGAAAGAGTGTGATCTTCGTTTGGCTCTTGAGGAGTCACACAACAATGATCACGCTAAGTTAAAGAAAGATCTTGATCATGCTACTGTTGTTTCTCATGTGCTAAACTCCAAAAAGGCCAGGCTTGGGGTTGATCTTGCTAGACTCAAAGAGGAGTTTGCCCTACTTGACAAGGCTCACAAGGTCTTGAAGGGTACTCATGCTAGTCTCAAAGAGTCTCATGATCAACTTCAAGTAAAGCTAACCAAGGAGAAAGCCACATTTCCTCATATGGTGTTAATTGATAATGCAAATGCTACTAACCCATGTTGTGAGCATGTGCATCTTGTTGAGGAGAATGCTAAGTTGAAGGAGCGACTTGAGAAAGGCCTTGTTTCTTGCATACAAGGCGAGAAAAACCTCAATGACCTTTTGAGCAATCAAAAGGGAGTTGTGGCCAAGGAAGGGATTGGGTATGCACCCGAGTCCAAGAACAAGAAGAAGAATGACAAGACCAAACGACCTCCCCCTCTCAAGCAAACCTTTGTGAAGGAGGGAGAGGGTGCTACTAAGGAGAAGAATAAGAACACCATGAAGGGTGATGATGCCAAGAAGGGCAACACTTCGCTTCCCAACCAAGCCGGTGACTTTAACCCTTGTTATGTGTTGTGTCGTGCTAGTGATGGACATGTTTGTGCCAAATTTGTTGGCTCTCCTTATGAGTACATTGAATGGTCTATTTGGGTTCCTAAGACCCTTGTTACTAACATCAAAGGACCCATTACTAAATGGGTACCTAAAACCAAGCATTGATCTCGTGTAGGTGTTTTCTTCCGATGGGGGATCATGGTTGCTCGATAGTGGAGCCACTAATCATATGACCGGGAGCAAGGACTTGGTGGTGGATGTTCACAAGATTCCATCTATGTCCACCAATGTCGAGTGGGGTGATGCCTCATCCTCCAAGGTATTGGGGCTTGGCAAGGTTGTCATTTCTCATGATCTCATGATCGAGAAGGTCATGCTTGTTGAGTCCCTTGCATACAATTTACTTTCCGTTCGTCAGCTTGCGCTCATGGGCTTTGCCACTTTATTTGATGTTGATACCGTGGCCCTCTTGTGGAGCAAGACTCTTAAAGTAGCCTTTGTTGGGCATGTCAAGAACGGTCTCTATGTGATTAACTTTTCGGAGTGACCCACTAAGACCGCGACATGCCTAATGGCTAAAGTTAACGTGGGACCATGTCAATATGAGATCTTTGCAAAGTCTTCTCAAGGGGGACCATGTCCGTGGACTAACAAATGTTAGTTTTGCAAAAGAGCGTGCTTGCAGTGCTTGTATCAAAGGAAAGCTTCATGAAAAGGCTCACCCTCCCACGACTATCATCTACTCGAAGAGGCCTTTGGAGCTACTTCAATTGGATCTCTCTGGGCCACCATCCTTTGATAGTCTTGGGGGTAGAAAGTATTGCTTGGTGATTGTGGATGACTATTCAAGATACACTTGGGTATACTTCTTCAAGAGGAAGAGCAAGACCAAACAAACCGTCATTGACTTTGCAAATGAAGCCCAATGACAACACAATGCAAAGATCTTGACAATAAGAAGCGACAACGGCACCGAGTTCAAGAACTACACCTTGGATGAGTTCCTTAGTGATGAGGGGATCAAGCATCAATATTCCGCACCATACACCCCTCAACAAAATGGTGTAGCGGAGAGGAAGAACCGGATGTTGATGGATGCGGCAAGGACCATGATGGCGGAGTTCAAGTCTCCATACAACTTTTGGGCCGAAGCCATCAACACCGCTTGTCATGCATCCAATTGGCTCTACCTCTGCAAGGGCTTGAACAAGACTCCTTATGAGATACTCACCGGTAACAAGCCCAACCTCAAGTACTTCCGGGTGTTCGGGTGTAAGTGTTTCATTCTCAAGAAACGTGTTCATTTGTCTAAATTTGAGGCTAGATCTTATGAGGGCATATTTGTTGGTTATGCTACCAACTCTCATGCTTACCGTGTCCTCAATAAGTCCACGGGACTCATTGAGGAGACGTGTAACGTGGAGTTTGATGAGAATAACGGCTCCCAAGTGGAGCAAAGTGGCACTCGTGATGTAGGTGATGAAATTCCTCCCCAAGCCATAAGAAGAATGGGAGTTGGCTTTATCCTACCCATTGAGGAACCCCTTGTGACCGAAGGAGAAGGACAATGCTCCACTCAAGTGGAGCCATCACCAACCCAAGGCCCACACGCTTCCGAAGAACAAAGTGAAGGCCCTCAACATCATGAATAAGACCAAGGGCAAGATCAATCTCAAGACCATGTTGAATCACCAAGTGATGCCCAAGGTCAAGTTCTCTCCTCCGAGCAAGCTCAAGATCAAGAGTAAGCTCAAGATCAAGAACAAGCTCAAGACGGCGCTCAAGATGATCAAGTCACCGCTCCTCAACTCACCCCTGAGGAGGAATTGGAGTGTCGTGCCGCCAAGATCGCTTCCAAGCGCACAACTAAGGGCCATCTCATGACAAATGTGCTTGGGAGCATCCGAAAGGGGGTAAGAACTCATAGACAATTGGCAAACTATTGTGAACACCACGCGTTTGTCTCTTGTGTTGAACCCCAAAAGGTATATGAGGCGCTCGAAGATCCGAATTGGCTCAATGCCATGCATGAAGAACTCAAGAACTTCGAGTACAACAAGGTGTGGAGATTGGTGCCAAGGCCAACGGGGAACCACAATGTCATCGGAACCAAGTGGATATTCAAGAACAAGCAAGACGCTCATGGAATTATCATTCGCAACAAGGCCCGGCTGGGAGCACAAGGCTACTCCAAAGTCGAGGGTATCAACTACGGTGAAACCTTTGCTCCCGTTGCTCACCTTGAATCCATTCGCATGTTGATTGTTTATGCTTCTCATCATAACTTTAAGTTGCAACAAATGGATGTGAAGAGTGCATTTCTTAATGGTCCCATTAATGAGTTGGTGTATGTCAAGCAACCCCCGGGTTCGAGGATGTACCAACTCGATAAGGCACTCTATGGCCTTAAGCAAGCCCCACGTGTGTGGTATGACCACCTTACCGAGTTGTTGCAAGCTCGCAGTTTTGAAATTGGGAAAATTGACCCCACTCTTTTTACCAAGAAGGTCAAAGGGGAGTTGTTTGTGTGCCAACTATATGTTGATGATATTATCTTTGGTTCCCCTAACAAAGCTTTCAATGAGGAATTTGCCTCACTCATGACCTCCAAGTTTAAGATGTCTATGATGGGAGAATTGAAGTTCTTTCTCGGGTTCGAAGTCAAGCAACAGAGAGAAGGAACCTTCATCAACCAATCCAAATACACTCAAGACATGCTCAAGAGATTTAAGCTCAATGATGTCAAGCCAGCTTCCACTCCAATGCCCGTCAAATGCCAACTTGACTTAGATCCCAATGGTAAAGCGGTGGATCAAAAGGTATATCGCTCCATGATTGGCTCCTTGCTTTACCTTTGTGCATCTAGACCGGATATCATGATGAGTGTGGGAATTTGTGCACGGTTTCAAGCCGCACCTAAGGAAAGTCACTTTGTGGCGGTCAAGCGAATCTTTTGATATTTGGCTCATACCCCAAACTTTGGCTTATGGTACCCCAAGAGGAGCAAACTTCAAGCTTGTAGGTTATTCGGACTCCGATTGGGTGGGAGACAAAGTGGATAGGAAGTCCACTTTCGAAGGGTGCCAATTTCTTGGTTGCTCTTTGGTGAGTTGGTCTTCCAAGAAGCAAAGTTGTGTGTCTCTCTCATCCACCGAGGCGGAGTACGTGGCCGCCGGTAGTTGTTGTGCACAACTTCTTTGGATGAGGCAAACTTTAAAGGATTACGGTGTCATTTGTGACAAAGTGCCTCTTTGGTGTGACAATGAAAGTGCCATCAAGATCTCTCTCAACCCGGTTCAACATTTCAAGACGAAGCACATTGATATTCGGTATCACTTCATCTGGGATCACATTAGGCGAGGGGAGATCGAGCTCAACTATGTCAACACTCATGATAACCTTGTAGATATTTTCACGAAGCCTTTGGATGAAGCAAGATTTCACGAGTTAAGGCATGAGCTAAATATCATTGATTCGAGCAATGTGACTTGAACCCTTGCACATCCCACCATACTCAACTTGTTGTCTTGTTTAGGTGTAGGCATGGACATAGGGGGAGTGTTGTTCTCTCAATAAACTCTCCCTCCCCCCATTATGCATAAATTGATCAAGTCTGTCACATTAGCCATTTTTGATGGTACTTGTGCTTCAAAGACAAGTTGTGGTCATGGGCCCAAGATTAAAGTCTTCGCGGCACCATACCTCTTAACTCATACATAGGTGGCCTCGGCCACCGCCCTCTCTTGAAGAGGTGTGTGTTTCTTGTCCTCTCTCTAGTGTTCTCGTTGTTGTGTTTTGCTTCCCTCTTCTTGCCTTTTGTTTTTCCCTTCTTTTTGAGCTAGCCGTTTAGTGTCTAGTTTTTGTGTCTTGCTGGGCGGTACTGCCGCTGGTGGTGCGCGGTACTACCGGTGACGTTGACAAACGGTACTACCGCCCACCAGAGCGGTACTACCATTGAGGGGCGGGACCAGGGGGTTATGTCCGGGCAGGGGGAGGTTTCGTCTCCCCCATACCCATTCGCACCGCCCCCTCGTTCCTCCTTGTCTCTCCAGCATCGCCTCACCGCGGGAGGGCTCCGGCGGGCCGCCGTCTCCGGGCCGTCCCTCTCATTTTCTTTCGGTGGAGTCGATCCCCACCCCGTCCTCTTGCCATGGATGCCGGTATTGCCCCCGTTCCTCCTCTCCTTTTGTCTAGATTTCAGATCTAGTGTCTTAGGGGCAATAGTGGTTGCATCTCTCAATTTTTGGCTAAATCTAGGCTTGAGTAGGTTGGAGAAGGCAATTAGACTAGTTGGATTGATAATTGGTAGGAGTATTTTTGAATTTGGCAGTCCGATAGTGCCGAATTTGACCACGGCAGTAGGGAACCGCCGTTTCCCCGTCTTGAGCGGTACTACCGCTCCCTGTGGAGCGGTACTACCGCTCGGGCGGTACTGCCGCTTACAGATCGCGGTACTACCGATGTTTGCCTAATTCCACCATGTTCCTGCCATTTTTATCTCTTTTGCTGTGTTTTGTGGCTAATGCTCGTTCTTTCTGGTTGTTCCGTGTGTCCATGTGTTTGGTTCCAGGTGATGGTCCTTCTGAGCAGCATGCGCGCCGTGTCGACCCCGGGCGTGCAACTTCCAAGCGCTACCGCACCTCTGAGACAATGACGTCCTTATCAAGTGTTTCGCCAAGTGTTCTGCCTCAAATGAAAAAAGATGAGTGCGTCCAAGCCCAAGCACTACAAAAAAAGACACATCCGTGACATTTTGGGCCGAACAAATTTTTTTTCTGTCATACTTATGACACTTCTATGACGATAATTGTGAAAAAAACCCAGTATCATCATAGATGTGGTGGGGTCCTACTTCTATGACAAAAAATCATGACAGAAAATAGGCTTTTTGTCTTGGGCGGGCCGAAGACGCGGCTGCATGACATTCTTTGGGCCGTCCATGACGGAAAAACCGTGGTAGAAGCGAGGGCGCGGAAAATATCAGGGATTCCCTGGTTACGATGGGTGGTCGGGGGCCGAGCGATGCACGTTTCTCTCGTACGTACGCGCGTGTGTGCGAGGCGTTGGGCTCTAACTGGACCCGAGCGATTGCACTGCAGGCTACGCGTTACGGAACCTGAGCGATCGATCGATGGCTGTTAACTGAACCCGATCGAGCGATTCCTTCGCTACTGCTGCTAACTGAAGCCGATCAATGCTACCTCTGGATGAACAGTGAGCGTTGCCGTGGGGTTTGGATGAACAGTTCCCAGTGGGGGTGGATGAATAGGACCCCGTGGTGTTGCCTCTGGATGAACAGTACCCCGATTGATCGAGCCGGTTGGGGCTAGATGAATAGGGCCCCATGGAGGGCAGGATGAACAGTAGATAGTGGAGGGCAGGATGAACAGTAGCCCGTGGAGGGGTGGTTGAATAGGAGCCCGTGGAGAGGGCTGGTTGAATAGTAGCTGGTGGAGTAGCGCGTGGTGGAGGCTGGATGAACAGGAGCCCGTGGATGAACATTCGCAGGTGGAGGCTGGAGGAGGTCGACGGTGGATGAACAGTAGCCCGTGAGGCTGGAGTGGGTCGACGGTGGAGATGAACAATATCCCGTGGAGTCCTGTTTTGCGGTACGCCACACCCCTCCCAATGAACAGGACCCGCGTTTCGACCATAGCGCTCCAACACAAGTCCGTTTCCTCTATTTTGCGGTATGCCACACCCCTCCTGATCAACAGGACCCCCGTTTCGACCATAGGAGGTCCGTTTCCTCCGTTTTGCGGTACGCCGGACCCCTCCCGATGAACGGGATCCTGTTTCGAACGTGGCCGGTCGAACACAAGGCCGTTTCCTCCGTTCTACGGTACGCCAGGCCTCGTTTCCATCGGTTGTTCCGTCCAAGCCCTCCTGATGAACACGACGACGCATTCCGTTCCGACCCAGCCAGTTGGCTCCCCGTGAACACGACGACGATGTTGTTTCTCCGTTCCAACCCAGCCAGGTACATGAGCCCTGGCTGTACGTATGCGCGAGTAGGCGTTCGAGACCCTGCCCGTATGTACGTACGTGGCCGTATTTTCTTTCTTGCACACGGGCTGTTGTACGTACGTGTACATGCTACGTGCGCGCCTCTACTACCACATGTGCACGCCACTACATCGACTAGTATGTACGTACACGTTCGCGACCAGAATGACAACGCTACGTATGCTTCGACCAGGTGGGTCCCGACTGTCAGGCACTTCCTTGTGTGTGAAGATGTAGCTGGTGGGTCCCATCAGTCAGGAGGAAACATTTTTTTTCGCGAAATACGGTGGCCCGTCCAGTGGGTCCCCGCTGTCAGGTGGAGGAATAATTATTTTGCGCGTAATAAGGAGGCACTTCCTTGCTGTGGCCGTGGACCCAGCTGTCAGCCTCTCCATGTACAATCCACTTCCGATGGAAGCTGTTCCTTGACCATGTTGACCACGCCGCGCCGAGAGCACCAGGGCGGTGGACGACGACGAGGCCTAGGAAGGGGACGACGCGGAGCCGGGGAAGACGCGGTAGTGGATGCCCACGCGTAGAGGAGTATGAGGGTTCACTAGTTCGCTGCAGTGTGAGGCTGCCGTCGCTGCAGAATAACATGGGGTGTGGGTAAGTAGAGGGATGGCCTGGCCAGTGGTGGGAGTAGTAGGGGGCGGTGAGGCCTCCGCCGCATCGCAGTCGGCCATGGGAGGCAGGAGCACGAGGCACGACTGGCGCTGGTTTGGGCGGCTAGAGCAAGAAGACCAGAGGTTGAAGGAGCACTACGGTCGTTGGATGGACATCATACGGTCACTGGAGCTAGAATCGTTCATATTGACTAAGTTGACAAAGCACTCCGTCCCCGTCAACTTAGTAGGCCGACAAGTCAGCCTCCCAACAAGGTGGGTCCCAACTAGCAGGGGGTATTCAATTTTTTGTGCGTAATAAGGAGGCACCTCTGGTGGGTCCGAGTTGACAGCGGGGGGAACGTTTTTTCTCGCGAAATATGTTGTCCCGTCCGGTGGGTCCCAGCAGTCAGGGGGGAAATGTTTTTTCGCCAAATACGGTGGCCCGTCCGGTGGGTCCCTGCTGTCAGGTGGAGGAATAATTATTTTCTGCGTAATAAGGAGGCACTTCCTTGCGGCTGCCGTGGACCCAACTGCCAGCCTCTCCACGTACAGTACTCTTCTGATGGAAGTCGTTCCTTGACCACGTTGACCACGCCACGCTGAGAGCACCAGGGTGGTGGACGATGGCGAGGCCTAGGAAGGGGACGACGCAGAGCCGGGGAAGACCCGGCAGTGGATGCCCACACGAAGAGGAGTACGAGGGTTCATTGGTTCTCTGCGGTCTGAGGCTGTCGTTGCCGTAGAATAACAGGGGGTGTGGGTGAGTAGAGGGATGGCCTGGCCAACGGTGGGAGTAGTAGGGGGCGGTGAGGCCTCCGCCGCATCGCAGCCGGCCACGGGAGGCAGGAGCACGAGGCACGACCGGTGCTGGTTTGGGCGGCTGGAGCAAGAAGACCAGAGGTTGAAGAAGCACTACGGTCGTTGGATGGACATCGTACGGTCACTGGAGCTAGAATCGTGCATATTGACTAAGTTGACAAAGCCCTCCGTCCCCGTAAACTTAGTAGGCCCACAAGTCAGCCTGCCACTATACTGGGTCCCAGCTAGCAGGGGGAGTATTCATTTTTTGTGCGTAATAAGGAGGCACTTCCATGCGTGCGAAGATATAGCTGGTGGGTCCAAGCTGTGAGCGGCTGTAACGTTTTTTTCACAAAATACAGAGGCCCTTTCGGTGGATCCCAGATGTCAGGTGGAGGAATCATTATTTTGCGCGTAATAAGGAGGCATTTCCTTGCATGCGGCCGTGGACCCAGCTATCAGCCTCTCCATGTATAGTCCACTTCAGATGCATGTCGGTCGTGGACCACATTGACCAGGCCGCGCCGAGAGCAGCAGGGCGGTGGACGACGGCGAGGCCTAGGAAGGGAACGACACGGAGGCAGGGAAGACTCGGCAGTTGTTTCCCACGCGGAGGGGAGTACGACTGTATGAGGATTTACTGCTTCGTCTGCCGTCACCAGAGAATAAAAGCAGGTGTGGGTGAGTAGAGGGATGGCTAGGCCAGCGATGGGAGTACAGTGGGGCGGTGAGGCCTGCGCGGCAGCACAGCCGGCCGCGGGGAGGAGAGAGCAGGCAGTCCCACTGGCGCTTATTTGAGCAGCTGGAGCAGGAAGAGCAGAGATTGAAGAAGCACGACGGCCGTTGGATGGACATCCAACAGTCACTGCTTGTGCGTCAACCTTTTTTTAGGAAAGCCTCAAATCTATGCAAAACATCATACAACCCATCTTCCATTATTTCTAATAATTTACAGCCCATTTGCTAATTCTTAAGGGTTTTTTTGGAGCCCATATTCTTTTTGTTAGCATTACAGCCCATATTGTGGCCACGGTTAAAAAATTATACGAAATTTTGCATATTTCGGTGCGGTCCGAACTGTTTTTAATCCCGAAATTTCGAGTCACATTCAAACTGATTTTAAAAATAAATTTATATCAATATAAAATCCAACAAATTGTCCACGCATAAAAATCAATGCAATTTAAAATCTCGAAATGAAAAAAAGAAATTTTAAACTAATTGCCGGTTTGATGTGTTTTAAAAATGTACAACCCATTTCTCATTACTGATAGGCCATTTTCTCGGCCAGCTGAATGAAGCTCTCCTCGTCTTGAAAGATTTGCAGCTCAACAGGCCTGACAAAGCGACTTACTTGGCAAATCACAAAAAAACTGGGTTGTGGCCATGGACCCAGCTGTCAGCCTCTCCACGTACAGTACTCTTTTGATGGAAGTCGGTCGTTGACCACATTGACCACGCCGTGCCGAGAGCACCAACGCGGTGGACAACGGCGAGGCCTAGGAAGGGGACGATGCGGACCCGGGGAAGACGCGGCAGTGGATGCCCACGCGGAGAGGAGTACGAGGGATCACTGGTTCGGCTACGATGTGAGGCTGCTGTCGCTGCAGAATAACAGGGGGTGTGGGTGAGTAGAGGTATGGCCTGGCCAGCGGTGGGAGTAGTAGGGGCGGTGAGGCCTCCGCGGCATCACAGCCGGCCACGGGAGGCAGGAGCACGCGACACGACCGGCACTGGTTTGGGCGGCTAGAGCAAGAAGACCAGAGGTTGAAGAAGCACTACTGCCGTTGGAAGAACATCGTACGGTAACTGGAGCTAGGATCGTTCATATTGACTAAGTTGACAAAGGCCTCCGTCCCCGTCAACTTGGTAGGCCCACAAGTCAGCCTCCAACGATGCTGGGTTGCAGCTGGCAGGGGGAGTATTCATTTTTTTTGTGCATAATAAGGAGGCACTTCCTTGCGTGTGAAGATAGATGGTGGGTCCGACCTGTCAGCGGGGGCATGTTTTTTCACGAAATACAGAGGCCCTTCCGGTGGGTCCCAGATGTCAGGTGGAGGAATCAAAGACTTGAGGAGGCGTACAGAACAAGCTAGTGTACCAGTAAAGAGACGTTGCTTAGTTTTCGAAAAAAGAGAGACGTGCTCCTGTAGTTGGTTCGAATACAAACCTAGACTATGACTATATATGGTGCTATGCTACTCTACAAGTAATGAAACTGACATATCCAACGTCCGCTTCTCCTCTTCTCTACTTACTCTGTCTAGCATCAAAAGCTCAGAGCAGCAACCATGTCCGCTGGCTGCTCGTCCACCTACTCTTCAGCAGGCAACAACCAAATATGCGCCAAGTCGCCACCCGTACCATCGCCTGTGGGTCTCATCACACCCCCGCCGGCACGCGCACCATAGCCGGTTGCTCATCGCAACCCGCTGCCGTTGGTGTGGTGCCACTGCTGCAAATCACGCAGAGTCATCCATCGCGTCTCAACCACAATCCTCAACCATGGCCGAGTCTTCTACAAATGCCCGAATCATGGGGTAATAATATGTTTAAGTGTTGTTCTGCTGCTTTCAGTTGCTATTTTCTTTAATAGTTTGGTTGATCTTCCAATTTGATTCGTGCAGAAAAGGGAAGATTCGTGTGATTTGTATTTCTGGGAAGTTGCTGATGTGGGGGAGTGCAACTACGCTGATTATTTGGTTAGCCGAGGAATCCCAATACCAGCAGGTTGGGGTGTTGGACAAGTAACTGAAGGAACGACAGAAGAGGAAGATGCAAAGCAGAAGGTTAAAGATGCAGTTCCTCTAATCATGGCCAAGCAATAGCTGCTGAACGTCCTTGACAGCAATGAGGAGATGAAAGAGCTTGTGAAGATAATGGGCAAAATCGATGTGCTCTATAGGATGATTGTCTCTTTATTTGCAGCGTATGTAGCACTCGTGATGTATTCAGTGGCTATATATGACATGAGCACTTTGCTGAAACTAGTAGTGAATGAAACCTGTGTAGCAGACTGGGCGTAGTGTTGTGAACATATAATGATTTCTATTAACGGAAATCAAGGGTTATCCCCTTTTTCTCATAAATAAATAAATAGCATAGGCCCTTTTGGTAATAAAGAAATAAATTAGGAGAGGACCTGTCGGTTCAGCTTTGTTCTCATTCGAAGACGTCGAGCAAATTGCAGTCCAACAGCAAACTATGTTATCAAATTCAAGTTTCACAGCCAAATATGAGTACAACTAAACAACAATGTCATCATATTTTAGTCGTCATACAATCACCAAACACAAATCAGCATACATAACAAGTGATGTTCTCATAGGAAAATACTAAACAACATGTTCATCAGGTTTCAGTTGTCATAGCAAACAAAATTTCACATAGTAGATAAAAAAATGTCTTCTGACAGGCAAATACGACAAAAGTAATGTAATCATCATCCGTAGCAGCAACGTCAACATCTTCGCCATGTGTATCAGTCTGAATCATAATTCCCCATGGTGTCATCTTCTTCTTCGTCCACAACGTCCTTGAACGTTGGCTTCTTCTTGATCAACTCTTGTATGTCCATAGCACGACAGGCAATCTTTTCGCCAGTGTCATTGACGTGATGGTTCTCAAAGATATTAGGAACATATGTGTTATCTTGTACATCAGGGGCAGTGTAAGCATCATCTTGTTGTGCAACTTCATTAAATGAATTCTTCTACTCAAACCTTTGCACTACTCTTCAGTCATTGCTACGTGCAAATGTGTCTTCCAAGAAAAATATCTGTGTTGCTTGATTTGCCAAAATAAAAGGCTGGTTGGTCTGGTACGCCGCCTTGACATTGATGGATTTGAAATAATCATCAGCTCTGGGTTTTGCAATCCTGGAAAACAGGTTATACCAACAACAGCACAACAGAACCACACACCGATGATCCTCGAAACTGGAGATATACTGCAACTGAACAATGTCTGTTATGTTAGCATACATTTCAGTTGTGTCTTTGTCATACGTATCCGTGCTCATCATGGCACTGTTTTGTGTCTTCCTGCCTTCGTCTCGTGCAAGGGTGTTGTAGTGCACATCTCCAACAACGCAAGATTCATAATGTCTTACCCGAGTATCAGGACCCGTTGCTAGTGAGTAAAGGGCATCATCAACTGCATGCCCATCCACCCACGTCTTCTTAACCTATGGTTAGAAAATAGACAAGCTGATCATCTTATGTACTCAATATATTAAAAAACTGACAGTGCAATTCAAACGCTTACATGGCTCTTGAACCATTTCGTAAATCCTGCCATAACCAGTTTGTTAATGTTTCTTGGATTTTGTGGCAGTAACTCCTTTTTGTAGATGCTGCACAACATAGTGATCGCGTCAAACATATAAATATATAAGAATGTGCTGCAAGTTTAGTAGATTACGATGTATAAGCTCTAGTACTTAGCACTTACTTGATATAAGGTAGTATCTCAGGACAGTTATTCAACACATACCAAACCATTTTGTCCAAATCTTTAGGTTTGTCCTCTTGTCGACTCTTCCTTATAACTCGAACAGAATAATCGAAAACATTCAGCCCGGGATTGTCTTCATCCACGTCTTTGCTAAGCTGATCAGCTGTTTCAATGTATTTTGAGCAGAATGTCAACGCTTCTGTAGCAATGTAGGCCTCTGCAATGGAACCCTCGGGTCTAGCTCTGTTCCTAACATAGCCCTTGAAAGTGCCTAGCCGCCTTTCAATAGGGTACATCCAACCATACTATACTGGACCTCTAAATAGTGCATCATCAGGTAGATGAACAGCCAAATGCACCATCACATCAAAGAAGGCTGGAGGATATATCTTCTCAAGATCGCATAGGATAGTTGGTATCTTGTCTCTAAGACGCTCCAAAGCATCTATCCTGATATTTCTACTACAGATTTCCCTGAAGAATTGTCCCAACTCTGCAACTGCTCTGTATAAGTCAGGGTAGCCCAATCCTCTAGGGATAACATGTAAAACCCTTTGAAGTAGGACGTGGCAGTCATGAGTTTTCAACCCTTGTACCTTGTCTCCATCTGCACTGACTCTCCTTTCAGGGTTGGAAGCAAATCCATGTGGGAATCTCACAGGTGACAGGACCTTGCAGAATTCTTTTCTTTTTACCTTGTCCAAGACGTACACAGCTGGTGCCATATCCCGTGGTTTACCTTCATCTTGCACCTGCAAATCATGTCTGATACCCAGGTGTGTCAAATCAATCCTAGATTTTAAGGTATCTTTCGTCTTTCTTTCAATATTAAGAAATGTGTCGATAATGTTGTCACTTATATTTTTCTCGATGTGCATCACATCAAGATTATGCCGCGGATCCAAATCTTTCCAATACTCCAAGTCCCACAAAGTGGACCTGCGGGTAAACAATAATCTCTCTTCTGCCCTGCCATGCTTCCTTTTCCCGCTACCATTATCAGGATGGTTTCCTGGTGTAATATGCCTGACCTTCTCCAATTCCACTTGCAACTCATCGGCGGTGAGCCTCTTTGGTGCATCACGGTTCTCATGCTTTGCATTGAACACATGTCTTTGGTATTTTCTAGCATGCGGCTTGTCCTTGGCAAGGAAACGGCGGTGTCCAATGTAATAGATCTTGCTAAGTATTTCATATGACAGAGGATTCCTGTCACAGCGAACACATGCATTGTAACCGTGTGTCGTTCGCCCTGACATAGTGCCCAAAGCCGGATAATCATGGATGCACCAAATTATAATAGCACGCAGAAAGAAATCAGCTGGTGGGCTGCTATATAGGTCTCGAGTGAGAAAACCCCTCCATAGCTGTTGAAGTTCCTCCACAAGAGGCTCCATGAACAAATCAAAATCCTTTCCAGGACTTTTTGGACCTGGGATGAGCAAGGCCATCATGTAGTTTGATTTCTTTGGTGCAAACATTTGAAGGCATGTTGTAAGGGATAACAAGTCCTGGTTCCTAGAATGCCACAGTACATCCTCTCTTGTTTCAGCATCATGAAACAACCTCTGCAATCTTGGTGTAATTGGAAAATGTCTTAGAACATTATGAGGAATCCTCCTCACAGCATCGCCATCTTTCTGTCTTGATGATTTGCATTTCAGGCATTCACTTAAGTTGGCATAATCCTTCCGGAACAGAACACAATTATTCTTACAAACATGGATCATATCATATCCAATTCCAACTGCACGAAGGAAATTCTTCATTTTACTGTAGGTGTGTGGCAGCTTAGACGCATCTGCGAAAGCTTTGTGGAAAGCAGCCAACATCGCATCGAATGATTTGTTGGTCATCCACTCAGATGTCTTCACCTGAAGAAAGGTGACCATAGCTGAGAATACTGACACCTTATTTCTTGGGGTGACAGCCGCGTTGCATTGTTCCAACATGCGGGCCCGCCATTTTTCTTCTGCAGGTGAAAGTTCACGGAATGCACGAGCATTTCGTAGCATTGTTTCAATGTTGGTCAAACTCACTGGCTCCGCCACCACCTCCTCCTCCTACTCTTCCACCTGAGCATTAGGCAGATCAAGATGGTGATCTGCTGCTTCCACGTAGTCAATAACATTGACGTTCACAGCTTCACCATGATGAGCCCACCTAGTATATGTGAGCGACATCCCATACAAGTGTAGATGATTTTGCATAGTTGACTGGTGTCTTGTAACTGAATTCATACAACTGTTACACGGGTAGAGCACATCTGATTTCGGACCACCATACTCAGCTCTGATAAAGTTCATGAAGTTTTCAACCCCCTCGACATATGCAGCGGAGAATCTTTGAGCAGAAGTTATCCAAGTCTTGTCCATCTGTTAGACATACAAATTAGTTCTTCTACTAGATATTATAGGAAAAACATATATTCTTTTTTATGAAGTCCAGAAGAAAATACCAAGGTCGATGTCTAAAGCTATGGCAAGATATTTGGACGAGCAGATCTAAGTAACGAAATATATGTAAAGCTAATTCAGCAAACAGATTTGAGTGCTAAATTATGGCAGGCTGTTTCAGCAGTCAATGAGGCCAAGCACACAGCCATCGAACTATCGAAGGCCATCGCAG
The DNA here is from genome assembly GCF_002162155.2 of Triticum dicoccoides. Taxonomy (NCBI): domain Eukaryota; kingdom Viridiplantae; phylum Streptophyta; class Magnoliopsida; order Poales; family Poaceae; genus Triticum; species Triticum dicoccoides. The sequence continues at coordinate 198,950,701 of NC_041392.1, forward strand.
CAACAAAGATCGAGTATAAAACGGTGTAGAGCTATTTCACCTAATAGATTGGCTACTAGACCATGGCAATCTACGTCACAATAAATATATGGCAGGATATTTTAGCAACTAATCGGCCTTGGCATGCCATCTCAGCTAAGCAGATTGAGTGCAGAACAGGGCAAGGAAGCTTCTTAAGCAGAGCATATTGACTGTAAACTACTTCGGCAAACAGTGAGATTAACAGCGTCTATCAGCTAACATTCAGCGCTACACCGGCATGCATGGGGCCTCAGTCTAGAATGCGCGTACCGTAGGAGAAGCTGGTCGTCGTGCGTCTCCACACGAACATCGCCAGCGGTGGCGGCACTGACCACCATGCGCCTCCACAAGAACGTCGCCAGCGGTGGCGGCGCGGCTAGAGGACGGCAGTCTACGAGAGCGTACTGTGGGAGCGAGAGGATTGCCGTGCGTCCCCTCGATGAACCGTGGCGCTGATGTATCGGCGTGGCGGGGAGGGCGGCTTTGGCGGAGCGAATGGAGTGGAGGGGGACAGGGGGGAGGGTGTTTGGGGAATATTATTGGCTAGTTGGCCGAAGGGCAGTTGAATCTAGGATTTGGGGGGAATTTTTGGGTGGGGGGAGGATTTTCGCGCGGTGGGCGGGGGAAGTTTGGTGCATGGTCGATTTCTCCAAGTGCAGTCCCATGTGTTAGTGAAGAGGCAAGCCGAAGCGCGTTCTGTTTGCGTGAGCTGTGTGCAGGACCGAACATGTGTGGGGTGCAATGCGACCGCGACAGGGGTGCTATGAGTGTACCACCTTTTTTCCTTTTAAACTAGGTGATTCGCACCCTAAAAAAACTTGTTGCTTCACGCGATCCATCGATACTACTACTAGTAATCCGATAATCCCGACTAAAACAGCGCGGCCGGGTCTTTTCCCGCGCGATATGTTGGGAGGTTGGCTTAGTTGGGTTTTTTTAGGACGAGTAATTCTACACCTACGTAGTCCTAGTTACGTAATTAACATAATGTGAAACATGTGAGCTTTCGATTGTAGATTGGGGGGAGGGGCCCACCACCATGAAAATCAGGGGAGGAGAGAGAGAGGCAATTTATGTTAACCCTTTCGTAGGTTCCCGTAGATGCAGAAAAATGTGAAATGAATGAATGTGCATTTGCAGATAAGGCCTTCCCTTGTTCATCCTTTTCTCCCACAAGATCTTGATCTTCCGTGCAACGCACGGGCATCTTGCTAGTACTCCTACAATATACTATATTATTGTGAAAGTTCATATACACCGGCTGAGATTAATGCAAACACGGAAGATTTTCATTACATTTCGAACTTTTATAGGACAGAAAAAATAAAAGAAACCTGGCCCTAAACCTATTCTGTGGTGGCGACCGACGTCCTCCATCTGCGATCTCCATGTACGGGGGCGGGGTTCAAGACCCGTGAAGTTAAGGTGCGATCTCGGCGAGGAAAAGTAGAACACGAGAGACAGACCGGCCAGTTGGCACACCATGCTCTGCCGCCTCCCATTCCCTACTCATCCTCGGAGGAGTCCCTGACCTCGGCGGTGCCGGGCGTTGGACGGCGGCAAGTAGGACGCATGGCTGACGGTGCTCCCGTCGTCGGCCACCAGCGTGGCCACCGCTTGTGCAGCGACTTGAGCGAGGGAAGCGACTTGAGCGAGGGCGGCGACCTCGAGCTCCATCCCTGAAGACAAGCTCTCCCGCAGAGCGTTCACGCTTGCGATCATGGCGGATGTGGTGCCAGGTAGGAGGACGATGCGCTATGGTGTGGAGGTTAGCTGGGCGTTGCCGCTTTAAGTAGTCCATTCCGGCGAGGCCAAGCGTCCTAGTGCGTCATTAAGTCACTGGAGTTGGTTCCTCGGGCACCGAGCCTCTTAACGACGGCATACGGACAGACAGCATGAATGCAGGCAGCTGGCGCCGGCAGGGAACGCACCGCGCGACGGTGCGAGGGACGAGGGTTTTTGGTGTGCTAGGGTAGTTAGCTGCAATCGTGGCAACATTGGAGATGCCCTTTGCTCACATGCGATCGATGCATGTCATTGAAAAAGCAAGACGACCCGACATGGTCTCGGGTCCTGAGGATGCAGTTGGCCGCGCTACACCACTCCGCGGACGCGTCCCGGCGCCTCGTGCATCCTCGACGAGCCAGGTGTTGGGGTGTGCTTGGATTGTGGCCAAAGTACACCTTACCAAAATTTTGGTCATGACCCAAAGATTGGTCTTTGTTTGGATGGTTGCCATTTTTTTGAGGTTTTGGTCATGACCCAAAAATGGATGGTTGCCATTTTTTGTCATGCCAATGAACTCTAGCCAACTCTAGTTCATTTTTCTTGCTGATGTTGGCCAAATCATGGGCAACCAAAACCTCAACCAAAATTTTGGCTACCCAATGATTTGATGGGGCAACCTTGGGCACAAACCAAACATATTGTTGGTCGTGCCACGGCACTAACGCCACCCTCGGCACATTGAAACCGACCGTGTCAAGCGACGATGAGCGTGTCGCTCACCACGGTCGCCGTGTCCAGAGGAGGTGCTGGAGCTGTGCCACATTGTTGGACCCCACGACCCACATGAACGGTTGCCGATGGCGATGAGGTCGTGGGCCAGCTCCTCCATTGGACTAGTTTGCGCTATGTCATCCTAACAGGTGTGCCCCACATGTCGGTTTCCGTGTTTTCCCGGCCATATTCGAGCGTCGGTGCTACGCGTTGCGCATTAGGCCTTTCACTATGTAGGCTAAGCGAGACAACTTATTGTTTATTTGAGTCGTTCAAGTATAATCATGTGGCGTTTGCTTATTTCTCATTCCTCTCCAACCCTCTTCTCCATCGATCATGTCGCCCTCCGGTCGAGTCCATCCTCCCGCATGCCTCATTTGAACATTCCACCGAGTATCATTCGCATGTGGGCCTAGACCATGCTTGAATTTCCAATGTTTATTTGTAATTTGTCCGACATGCATACAAACAAACGGTTCGTTTGAAGTTTCACTTTGCCTCCACTACGTGTCGCTTCGCGTCTTAGTTTTGACATCCCACTCGGTTCATGCACCGACACATGTTGACGAGATCAATTGATGTTCAGAGATCAATTGCATGGCATGCAAGGAGATAAAGGTTTGGTCTGTTTCTATGATAGAAATGACCCACGAGGGGGGGGGGGTCTGTGGGGATCAGAGGGAGTATATTGTATGTTCATAAGCGAAACGAACATATTGTACCCACCCTAGTCTTCTTTCAATCGATCTCCAGACCCCAAGATGAAATCGAGAGAGAACGAGTGGGGGCATGTGTGATACCTAAGGCGGATTCAAAATTTTGAACCGGTGATCATAGCATCCGCAAATCATATATAAAGGGTATTCAATGTTCGTTTCGTTTTTGAACGTACAATATACTCCCTCCTATCCTTTCTAGTTTACATATAAGTTTTATATGTAGTCAAAGTATCTATACTTTGATAGAAAAAGTATCAACATTCAACAACGCCCAATCAATATTGTTAGATTTGTACGTACTCCTAGATTTGTACTCGAGATGGTTTCCAATTTTTTTTCAACCACGTGAATGTGCTTGTTCTCGCGGATGCTCTTCCTACTAGGATTTCGCCACGTATAGCCAGTCCAATAGTAACTTTTTTAAGCTCCCTGTCCAATAGTACTAGTGGAGTACTGACAACATCTGTACTAGAGTATGCAGTGCTCATAGTTGTACTCCCTCCTTCCATTTATGTAGGGCCTATGTGGAGGAGAGAGATGTGAAAAAGTAAGGGGAGTGAGCTCTCATGCAAGAGCCTAGCTATATACTCATTCCTAGTTAAATACGTACAATAAATATGAAGAAAGGCATGGAGAGGAGATGGAAAAAAGTACTAATACAATAGCCAACCTTATAATTTTTTCGCGGGTGTATGAGTGCATATAATAGATGATGGCTATAGATGACATGGCAGTTCCTTATAGCCATTGACTGGCTATATTATTAACCATGCTCTAATTCGTTTTTCAAAACCGCATTTGACTATTGACAAGATTAATAGTACATGAGATGTATAATGTGAAAATTATATCATTGGAAGCTCCTTTCACATACGTATCCCTGCCTTACCCTCCCTTTCAGTCACTTACTGGCGGACCACATGCTTGCTAGGCCCCGCATGTCAGTTACTCAATGGGTTCGGCCACGTCAGGGGATCCTCATATGTAGTATACACCCTCTGTTTTTATTTACTCCGCATAAAATGACGCGGGCGGGGGAGGGGGAGGGACGTCGGTTTGCTCTCAACTGCGGTCCCACAAGCAAGCGAAAATGCAAGACGAAGCGCGTTCCATTCGGTGAGCGACATGGAGGGTCCAGCGTGCCGGGCTGCAACGCGAACGCGCCAAGAGCGATGTACAGTCAAAACCGATTGATCGGTCGTCACCAGAACCACTATTCACACTAGAACCTTCGCTGCTCGGCCTACGCCACCCACTTCCCTAAAACCACACCTAATCTCCAGCCCCTTCCCCCACCTTTCGATACCCTAGCCCACATCAAGCGTCCCCTAGTTCGCCGGAAATCCATGGTGCGCCGCAATATCACGTACTACAAGATGCTGATGTCAGAGCGCCGCGCAGAAATCACGGTGGTGGTCGGCGCCAGAGACCTCCGTTCCCAAGCTCGCTTTGCGGCGGGCCAATCCCCGAGTTCTCTGGAGCCAAGCTACAAGGAGGAGGAAGCCGATCCAATGTTCATGGCGGAGGTCGCGACGCAGAAGGCCCCCGATGGGTATGAGACGATGGACGTCGACTTCGTGCCGGCGTCCGACTCCCCCATGGTGCAGGCGGACCAGCGGTTCAACCTGGCGATACTAAAGGAGGACCGGGAGGCAAAGGCTCAACTCGACACAGAGCGCGCGCATGCCACTGCCATCGAGGCTCTCCTGCAGGCGGAACCGAATGTCGTGGATGTGAACCGGGTGGCGGAGGCTCAACTTGAGGCGGAGGACACGGATGCCGCTGCCATCGAGGCCCTCCTGTAGGTGAAACCGGACGTCCTGGACTTGAACGGGCGGCAGAGGCTCAAACGTGGAGTGCGCGGATGCCGCTCTCATCGAGGCCTTCCTGCAGGCGGAACCGGACGTCCTAGACTTGAACCGGGTAGCGGAGACTCGACTCGACGCGGAGCGCGCGGATGCTGCTGCCATCGAGGCCCTCTTGTAGGCAGAACCAGACGTTCTCGAATTGAACCGGGCGGTGCTCTCGTCCGTGCAGAGCGCCCGCACTCTTCGCGTGAACGAGTAGCTGGAGGCCGAGGACAACCATGGTGCGGAGACACATGTTGGCAGCTACGGCTAGTTCGCGCCGGCAGCCAAAGACGACGAGGCCGTCTCGTTCTGCGAGCAGTGATAGTTTTTCTTTATGTTGTTGTTTTTATGGATCTTTTGCTGTGTAGTAAAAACATATATTGTTATGGAAGTCGCCTGACTTGGGTCAGTCTACCATTTCAGGCGGTTGGATGAATATCCTACAACTCCTAACCCTTCTTCCTCACCTCTTCTTCTTCCCCAACAGACCACCGCACGGGCCGTACAGATACTCCCAACATGCAGTTCGATAAACATACTCTATGAATGAAAATTATGTGTCAGCGGTAGGATGGCTGAGTTTGGTTTGTTCACATGCGACAGCATGTGTCAGTGAGGGTGTGTTCCCTTGGTTGGGTTTGCAGCATGCAGGAGCGACTGTGCATGTGAGGGTGCGGTGCGACCGCGGCGTGCAGGAGCGACCGTGTGAGGGTGCGGTGCGACCGCGACAGCCGTGCGCAAGTGTACCTCCTTTTCATTTTGAAAACTTTAGGCAAGCTTGGAAAAAATGTGTGGCGAAGTATGGCAATGCAAGGCCTAGACCCAAACAGGATAAGTACATAGTACTACGTACTAGGAGTACTAGTGTTAAAAAAGAAAGGCGGGGTTTTCCTTCGCGGGATTAATCAATACAGATCCTCGTTTCACGTGTCAATTAATGCATATTTTTTCTCCAAAGCCCAAAGAGCTAACCATCTCATTCCTCATCGCTTGATTAATGCAGCGCCATGCAAACCAACCTTCTCACTTCCGCATGCATGCAGGGGATATTAATGTCCTTGGTTGCTAGTACGAGGCAAACCCCATCAAATTTGCCTCGATTAGTGTTAGTGGCTTTTTGCAAATTGTAATTTTGATATACTTGCCTTGTGTACAAAAAAATGGAGGTAGTAACTATATTTGACTTCCTTCCCCATTGCGGTGACGTCGATGATATCTCAAACATTGTGGTTTGGCGAAGTGCGTTCGACGGAGAACACCATTGAGAGAGACCACGGTAAGTCGTTCGCAAGTGCCGCCTGCTAGCCGAGACAACCGCCTTATTTGCATCCAGGAAGTCTATTGAACCAAAGGACGCGTAAATGTACTAGTACTACTCGTACACAATAGCGTCGTCCGTCCAGCTTAGTGCGGTGAGATGGTTTCTCGAAGAAGACAATGGAGAAGTGGAGTCAGCGAAGAGTGAAGTGATGGTTGCTTCGTCCGTGCTTTGTGATTTGATGCCTCACTGTTTTGTGATTTGTGATAGAAGGGACAGAGGAGTAGACTCTGTCCTCTATACTGTACATGCGTTCAAGCACGGAAGAAAGAGGAGAGACGTTGCATTTTTCTATTCCTTCAATCAATCAATCAGGGAGCTTCAGTTCCATCCTTTTGGCTTTGCCAACGCCGTCCACAATGGTTCCCACGATGCCAAAAGCTATTTTCACATTTGGCTACACATTGTGGATGCCCTTAACCGTACCACTTGGTTTTGCACCTGTGTGCTATCTATACAAATCTCAATTATATTGATCCAAAAAGTTATAGAATCAAGATTAGTAAAAAGGAGGTGATTTTGCCGCGCGGATGGCGGGGGAGGTTTCTTATTTTTAGGGGACATTGTCCTGGTGGATTGCTAACATGCGTTCCCACGTGTCAGTGCTTTACCAAGCCGATCTGCTTCCCACACGAGGCAGAACAACGGCAGAAGCAACACGTGGTTAACTTGAAGAAGATGAGGGAGAAGCGGATTCAACAACGAGTGAAATGATGGTTGCTTCATCCCTCCAACTTCTTTTTTTAGCATTATTACTTCGTCCCTCCAACTTAACTGCGAGAAAGGTGTAGCTTTGTGATTTGACGCCTCATTGCTCATTACTACGCCGGCGCCATGACTGGGTGCTTCACCTCGGCTGCTCTGCACTGTATTCCGGTATGGCACGTGGAACCAATAGCTTAATGCCCCACATGTCGGCGAAAGGGGCTAGAAGATTTATGAAAGTGAGCGCTCCACTCTTACGATGGAGGAGTACACGACACGACGGCTCAGTGAACTGTCACTTGTACTGTATATAGTACTATAGTTTTGCTGTTTCGCACGATCCATCGATACAAACCCGATTAAACAGGAAAGGGCGAGATTTTTCCCGCGCGGTATATGATACTGGCCATACATTTCAAAGGCTATTTTAATGTATGCAAACTGAATAATTAAGTAACAATATGATATCTAGTAAAACTAAAAACACATATGATTTATTGTGTTAGAGTGTAGTAGTAGTAGTGTTGTATTGCATAGTTGTTAGATGTAACATGCGAGAACGTGTAGAGATGTAGTTTTGGAGGGCCTACAGAGACAAAAGCGTAATACGTTCACCGAACTTCAGAATAAGCTAATTACGGTCACTATATACGTTTTGCGGTGATTATACGGTCACTTGCTCATGGTTCAGCATCGGATTGCACTCTGTTGACCGGCCAAATAGTCTGTGTGGCACCATGTTGACTAGTTAAATTGACCACATTCCTTGTGGGTCCCACAAATACGTTGGAGGCGTATCAGCATCCCCAAGCTTAATTCCTGCTCGTCCTCGAGTAGGTAAATGATAAAAATAGAATTTTTGATGTGGAATGCTACCTAACATATTTATCCATGTAGTTCTCTTTATTGGGACAAGAATATTCAGATCCATAAGATTCAAGACAAAAGTTTAATATTGACATAAAAATAATAATACTTCAAGTATACTAACCAAGCAATCATGTCTTCTCAAAATAACATGGCCAAAGAAAGCTATCCCTACAAAATCATATAGTCTAGCTATGCTCCATCTTCACCACACGAAATATTTAAATCATGCACAACCCCGATGACAAGCCAAGCAATTGTTTCATACTTTTGATGTTCTCAAACTTTTTCAATCTTCACGCAATACATGAGCATGAGCCATGGACATAGCACTATAGGTGGAATAGAATGGTGGTCGTGGAGAATATAAAAAGGAGAAGATAGTCTCACATCAACTAGGCGTATCAATGGGCTATGGAGATGCCCATCAATAGATATCAATGTGAGTGAGTAGGGATTGCCATGCAATGGATGCACTAGAGCTATAAATGTATGAAAGCTCAACAAAATAAACTAGTGGGTGTGCATCCAACTCGCTTGCTCACGAAGACCTAGGGCCTTTTGAGGAAGCCCATCATTGGAATATACAAGCCAAGTTCTATAACGAAATATTCCCACTAGTATATGAAAGTGACAACATAGGAGACTTTCTATCATGAAGATCATGGTGCTATGTTGAAGCACAAGTGTGGTAAAAGGATAGTAGCATTACCCCTTCTCTCTTTTTCTCTCATTTTTTTATTTTTTTTATATTATTTTTTTATTTGGGCCTTCTCTTTTTTATAGCCTCTTTTCTCTTTTTTTATTTGGGCTTCTTTGGCCTCTTTTATTTATTTATTTTTGTCCGGAGTCTCATCCCAACTTGTGGGGGAATCATGGTCTCCATCATCCTTTCCTCACTGGGACAATGCTCTAATAATGATGATCATCACACTTTTATTTACTTAAAACTCAAGAATTACAACTCGATTGTTAGAACAAAATATGGCTCTATATGAATGCCTCCGGCGGTGTACCGGGATGTGCAATGACTCATGAGCGACATGTATGGAAGAATTATGAACGGTGGATTTGCCACAAATACAATGTCAACTACATGATCATGCATAGCAATATGACAATGATGGAGCGTGCCATAATAATAGAACGGTGGAAAGTTGCATGGCAATATATCTCGGAATGGCTATGGAAATGCCATAATAGGTAGGTACGGTGGCTCTTTTGAGGAAGGTATATGGTGGGTTTATGATACCGGCGAAAGGTGCGCGGTATTAGAGAGGCTAGCAATGCTGGAAGGGTGAGAGTGTGTATAATCCATGGACTCAACATTAGTCATAAAGAACTCACATACTTATTGCAAAAATCTATTAGTTATCGAAACAAAGTACTACGCGCATGCTCCTAGGGGGATAGATTGGTAGGAAAGGACCATCGCTTGTCCCCGACCGCCACTCATAAGGAAGACAATCAATAAATAAATCATGCTCCGACTTCATCACATAACGGTTCACCATATGTGCATGCTACGGGAATCACAAACTTCAACATAAGTATTTCTTAAATTCACAACTACTCAACTAGCATGACTCTAATATCACCATCTTCATATCTCAAAACAATCATCAAGTATCAAACTTCTCATAGTATTCAATGCACTCTATATGAAAGTTTTTATTATATCCCTCTTGGATGCCCATCATATTAGGACTAAATTCATAACCAAAGAAAATTACCATGCTGTTTAAGACTCTAAAAATAATATAAGTGAAGCATGAGAGTTCATCTATTTCTTCAAAATAAAACCACCGCCGTGCTCTAAAAGGATATAAGTGAAGCACTAGAGCAACAACAAACTACTCCGAATGATATAAGTGAAGATCAATGAGTAGTCGAATAATTATGCAACTATGTGAAGACTCTCTAACATTTAATAATTTCAGATCTTGGTATTTTATTCAATCAGCAAGCAAAACTAAATAAAATAAAATGACGCTCCAAGCAAAACACATATCATGTGGCGAATAAAAATATAGCTCCAAGTAAAGTTACCGATGAACGAAGACAAAAGAGGGGATGCCTTCCGAGGCATCCCCAAGATTAGGCTCTTGGTTGTCCTTGAATATTACCTTGGGGTACCTTGGGCATCCCCAAGCTTAGGATCTTGCCACTCCTTATTCCATAGTCCATCGAATCCTTACCCAAAACTTGAAAACTTCACAACAGAAAACTTAACAGAAAACTCGTAAGCTCCGTTAGTATAAGAAAATAAATCACCATTTAGGTACTGTTGTGAACTCATTATAAATTCATATTGGTGTAATATATACTGTATTCCAACTTATCTATGGTTCATACCCTCCGATACTACTCACAGATTCATCAAAATAAGCAAACAACACATTGAAAACAGAATCTGTCAAAAACAGAACAGTCTGTAGTAATCTGGATCAAACGTATAATTCTGGAACTAATAAAATTCTCAAATAAAATGCTGGACCTGAGGAATTTATCTATTAATCATCTTCAAAAATAATTAACTAAATAGCACTTTCCAAATAAAAATGGCAGCAATTCTCGTGAGCACTAAAGTTTCTGTTTTTTACAGCATGATCAACAAGACTTTCCCAAAGTCTTCCCAATGGTTCTACTTGGCACAAACACTAATTAAAAGCAAAAACCTCTATCATAAAAGAGTCTAGATAAATTATTTATTACTAAAAAGGAGCAAAAAGCAAGGGACAAAAAAAATTGGGTTGCCACCCAACAAGCGCTATCGTTTAACGCCCCTAGCTAGGCATGATGATTTCAATGATGCTCACATAAAAGATAAGAATTGTAACATAAAGAGAGCATCATGAAGAATATGAATATCACATTTAAGTCTAACCCACTTCCTATGCATAGGGATTTTGTGAGCAAACAACTTATGGGAACAATAATCAACTAGCATAGGAGGGCAAAACAAGCATAACTTCAAAATTTTAAGCACATAGAGAGGAAACTTGACATTATTGCGATTCCTACAAGCATATATTCCTCCCTCATAATAATTTTCAGTAGCATCATGAATGAATTCAACAATATAACCAGCACCTAAAGCATTCATTTCTTGATCTACAAGCATAGAAATTTTATTACTCTCCACACAAGCAAAATTCTTCTCATGAATAACAGTGGGAGTATCATAAGAAACTCGAATACTATAAATTGTTTCCATATTAAAAGAGTAATGTTCAGAAAAAGGGGAATCATAATCATGACAAGTTTTATAAATATAATCATCACTACTTTTTATAGCATATGTATCATCACAATAATCATCATAAGTAGGAGGCTTGCTATCATCATTATAAATTTGCATATCAAAACTTGGGAGACTAAAAATATCATCTTAATTAATCATAGCTTCCCAAAGCTTGGGACAAACATTAATTGCAGCAAATATATTCTCAAAAACAAAATCTTCATCAAACATAGCATCCCCAAGCTTGGGCCTTTTCATATCATAAGCATAATCACTCTCATCATTAATAGTATGGATAGCACCAATAGTATAGAAATTATCATATTCTTCCAAGCAAGTGCCAAAAAGATTTTCAAGATCATAAGAAGTATCATTATCTTCCACAATTATATTTTCATGAGGCACAATAGTAATAGGAGCAGCATTATTTGGGGGAGATATCTTTTTACCTCTCTTCCTTTTTCTTCTCTTCTTCTTCACCACATCATGTGTGGGTTCAATCCTCTTTTTGGAGCTCCTTATTAATGAGATTGGTTGAATAGGAGGCTCCTCCTCGTTACCTGATTCATCATAAGAAATAATAGGAGGGTATTGGGAAGTCTCTTCCCTTTCATTAGCATTCTCTTCATCTTCTATTTGTTTTATTTTCTTTATGTATTTGGCAATATAAGGATTTTCAATACAATTCACCGCACAATACATATAAATTTCCTCTAGATCAAAATGAAGAACTCTATCAAGGGCAGATTTTGGAATATCCTTAGTTATACGTTTCATTTCTTCATAACCCAAGAGCAAACTAAGTTCATTATGATGTGCAAGGGAAATCAAGTCATCACAATTTTTGGACACGATACGATCATGAAACAATTTGCATTGGGTACTGAAATGATCATGTTCATTGCAGAGTTCACAAGTATGGCTAAGAAAGTTTAAATTTTCAGCACACACATCTAGCCTTTATTGCAACCATTTAGTTTCTAAATGCTTATGCCTCTTGCAATATCTATCTTCCCTATTTGGTGTGTACTTGCAAACCCAATGTACTCCACAAAAATTGACATGTTTATAGGAGACATTATCATCATGACTAGTGCAAGCATCATTAGTACCATGGATATTCAAGGAGTTCATACTAACAACATTGCAATCATGCTCATCATTCAAAGATTTAGTGCCAAACATTTTAATGCATTCTTCTTCTAACACTTTGGCACAAATTTCCTTTCCATCATACTCACGAAAGATATTAAAAAGATGAAGCGTATGAGGCAAACTCAATTCCATATTTTTTGTAGTTTTCTTTTATAAACTAAATTAGTGATAAAACAAGAAACTAAAAGACTCGATTGCAAGATCTAAAGATATACCTTCAAGCACTCACCTCCCAAGCAACGGTGCCAGAAAAGAGCTTGATGTCTACTACACAACCTTCTTCTTGTAGACGTTGTTGGGCCTCCAAGTGCAGAGGTTTGTAGGACAGTAGCAAATTTCCCTCAAGTGGATGACCTAAGGTTTATCAATCCGTAGGAGGCGTAGGATGAAGATGGTCTCTATCAAGCAACCCTGCAACCAAATAACAAAGAGTCTCTTGTGTCCCCAACACACCCAATACAATGGTAAATTGTATAGGTGCACTAGTTCAACGAAGAGATGGTGATACAAGTGGTATATGGATGGTAGATAAAGGTTTTGTAATCTGAAAATATAAAAACAGCAAGGTAACTAAGGATAAAAGTGAGCCTAAACGGTATTGCAATGCTAGGAAACAAGGCCTAGGGTTCATACTTTCACTAGTGCAAGTCCTCTCAACAATAATAACATAATTGGATCACATAACTATCCCTCAACATGCAACAAAGAGTCACTCCAAAGTCACTAATAGCGGAGAACAAACGAAGATATTATGGTAGGGTACGAAACCACCTCAAAGCTATTCTTTCCAATCAATTAGTTGGGCTATTCCTATAAGTGTCACAAACAACCCTAGAGTTCGTACTAGAATAACACCTTAAGACACAAATCAAGCAAAACCCTAATGTCACCTCAAGTATCCGTGGGTATGATTATACGATATGCATCACACAATCTCAGATTCATCTATTCAACCAACACATAGAACCTCAAAGAGTGCCCCAAAGTTTCTACCGGAGAATCACGACGAAAACGTGTGCCAACCCCTATGCATAGGTTCATGGGCGGAACCCGCAAGTTGATCACCAAAACATACATCAAGTCAATAACGTGATATCCCATTGTCACCACAGATACGCACGGCAACACATACATCAAGTGTTCTCAAATCTTTAAAGACTCAATCCGATAAGATAACTTCAAAGGGGAAACTCAATCCATTACAAGAGAGTAGAGGGGGAGAAAAAATCATAAGATCCAACTATAATAGCAAAGCTCGTGATACATCAAGATCGTACCACCTCAAGAACACGAGAGAGAGAGAGAGAGAGAGAGATCAAACACATAGCTACTGGTACATACCCTCGGCCCCGAGGGAGAACTACTCCCTCCTCGTCATGGAGAGCACCGGGATGGTGAAGATGGCCACCGGAGAGGGATTGCCCCCTCCGGCAGGGTGCCGGAACGGGTCTAGATTGGCTTTCGGTGGCTACAGACGCTTCTGGCGGCAGAACTCCCGATCTATTGTGCTCCCGGATGTTTTTTGGGTATATGGAGATATATAGGCGGAAGAAGTACGTCAGGGGAGCCACGAGGGTGGAGGGCGCGCCCAGGGGGGTGGGCGCGCCCCCTGCCTCGTGGCTTCCTCGTTGATCCCCTGACATGCACTCCAAGTCTTCTGGGCTTCTTCTAATCCAAAAATAAGTTCCATGAAGTTTCAGGTCAATTGGACTCCGTTTGATTTTCCTTTTCTGTGATATTCTAAAACAAGGAAAAAACAGAAACTGGCACTGGGCTCTGGGTTAATAGGTTAGTCCAAAAATCATATAAAATAGCATATAAATGCATATAAAACATCCAAGGTTGATAATATAATAGCATGGAACAATCAAAAAAATTAGATACGTTGGAGACGTATCACCCACCTGTTAGTTCGCATGGGGAAAAGGTCAGATAAACAAAAATTTACGTAGGCGCGACAAGACTCCACCCCATGTGCGGGAATCACCTGGTTGTGTTTGTGTCTGTCAGGGCCTGATGTGTGCGCATGCACATGTAGGTTGAGAACTTGAGCGTGAGAGTGTGTGTTGGTCGTGTGGTGTACTGGTGTGTCCATCCATGTGTGTGTGTGTGTGTGCATGTGAGTGTTGCGTGCGTGCGTGGCTGGTGTGTGCGTGTGAGTGTTGCATGCGTGCGTGGGTACATGTGTTCGTGTGAGTGTTGCGTGCATGCAGTTCGTGTGCATGTGTGTGTGTGTGTGTGTATAATCACCACACCAGCTCCTGTGTGTTAAAACAGATGGCTCGACATACCAATACAAGGCCACCTTGTCCGTTGTGCCCGCGGTCATGACTTCGAACCACCGTCCAATATTTTTTTGTCGTTTGTTTTCATTCTTACTAGCAAGATGCCCGTGAGTTGCACGTAACATCAAGATGCATTTGTATGACTAGTTTATCTTGTGAGAGAAAGGATGAACGAGGGAAGGCCTTATTTGCAAATGTGGATAGGTGTGTGGGTACCTTTTTGCAAAATTGTCATAGTTTCGTTCCTATCCGTCAGATATAAATCGGACGGGCTATATTGCAGGATGGCAGGCACACCATCATCACCAACTCTACTTTTTATAAGAGTGTATTTTATCCCTATTCTTATAAAAAGCGTAGTCGGTGATGATCGTGTGCCTGCCATCCTGCAATATAGGTCGTCCGATCTATATCTGACGAATAGGAAGGAAACTATGGCAATTTTGCAAAAAGATACCCACACCCCTCTCCACACTTGCAAATAAGGCCTTCCCTAGTTCATCCTTTTCTCCCACAAGATAAACTACTCATAAAAATGCATCTTGATGTTCCGTGCAATGCATGGGCATCTTGCTAGTATTTTATAAGAATGTAGATGTAGAGTAGATACAAGCCGACATGTGGGCCCGATGGTAGTGAGATAATGTGATGCAACACTAGAGGTGCCACGTGGAGCGTTTAACTGGTCAACTAGTCATGTCTTGAGCAAATACAGAGTTGTGCGGTGAGCCCGTGACTGTATAATAACCACAAACGTAAATGGTGACCGTAATGAGTGGATTCTGAAGTCCAATGTACGTATCGTGCTTTCACTTCAAATACAATGATCGTCACTGTATATATCGCGAGAGAAAGATGAAACATGTGTGAATGTGTTGGGGGCTTACTTTTAGAGGACCTGGAGATAGTTTGTATGCGATGGAGAGAGAGATGCTCTTCGTTTCTCTTTATTATGACTAACTTTATATATAGTACAAAATATACAAATTCACAGTGCTGAATAAATATCATTGTGGGCACCATGCAATGCAAGCGTTCATACTCCTCCATATAACTTTGTAATGTTGTATATATGTAGAAATTCTAAAACATTTTTTGGCCACACATTGTTCAAAAGGAATGTTGTATGCGAAATAAACGTGAAGAGAGGGCTTTTTAGATCAATGGGGTACATGATGTAACATGTGTGAATGTGTAGTTGATGCATTTGGCAGGGCCTAGAGAGGTATGTGTGTGTATTATGTATTCGAGAGAGGCATGGATAGAGGGGCCGATAGGGGGCGTGGGAGAGATAGCACGAGAAATGAGAGTGGTCTAGAGAGAGACGAATATGACATCATGGTGAGAGATTCCCTTGAGTGTGTATATGCAAGGGGGAGTGGATAGAGGCACCAGGAGAATATATATTTTTTGTGTGGTGTCTGTGTTGGTATGTGTGGGTGTGAGAAGATAACGAGACATGGGGGCAGAGGGTGTGTCACCGCGTGAGGTCCAGTGGGTCGAGGTGAGGCCCTTCGTTCGATTCCGTCCTGCGCCACATTGGTCAGCCCGTGACGCATTTAGGGAGACCCATGGATGACTAGTCATATAAGACAAAGATAGCATAATTGTGAAGGACTCTATGTCCACTGACAAAGCCGGCTAGGATTTGTAACCCTAGGTTCTCGGACTAAGGTAACCCCTTTATCTCTGATATTACTATTCATCTAACCTAACTTTAAGGGGCATCCTACAGAATGCTCTGCTAGAATCATACTCGTCTTTTCGCAAAAAAAAATAGAATCATACTCGTCGATTAGGAAGAGAGGTGTGAGACAATGCGTGAGAGACAGGCCTAAAGATAATATGCGTACAGGAGACACGTAGGCAGGTCTATGTATATAGAAAGGGCTGATGGGTGTGCGTGTGTATGCTTGCGAGAGGAAGAGTGCTTGTGATAAAGGTTAGTGAAAACAGTCGTAAATGGTTACGAGAGGGAGGGAGGGTTATATCGAGAGCATGTGTGCGAGAAAGACACCTCAGGAGAGTGTGTGAGCATGTGTGAGAGACCACCGATGGAGAGTGAAACTACACATACAAGACTGCTGTACACATTGATTAAAGATATAAATTGTATCCAAATATTAGGATGGGATCATGATATTTGCAATTCGCGTAAGGAACGGTCATTGATCCATCAGACATCTAGATTCTATCGAATTTGAGCACGTCTATGTTATTATTCGACACAATTGATCCACATAGTTAGTTTTTTGAACTCCAGACGATGCATCACTTTAGCAATCGAATATAAACGTGAGTATAGTTCATGTTGTGTGTGTAAAGCACATTATACATACGAAAGTTACACAATGAACATTATAAATAGCTACCTATGAACTAGCATACATTTGAACTCAACTTAAGGTGGTTTTAAAAAATCGAATTCAACATGAAGTCCATTCAATTATTTGAATTTGATATCATGGCATTTGTAAATCATACCTAAATTATGGGGGCACCAATATTTTCTCTGATTTTGTACATAATAGCATATGTAGTCGTGTACAAAATAGATTCTAATTTAGCTCCTCCATTCCAAAATAATCGTAGTTATAGGATTTTCAAGTGACAAAATTTCAAAAAGAAGCGGATAATTTAATGAGGTTTTCAAACATACAAGGTCAAATTTAACGTTTTCTATTTAGGTCAATCCTCAAAGTTCAAGAGTACTCTAAATATGAATGCTTGTGTTTCAAAATTTCGAACGAAGCGCCAAAAGAGCCTCTACTCGCCCGAAACCGTGTGAGACCAATGTTTGGTAGTACAAGGAAATTACTTTTCTAATAACTCCAACCCGTGAAACCTACCGGCCCGACGTCCAAAGGTCTAAACCGGGGTAGGTTTGTAACTTCATCTAGACGCCACGCAACCGCCTCCGAAAAACATCCATACACAATGGCTGCCTAAGCACACATGCGCGCGGCCGAAATAGCTCCCGCCCACTATTTGGGACACCTGGGATTACCATCCTACCCCCGACCCGCGGTAGGTCTGAAATTTAAGAGGGGGGCAAAGTTTGTACTTTCCCCAAATTTCAAACAAGCGCGTCCCGTCTTCTGTTCAAAAAAGCCAAAAACAAGTGTGTCCCAGACCGAAACATGGTTCTCCCCCCCCCCCGCCCACCCATCCGATTCCCCATTCGTACTCCATGGGAGCAAAAACTACCTCTCCACCAGCCGCGAAACCTCGGCGTCCTCCGTCCGCCACCCCATTCCACCCATCAACCGCCGCCCTCCTCCATCATGCCGGAGCCGATACCCTGACGTCGTCGTCCACCGCAACCTCAACCGCAACGCCCTCCACAGCTAGTAGTTGAAGCCGAGGCCGAGTCGTCCATACCCGAGCCAGTTCAACCATGCCGTCCTGCGCCTCACCGCTGCCGCTCCAACTTCACCACCCTCCACCGCACAGGAGTTGTTCCTGCTATACCATCCTTCGCCGCCTCGGATTTGCTTCCCCTCCACTGACATACGGCCACGGCAACACAGTCAACAATTTGGCCATGGGTTCGTCCAAGCCTGCACCCTCCAGAACATCGGTTTCCCCGGCAAAAAGAAGATCGGCGTGACATGTGGAGGCGACCACACCGGCAACCAAAAATGGTACTCCTCTTCCCTTATTCGTGCAAATCTTACATGTGTGCTTGCACGGTATTCATCCCACAGAATACACTAGTTGACCACTTCTTCTTGATACTAGATGTTCCTAGTAACTCGTGATGCGCAAGGTTTATCCTCATATACTATTTCACCTTAGCTAGAGGTCCGTCGCCCCCTGAATTTCAATTCCTGGCAGGGCCGGCCCTGAGGGGGGCAAGGGGGCGGCCGCCCCGGGCCCCCAAGATCTAGGGGGGCCCTCCTAGTTGTGATGTTACGTATAAGGTGAACTAGCCCATAGGCCATAGCTTCTCGTGAAAAAGGAAGTAGCCCACGTCCAGGAAGGAAAGGACGGTAGGTAATCAACGTACGGACGTAAATCACGTCAATCAGCAAACGATCATGAGGTAAAAAGTGGATCAGCATTACGCACCTAAATCATGTCGTCCCCTTCTCTTTATTCCTTATATGATCGTGAGACAGTCTTGTGATTAAAAAACGATCATGCGTCGTGAGTTCATCCCTAATTTCCTATTATCTGTTCCCTGCTTTCAAACTCCAGACTCCAAATCGCAGATCTGTTCCCTGGTTCCAAACTACAAATCCCAGGTTGTAGAGGGCTGGTTGCTCTCCTGGTGTCCTACTCAGCGGCGACGCAGCATGATCGTCGCCTAGTCCCTAAAATTTGACATTGTCGGAGTGGGCGCACACGTACATCACCGAGCACCTGCTACCATATTATCCACATCATCATTGTGCGTCGCTGATCTATCAATCTGAGGTATATCATTTTACTATTCCCTGGAATTTCAAGTAAAACTTTATACTATGAGGAAGAAGCAATTTGATAAATATAGTTGCCCAAGAAGAAGTTCTAGAACCAGCTGAGAAAGATTTTCATGTTAAATATTTGTTTGTTTTGGTTGATATGAATCAATTCAGTGAAGAGTTAAAGGGTTTTAAATAAGTCACGGTGTTTAAAGATTTATGCAGAATTACTGTGCATACAATTGTTGCATTAGCTAAAAGAAGCTTTTCAAACTTGAAATTATTGAAGAACAATTTGGCATAAAGAGTGACCCAACATAGCTTAGTTGGTTAGGAGACATTATGCATGGAGAAGAAGGATGATATTGACATCGACACAATCATAAGTGACTTTGCATCAAAGAATATTACAAAAAAATCTAAAATAATATGCATACATAATTATACGAATACATTATGAATACGAATATGGATTTTGGATGTAGTTAGGTATTTATTGGTAAAATTTTGTATACACTTAAGTTAATTATTATTGTTATGATTTTGTATTAAGGGGCCCCAAATGTTACTTCCGCCCCAGTACCCCTAAATCTCAGGACCGGCCCTGATTCCTGGTTAGTTGATTCCCAATTAACGGAAGCATTCCCCGGCATAATAGCCGCTAGTCCGCCTATTACACCGGGGAAGCAGCGCATCAGTGTTTATCTTAGGGCGTGTGGGCCTAGAGCTATTGGCGCCCGATCTGGAGGTCGGCCGGGATTAAAGGGATGGCCTGGGGGCGCTGCCAAGCACGACGGTGGTGTGAGGTCGAGGGGAGGGCGGGGCGGCGGAGGCAGGGGTCTAGGCCGGTGGTCGCTGGCGGTTTGAGAAAGATCGTCAACAGTGAATGGAGGGAGGTAGACGAAGGCCATCTTCCCGTTCCTTATAGATCGGACGGTTCATTAAAAAATCGACTGACCTATTTATTTTCAGTCGACTGTTATCTTGATATGACCACATGTGGTGTTGTGCTAGAGGAGTACCTGCATTTCCTGTGCTCATATATTACAAAATCATATGGAGTAGAATCTAATTTTGTTTGCCATGCAATGTCGTAGAGCTATCATATGTCTCCTGTCATTTATTTTTCAGCCACCTGGTATCTACTACTTTTACAGTGCACTAATTCTGCACACACTTCACCCATACTCTCACTATTGTGTTTTTATGCAAGGGTATTTCAGACTCGGCTGCTATGAGAGAAGCAAAAAAGAAACGAGAGAAGTCGCTCCAGCATCATACACGGATAGGCCAGACACGTTTCAGCCTTATAATAGGTGTAGTGTCAGCAGATGGAGACGGTAAATGTAGCTCTAGAGTTGATGACCTCGCTCGCAATGAACCACCATCCCAGGTGCTTGCTTTAACTTCGGGGTGTCATATGTGGTTGCATGTTCCATATGGTGTCTAGCTTGTATTCGAAAGGCCAAAGTCGGTCTTTATTAAGATAAGGAGAGATATTTTTTACATGAACCACCATCCCATGAGCACCAGAAGACAAATAGCTAGTCAGGGCACTGGCCGAGCTAGTGACAAGCCCTGCAAAGAGAGGCATCACCTGGAAGCCAACTAAAAAGCCGCGATGGTGGTGAAGCAGCCCGCCTCCCACCAGGCTCTCAGGTCCTAGATGATCATGCTCACCACTCCAGTCGGATGTCTAGCTTGTATTGCTTCCAATTTGGTTAAATTGCATCTGCTTAGCTTACACATTATACCTTTGAATACGACATGCCTTTCTGTTTTTGGTACATACTAGTACATCTGTGTATTAACCATGTTCTTACATCAAACTAATGTTCTTGTGTATCCCTCATCAGTCACTTATGATGAGGTAGTCAGGCAAGTGGATTACTCATTTAAAGAATGCATCGTCAGCCTCCCGACATGATTCTCAAGAAACAGCAAGGCTAGATGAAGATAGTGAACATAGCTTTGTAGTTGATACCGCATTTCCCATACACTAGCATCGCAGGTGATTTCTCTAACTTGGCAGCGTGATATGTGGTTGCATGTTGCATATGGTGTCTAGATTGTAATTGTTCCAATCTGGTTAAACTGCATGTGTTATTCTGCTTAGCTTGTACATTATAATTGTTAATGTGACATGCCTTCTTGTATTTAGTACATAGTACATCTGTCTATTAAGCATGTCCTCACATAAAACTATTGTTTTTTTGTATCCCGCATAAATCAATATGACGAGACACCTTCAGTATATGCAGTGTGATATTGGTTGCATCTTTGATATGAAGTATAGCATGTGCTGCTTCTAATTTGTTGAAATGCCATTTATGATGGGACACTTTTAACTTGGCAGAGTCATATTGGTTGCATCTTTCACGTGGTGTCTAGCTTGCATTGCTTCTTATTTGGTGAAATGGTTTCTGCTTAGTTTACACAAATAGTTGTGAATATGCCATGTCGTCCTGTTTTTCGTATTATTCCATCCTGGAATCATGTGTTTGCCTTACATCAAAGTAGTGATTGTCAGTATCATGCACGAATGAGTTCTGAAGAGTGAATTTTATTGCTTTTTCTTGTCGGTTTTACTTGACAATTCAAAATCAATAAAGCGGAAGGAAGTTAGCAAGGTAGCGGATGAAGGTGCTCCTTCCAAATGGAGGGCCTCTACAGATTCTACTCCTCCATCCCCCCAAGATGATTTCCAAGACAACACATGCATAGACACTCAATGTAGCTGTGTTGGTGATGAGCATGTCTTCCCTAGTGCACCATCGCAGGTGCTCCCTCTAACTTGGCACTGTTATATGTGGTTGCATGTTATGTATGATGTCTAGCTTGTATTGCTTCTAATTTTGTTGAATTTCATCTGCTTACTTTACACATTATACTTGTGACTAAGACACGTGTTCCTATTTCTAGAACATACAATATCTGTCTATCACACCATGTTCTTACATCAAAGTACATTTGTTCTGAAGAACTAAATTGTTATTCGTTTTTCTTGTCGGCTTGACTTAACATGGCATGGAGAAAGAGGAAGCAAGACAGAACAACAGGGAAAGGGAAGCAGAACAATCCTGCAGATTCTGCTGGTACTGATGGTGCAATAGAAGGTCAAAGTCTAACGGAAAATTGTACCGATAGGGTATCCCATGCTACACAAGATGCAGAACAAGCTAAACAGAAACAAATAGCTACCACGAAACAAGCAGAGACAACCCTAGTTTTTGCAACACCTTCCGCAGTACCACCAGCTGCACGATTTACTCGTTCGTCAACTCATCTAGCAGCACGTTCCCAAGCTCCCTTGCCACTTGACACTACTTCCGAAGCACTCTTGACACAAGATGAGTTGGCAAGATCAGATGAACTTTGTGAGCTTCAACAACAAGAAGGTAGTTGTTGGAGTCAAGTTACAGTTGCATGCTTCTTTATATGTAGTCTCACAGTTTGATGTACACTAACACTTCCTATGTTTGTTGTTGGACTAGCACCTAGGCGCAAGAGGAAACAAACATCAGGGATAATGCTTGATAGGTTAACTAAATCTAGAGGAGGAATAATGGAGATCCATTTTGAGGCAGGTTTAAAAAGGCCACATGATGCTACAGAGTCAGCCAAGTTAGTATCAGAGGCGGCAGTTGCTGTTAGGTGTCATGTACGTATCCTCCCAACATGGATTCAGTATAGGAATGACAAAGACAAAACCCAGTTCAACACCTTCCTCAACCATTTATCTGTAAGTATGGTTATGTATGGAAACTAGTAATATCGTCTTGCTCTGTCCAACACTTTCTAGGTTGCTGATAATGAGACTCCCATAATTTTCAACAGATGAGGTTCAAGTTGGATAGCCAAGATGATGCAACCAGACAAGCTTGCACCCATGTTTTCAAGTCTGCTCTGCGACAGTATCGATATAACTTGAGGAAAACTCACTTTGGAGGCAAGGCTAATAGTGAACTTGCCCAAACATCTCCAGTGGAAAGTATATCTGATGAAGACTCGAGAGGCCTCGCTAAACACTGGTCAGATCCAAAGTATCAGGTACATTATATATATGTGATCAGATCACATGTTGAAGTCCTATTTACGCATGTGCCACAAAAATCTATCTTCTTGTAGGTGAACTGTTCAAAGAACAAGGCCAACCGTACGAAAGTGAAATTCCAATAGACGACGGGCTCTCGTAGTTATATTGCACATTGCGAGGCTCTTGTAATTAGTGTTGTTTCACTCTTTTCGTTGTACCATATTATCATATCTATATTGACTTGTTCCAAATGCAGAGGAAAGCCCGCAAGGACCAAAAAGTACCTGAACCAAATGATGTCGAAATCTTCAAGGACTGTCACACCAGCAAGAAGAAGGGCATGACTACACCAGTCAAAGCCACTGTTGTAAGTCCTTAATCCTCATGCCTTTTAACTACTACTTACTCTGACTTGTGCCTTGAACTGCATGGTTTGCAGCCAACGTCTATTACTCTTTTCAATTTTATACACATTGTCTTAGCATATCATTGCACCTTACAAGGTTTAAAAGAGAGGAGTGATGTTCCTTTGATCTTGACCTGTAATCTAGTTCCGTGCTGGACTTGCGCACACAACGTTACAATTGCATGTTTGTCTGTTCTCAGTTGTTTTGTGATATGAATGCTATTATACTATGCTTACCGTATTATAAACTTCGTCTCTTTATCCTTAGCCCTCAATACAATGTGAAGAAATAGAAAATACATTAGCGATGGTACATGGTCATATGTTTGGAACCTGGTTTTATTATGTACTTTGCAATAAAATACAACTATTATTTTACATGGGTTCACCAGAATAAGTTCTGTATATAGACCAAAGCTATTTTGTTTGGTTTTGCTGCTTCCTTAATATCTTCTGTTCTGGTACTACTAATGTAAAACCACAACTTTTCAGCGAGCTATGGAAAAACTGGTGGAACCACCACCTTCTGAAGGTGGCGAGGCAACTATAACCGCAATGTCAGCTCTTGCTGCAGTGGGTTAGTACCTGTCCACTAACAGTGCCAAAAGCACATTCCTGTGTATACTAGCTTGGTTGTTAAGGCAATCTCGTCCAAACTGCCTCATGATCAAGATATGCAAGCTCAAAACAATGTTGTATCTGCGCTCCAGACACAAGTCCATTCCCTAACAAAGACCCTTTGTGAAACAAGGAGAGACATTGTTTGATGTTGTCAAGATATGCATTGTTTTGAAACCAGACTATCAGACATTTTCTATGTTGTTCAGGAGCCTAGGAGAACTGAAGGGGAAGGTTATGGTGCTCCATCGGACAATACAGCATGAAAACATAACAGTCAGGTCAAATGAACTGAGCTTCTGAACTTCTGGTGGTGCATTTATCTGCTAGACTATTAAATTTTATGCCAACCTTACTTTTGTTTTATAGTTGTAATTTGTTTTGGTGCGATACAAAATTTGTTCTTAACGTGCATCCACCGGCTGAAGAAAACAGCAAGCCATTTTTGTATAGTGTAGGGTGTTCCCTATATTTTCACTGGTGGCGAACTTTGATGCCCACCGGCTGTAGTTAACATGGGCCTCCTACGGGCTGTAGAAACAAGGGGCCTTCTAAGGGACATAGAAACAATGGGCCTTCTACGTGGCGTAGAAACAATGGGCCTTATACGGGTCGTAGACACAATGGGCCTTCAATGGGCCATATCATCAATGGGCCTTCTACGGGCTTATGATCAGTTGGCCAAACATGGGCAAATAATAGACCACATTATGGCCGTAAATGGGCTAGAGTTGAAATTGTCTGTTCATGGGCCGACCATAACGGGCAGTCGTTAATCGATCGTATTTTGATGACGCTATGAAAACGGCCCAACGTATTAATGGGCCACAAACGGGCCGACTGTAACCACGAGCTGAATTTGGCCCACAAGCAGAAAATGACAGTAACGGGTCGTAAGTAAACTAATGTGGAAATGAGCCCAAGAATAAGGGCCAGTTCTTTTGGGCGATTCTACCAGAATCGCCCACCTCCCCAGCTTTTCCCAGAATCATCACTCCATAAGTTTTTTACAATCCTAGCTAATTAGACCTTAACTAGATAGGATTGTCAAAAAATATGAAGTGGTGATTCTGCGAGAAGCTATGGAGGGGGCGATTCTGGAAGAATCGCCAAAAAGAACTGGCCCTGAATGGGCCCCGAGAAGGCCGAAAGATAACATGGGCTGGAAACGGCCCAACAGAATAATGGGCCGTTAATGGGTATAAAGTGATACACGGTTCATTACGGGCCAGTTTTACCACGGGCCGTTAATGGGCCGAGGGTTACTAAGGGCCTCATATGGGCCAAAAGACGTCATGGGCCATACATGGGCTGGAAGTTAAAATGGGTTGGAATTATATTGGACGGCCCAGATGACGCTAGTGGGCCTAATTCGGATAGGCCATAAACAGGCCCTGGGTTAGCGGGCTGTAAATGGGCTATATGTGAATAGGACGTTAACATGCTTGCCGTGGGCCGGCCCGCCACCTTTTGACCAAGTCAAATGGGCCGGCCTTTTCATAGGAATGGGCCTCTGTTGGGCTGTGCCACGTGTCGACGTATCATAGGCGCTTTGGGTCCAATGAGTGGATGACATCTGTCCCAACGGTGAGCCGACACGTGTTTCCTCTAACCAATGATGATTTTACACGTGGAAAATCCCCATTGGTCGGGGCTGCTAACGGGTTATCGGATCCAAAACCGGACCCGATAGCTTAACGGCGTTCCGTTACGGTGGATGCCATGTGTCGGTCACCCTTGACGAAAGCACTTCTGTGACGCATGATTTATCGTCATGGAAGTGGACACTTCCGTGGTGATAATTTTGGTAATGTCATGGAACACTTCTACGACAGCATAGGTATGACTATCTTGATTCTGTCATAAATTTGTCATGGATGTACATGCATGGTAGAAAACGTGACCTACTGTGACAAACATGTATCATCACGGAAGTGTATTTTTTTGTAGTGAAGCCAAGGGCCAAGTCTGTGATGGAGATGTCTGCCAAGGAATTCTGGGAGAAGCGTCGTCGCAACCCCTATGAGGTCGCTCAAGAACCTGCCTTGGTCAACCGCCCGTTCTGGAACTGTTTTCAGTATGCCATCCACTTTGATGTGATCAAAGTCAAGAAGAATCTTTTTGTTGATGTTCACTCCATCTATGTTGCCTTTATGGAGAAGGATCCTGACTACTTTGGGGAGGCTCTTCAGATGTGCTCTCAGTTGAACATCCTTAGGATCATGCAGTTCAACAAGGATTTTCATGCAGATTTGGTGGCTCGGTTTTATGCCACCGTCCATCTTGGAACAGATGAGGACAGGACTTTGACTTGGATGACAAATGGCTGGTTGCTTACTATCAAGTGGAAGGCCTTCATGGAGCTTCTTGAAGTTGAGGATCAAGGTCTTGCGAACCCAGTTGGCTTTCGTCCTCACCACAATGCAACTTCCACTCACAAGCAATCTCTCTGGCCATACTGTACCTTGAAGATTAACCCAGTGACTCAGAAGGAGACCTATGAGCTGCCAGCATTTCTAGATATTCTCCATCACATCTTCAGGGAGACACTCTTCCCTCGCATTGGCAACTTGGATATGGTACACTCTTTTCTTGTGGACATGCTTCTTTTCTGTCAACATGAGAAGGAAGAAAACACTAGAGACTCTTTGGATATCTCTCATGTCATGTGGTCTGAGTTGGTTTCCGCCATCTCTGAGCGCAAGTACCTTATCTATGGACCGTTCATCATGTTACTCATTGAGAAGGCATGGGAGCATGTGTATCCTAAGGTGGTGCTGGAGACTGGGGATCGAGTTTCTCATGAGATCAAGCGTCTGAGGAAGAAGGAGAACTAGGGCACCACAGCTCCGAGTTCTTGCATTCTTCCTAGAGCTGCTGACATGGAGACCGAGGCTGATGTTGATGATGACGATGACTATGAGCCATCTAGAGCAGAGCCCTCTTGGGAAAAGAAGCTCAAGCGCAAGATGAAGAAACTCTTTTGCATGGAGTCTCACGGTCAGTACATGACTAATGTGGCTGAGAAGCAGTCCAAGAGTCATCACAAGGAGCTCATGCGTCAGTTGGGTGCGACCGTTGCCAGTTGCTCTGAGGGTAAGATCACTGATGAGGAGGAGTGGATTCAGCGGCACTGTCCGTGGACTGATTCAGACACCGAGCAGTTTCTGACTGAGGATGGCAGTGCAGACGATCCCACCGGGATGTGATGATTGAGCCCCTCAGTCTGCTATCACCTGGAGCCTTAGCAGCGCTCTTTGCCTTTTTGGTGTCTTGATGCCAAAGGGGGAGAGAGCTTAGGGATTTGTCATTGTCGAGTTGTGAGCATGTGTTTGTGTGGCGTGTTTGCCTGTTTGTGTGGCGTGTTTGCCTTGCCTGTCTTTCTCGCAAACTCTTTTCTAGTGTTGAACCTTGCTTGCTTTGGTTTGGTTGTGCTCGTGAGACTTTTCTATCATATGGTGTAAGACATATGCACTCTATCACATCTTATTGAGCTTATGTTATCTTGTGCTATTTATGCTTTGCTCATATTTACTATCTTGCTTAGTGTTAGCCTTATTGTTGCAAGATATGCATTGTCTATAAAATATAGGGGGAGTGTTGATCCTAGTATGTGTGTCGTGTAGTCTAAAGCACTTATCTAGATAGCACACATCTAGGGGTAGCTCGTCTATATTTTAGAGATGTGGGGTTTGCTTATGTCCTATACTTTCCCCTTTGTGCAAATCCCGTATTGTCATCAATCCACCAAAAGGGGGGAGATTGTAAGGGCATATTTATCCCTAAGGTGATTTGGTGATTGATGACAATGCTTTTGCGGACTAATTGTGTGCCTTGAGTATTTTAGACGTTTCATCACTAGGTACAAGACGGTTTTTGTCCCCCTCGAAGACTATTGAAGACGGTGTTTGTCTACGTTTCTTTTCGGTGGATTTGAGTCGTAGGAAAGTTGTACTATTAAGAGGGGGTCCGCATTGGTGAGGCTAGGGTGGAAACAACACGTGCACATCCCTTTTTCACCCTCTCAGCTTGTCCGGTTCATTGATGGCTCCTTTGCTGCCTCCTCCCTGTGGTCTGGTCCCAGCGGTAGTACCGCTCAAGAGGTACAAGCGGCAGTACTGCTCCGCAGCGGTAGTACCGCTTGGAGCCGTAGTACTGTTGCGGCTCCGTGCTCCTACCACCTCAATTCGAGGGCTCTCCTCTCGTGTCGGGTTGTGCGGCACTAGCTGTGGCAGTAGAGGCGGAAGTACCGCTCATAGGCGGTAGTACCGCCCCTACCACCACGGTAGTACCGCCCTGGGTCCAGATCCTGCTCTGCGTCTTGCGGCACGGCAGTACCGTGAGGTGGAACGGTAGTACCGCTGGCCACAGTGGTAGTACCGCCCACCCCTGCGGTAGTGCCGCCCTATGCGGGGCTGAGCAAGGGTAACGGTTGGATTGACTTCCCCACTTATAAAAGGAGGTCTTCTTCTCCAAGTTGACCTACCTCTTTTCCCCAAGCTCCATTTATTGCTCCAAAGCTCATTTTCGCCCGATCTCTCTCCCTACCCAATCAAACTTGTTGATTTTCTAGGGATTGGTTGAGAAGGCCCAGATCTGCACTTCCACCAAGAGAAATTTGATTCCCCCACTTGGGTGTTTGAGCACCCTAGACGGTTGAGGTCACCTCGGAGCCATATTCCATTGTGGTGAAGCTTCGTGGTTTCGTTGGGAGCCTCCAATTCGGTTGTGGAGAGAGCCCCAACCTTGTTTGTAAAGGTCTGGTCGCCGCCTCCAAGGGCACCAATAGTGGAATCACAGCATCTCGCATCGTGTGAGGGTGTGAGGAGAATACGGTGGCCCTAGTGGCTTCTTGGGGAGCATTTTGCCTCCACACCGCTCCAACGGAGACGTACTTCCCCTCAAAAGGAAGGAACTTCGGTAACACATCCTCGTCTTCACCGGCTCCACTCTTGGTTATCTCGTGCCTTTACTTGTGCAAGATTTTGTGTTGTATCCTTAGCTTGCTTGTGTACTTTTTGTTGTTGCATCATATAGGTTGCTCACCTCGTTGCATATCTAGACAACCTACTTTGATGCAAAGTTTAAATTGGTAAAGAATAGCTAAAAATTGTTAGTTGCCTATTCACCCCCCCCCCTCTAGTCAACTATATCGATCCTTTCACCATTCTTCGGAACAATGGAGCGAGCAACAGACTTGTTGGAAATTATACATACTGATGTGTGCGGTCCAATGAGTGTTGAGGCTCGTGGCCAGTATTGTTATTTTCTGACCTTCACAGATGATTTGAGCAGATATGGGTATATCTACTTAATGAAACATAAGTGTGAAACATTTGAAAAGTTCAAAGAATTTCATAATGAAGTGGAAAATCATCGTAACAAGAAAACAAAGTTTCTACGATCTGATCGCGGAGGCGAATATTTGAGTTACGAGTTTGGTCTTCATTTGAAACAATGTGGAATAGTTTCACAACTCACGCCACCTAGAACACCACGGCATAATGGTGTGTCCGAACGTTGTAGTCGTACTTTATTGGATATGGTGCGATTTATGATGTCTCTTACCGATTTACCACTATCGTTTTGGGGTTATGCATTAGAGACAGATGCATTCATGTTAAATAGGGCACCATCTAAATCCGTTGAGATGACACCGTATGAACTATGGTTTGGCAAGAAACCAAAGCTGTCGTTTCTTAAAGTTTGGGGTTGCAATGCTTATGTGAAAAAGTTTCAAACTAATAAGCTCAAACCCAAATTGGAGTAGTGTGTCTTCATAGGATATCCAAAAGAAACTATTGGGTACACCTTCCATCACAGATCCGAAGGCAAGATATTTTGTTGCCAAGAATGGATCCTTTCTAGAGAAGGAGTTTCTCTCGAAAGAAGTGAGTGGGAGGAAAGTAGAACTTGATGAGGTAATTGTACCTTCTCCCAAATTGGAAAGTAGTTCATCACTGAAATCAATTCCAGTGATTCCTGCACCAATTAGTGAGGATTCTAATGATGATGATCATGAAACTTCAGATCAAGTTACTACTGAACCTCGTAGGTCAACCAGAGTAC
Source organism: Triticum dicoccoides (assembly GCF_002162155.2). Lineage (NCBI taxonomy): Eukaryota > Viridiplantae > Streptophyta > Magnoliopsida > Poales > Poaceae > Triticum > Triticum dicoccoides. Next base: position 198,980,899 of record NC_041392.1, read on the forward strand.
AGTCTGCACCAGAGTGGTATGGTAATCCTGTTCTGGAAGTCATGTTACTAGACCTTGACGAACCTACGAACTATGAGGAAGTGATGATAAGCCCAGATTCCGCAAAATGGCTTGAGGCCATGAAATCTGAGATGGGATCCATGTATGAGAACAAAGTATGGACTTCGATTGACTTGCCCGATGATCCGTGAGTCATTGAGAATAAATGGATCTTCAAGAGGAAAACAGACGCTAATAGTAGTGTTACTATCTACAAAGCTCGAATTGTCACAAAAGGTTTTCGACAAGTTCAAGGTGTTGACTACGATGAGATTTTCTCACTCGTATCGATGCTTAAAAGTTTGTCCAAATCATGTTAGCAGTTGCCGCATTTTATGAAATCTGGCAAATGGATGTCAAAACTGCATTCCTTAATGTATTTCTTAAAGAAGAGTTGTATATGATGCAACCAGAAGGTTTTGTCGATCCTAATGGTGCTAACAAAGTGAGCAAGCTCTAGCGATCCATCTATGGACTAGTGCAAGCATCTCGGAGTTGGAATATATGCTTTGATAAACTGATCAAAGCATATGGTTTTATACAGACTTGCGGTGAAGCCTGTATTTACAAGAAAGTGAGTGGGAGCACTACAACATTTATAATAAGTATATGTGAATGACATATTGTTGAGATAGAGATTTGCAAGATACACACGGATCTGAATGTTGCAGACCCATTAACTAAGCCTCTTCCACGAGCAAAACATGATCAGCACCAAGACTCCTTGGGTGTTAGAATCATTATTGTGTAATCTAGATTATTGACTCTAGTGCAAGTGGGAGACTGAAGGAAATATGCCCTAGAGGCAATAATAAAGTTATTATTTATTTCCTCATATCATGATAAATGTTTATTATTCATGCTAGAATTGTATTAACCGAAAACATAATACATGTGTGAATACATAGACAACCATAGTGTCACTAGTATGCCTCTACTTGACTAGCTCGTTGATAAAGATGGTTGAGTTCCTAGCCATAGACATGAGTTGTTATTTGATCAATGGGATCACATCATTAGGAGAATGATGTGATTGACTTGACCCATTTCGTTAGCTTAGCACTTGATCGTTTAAGTTTACTACTATTGCTTTCTTCATGACTTATACATGTTCCTATGACTATGAGATTGTGCAACTCCCGAATACCGGAGGAACAATTTGTGTGCTACCAAACGTCACAACATAACTGGGTGGTTATAAAGGTGCTCTACAGGTGTCTCCAATGGTGTTCATGGAGTTGGCATAGATCAAGAATAGGATTTGTCACTCTGATTGTCGGAGAGGTATCTCTGGGCCCTCTCGATAATGCACATCACTATAAGCCTTGCAAGCAATGTGACTAATGAGTTAGTTGCGGGATGTTGCCTTACCGAATGAGTAAAGAGACTCACCGGTAACGAGATTGAACTAGGTATTGAGATACCGACGATTGAATCTCGGGCAAGTAACATACCGATGACAAAGGGAACAATGTATATTGTTTTGCATTTGACTGATAAAGATCTTCGTAGAATATGTACGAACCAATATGAGCATCCAGGTTCCGCTATTGGTTATTGATCGGAGACTTGTCTTGGTCATGTCTACATAGTCTCGAACTCGTAGGGTCCGCACGCTTAAAGTTCTGTGACGATCGGTATTATGAGTTTTTGTATTTTTGATGTACCGAAGGTAGTTCAGAGTCTCGGATATGATCACGGACGTGACGAGGAGTCTCGAAATGGTCGAGACATAAAGATCGATATATGGATGACTATGTTCGAACAACGGAAGGGTTCCGGGAGGTTTCGGACATATATCGGAGTACCGGGGTTACAAGACCCCCCCCCCCCGGGGGGGAAGCTATTGGGCCTTATGGGCTTAGTGGAGACGAGAGAGGGCAGTCATGAGGTGGCGCCTGGCCCCCTTTGCCCCAATCCGAGTTGGACAAGGGGAAGGGGCGGCGGCCCCCCTCTCCTTCCTTCTCTCCACCTCCTCCTTCCTCCTTCTCCTTCTTCGAATAGTAAAGGGAGGGGAAAACCTACTTGGAGTAGGATTGCCCCCCCTTGGGCGCGCCTCTCCCTTGGCCGGCCCTCTCCTCCTCCCCCCTTTATATACGGGGGTAGGGGGTACCCCAAAGACACAACAATTGATCTGTTGATCTCTTAGTCGTGTGTGGTGCCCCCCTCCACCATAATCCACCTCGGTTATATCGTAGTGGTGCTTAGGCGAAGCCCTACGTTGGTAGTTTCATCAACATCGTCACCACGCCGTCGTGCTGGCTAAACTCTTCCCCGAGCTCTACTGGATTGTGAGTTCGCGGGACATCACCGAGCTGAACGTTGCTGAACGCAGAGGTGCCGTACGTTCAGTGCTGAGGATCGGTCGATCGTGAAGACGTACGACTACATCAAACGCGTTGTTATAATGCTTCTGCTTAACGGTCTCTGAGGGTACGTGGACGACACTCTCCCCTCTCGTTGCTATGTATCACCATGATCTTGGGTGTGCGTAGGAATTTTTTTTGAAATTACTACGTTCCCCAACACTTGCCTATGTTGCTAGGTGTGAAGTTGAGTAAAGACTCAAAACCCGGCCACGACAGAAAATAGAAAGAGAATGAAAAGTCATTCCCTATGCCTCAGTCATAGGTTCTATAAAGTATGATATGCTGAGTACTAGACCTATTGTGCACCTCACCATAAGTTTGGCAAGAGGGTAGCATAGTGATCCAGGAGTGGATCACTGGAAAGCGGTCAAAAATATCCTTAGTGGAATAAAGAAATGTTTCTTAGTTATGGAGGTGATAAAGAGTTCGTCGTAAAGAGTTACGTCGATGCAAGCTTTGACACCGATCTGGATGACTCTATGTCTCGATCTAGATACATATTGAAAGTGGAGCAACTAGCTAGAGTAGCTCCATGCAAAGCATTGTAGACATAGAAAAATTGCAAAATACATACAGCTCTGAATGTGGCAGACCCATTGACTAAATTTCTCTCACAAGCAAAACATGATCACTCTTTGGGTGTTAATCACATAACAATGTGAACTAGATTATTGACTCTAGTAAACCCTTTGGGTGTTAGTCACATGGAGATGTGAACTAATCACATAAAGATGAGAACTATTGGTGTTAAATCACATGACGATGTGAACTAGATTATTGACTCTAGTGCAAGTGGGAGACTGAAGGAAATATGCCCTAGAGGCAATAATAAAGTTGTTATTTATATTTCCTTATATCAAGATAAATGTTTATTATTCATGCTAGAATTGTATTAACCGGAAACTTAGTACATGTGTGAATACATAGACAAACAGAATATCCCTAGTATGCCTCTACTTGACTAGCTCGTTAATCAAAGATGGTTAAGTTTCCTAGCCATGGACATGTGTTGTCATTTTATGAATGGGATCACATGTGTTGTGTGCTACCAAACATCACAACGTAACTGGGTGATTATAAAGGTGCTCTACAGGTGTCTCCAATGGTGTTCGTGGAGTTGGCATAGATCAAGAATAGGATTTGTCACTCCGATTGTCTGAGAGGTATCTCTGGGCCCTCTCGGTAATGCACATCACTATAAGCCTTGCAAGCAATGTGACTAATGAGTTAGTTGTGGGATGCTGCATTACGGAATGAGTAAAGAGACTCGCCGATAACGAGATTGAACTAGGTATTGAGATACCGACGATCGAATCTCAGGCAAGTAACATACTGATGACAAAGGGAACAACATATATTGTTACGCGGTTTGACCGATAAAGATCTTCGTAGAATATGTAGGAACCAATATGAGCATCCAGGTTCCGGTATTGGTTATTGATCGGAGACGTGTCTCGGTCATGTCTACATAGTTCTCGAACTCGTAGGGTCTGCACGCTTAAAGTTCTGCGATGATCGGTATTATGAGTTTTTGTGTTTTGATGTACTGAAGGTAGTTCAGAGTCCCGGATATGATCACGGACATGACGAGGAGTCTCGACATGGTCGAGACGTAAAGATCAATATATTGGATGACTATGTTCG
>NC_041392.1:198985226-198997527 GCF_002162155.2 Triticum dicoccoides
AAGAGAGAGGGCAGTCATGAGGTGGCGCGTGGCCCCCCTTGCCCCAAGCCGAGTTGGACAAGGGGAAGGGGCGGCGGCCCCCCTCTCCTTCCTTCTCTCCACCTCCTCCTTCCCCCTTCTCCTTCTTCGAATAGGAAAGGGAGGGGGCAAACCTACTTGGAGTACGATTGCCCCCCCTTGGGCGCGCCTCTCCCTTGGCCGGCCCTCTCCTCCTCCCTGCTTTATATACGGTGGTAGGTGTAGGATCGAAGTATGTCTAGAGGGGGGGTGATTAGACTACTTGACCAATTAAAAACTTAACCTTTTCCCAATTTTAGTTCTTGGCAGATTTTAGCTATTTTAGGACAAGTCAAGCAATCATCACACAATTCAAGCAAGCATGCAAAGAGTTTATGGGCAGCGGAAAGTAAAGCATGCAACTTGCAAGAGTATAAAGGGAAGGGTTTGGAGAAGTCAAACGCTATTGGAGACACGGATGTTTTTCCCGTGGTTCGGATAGGTGGTGCTATCCTACATCCACGTTGATGGAGACTTCAACCCACGAAGGGTAACGGTTGCGCGAGTCCACACAGGGCTCCACCGAAGGGCAACAGTTGCGCGAGTCCATGAAGGGCTCCACCCACGAAGGGTCCACGAAGAAGCAACCACCCACAAAGGGTCCAAGAAGAAGCAACCTTGTCTATCCCACCATGGCCATCGCCCACGAAGGACTTGCCTCACTAGCGGTAGATCTTCACGAAGTAGGCGATCTCCTTGCCCTTACAAACTCCTTGGTTCAACTCCACAATCTTGTCGGAGGCTCCCAAGTGACACCTAGCCAATCTAGGAGACACCACTCTCCAAGAAGTAACAAATGGTGTGTAGGTAATGAACTCCTTGCTCTTGTGCTTCAAATGATAGTCTCCCCAACACTCAACTCTCTCTCATAGGATTTGGATTTGGTGGAAAGAAGATTTTGAGTGGAAAGCAACTTGGGAAGGCTAGAGATCAAGATTCATATGGTAGGAATGGAATGTCTTGGTCTCAACACATGAGTAGGTGGTTCTCTCTCAGAACATATGAGTTGGAATGGTGTGTGTGTTCTGATGGCTCTCTCACGGAATGAGAAAGAGGTGGAGGGGTATATATAGCCTCCACACAAAATCCAACCGTTACACACAATTTACCAATCTCGGTGGGACCGAATCAGAAAACTCGGTCTGACCGAAATAGTAAACCTAGTGACCGTTAGGAATTTCGGTGGGACTGACATGCAACTCGGTAGGACCGATTCGGTTAGGGTTTGGGCATAACGTAATCTCGGTGAGACCGATTACACAAACTCGGTGGGACCGAATTTGGTAATTAGCTAACCAGAGAGTTGGTCAGGCAAACTCGGTGGGACCGATTTGCTCTTTCGGTGAGACCGAGTGGAACTCGGTGAGACCGAAAAGTTACAAAGGGGAAACACTGAGTTTACATTGCAATCTCGGTGGGACCGATTCGCTCTTTCGGTGGGACCGAAAAGTTATGAAAGGGAAACAGAGAGTTTGCAACCCCATCTCGGTGGGACCGAGATCCTTATCGGTAGAACCGAATTGCTAGGGTTTGGCAGTGGCTAATGACAAGTGAAACTCGGTGGCGCCGGATAGGAAGAATCGGTAGGACCGAGTTTGGCTTAGAGTTTAGGTCATATGTGGATATGGGAAAGTAGTTGAGGGTTTTTTGAGCATATCACTAAGCACATGAAGCAAGAGGCTCATTAAGCAACACCTCATCCCTCCTTAATAGTATTAGCTTTTCCTATGGACTCATTGTGATCTTGGATCACTAAAATATAAAATGAAGAGTCTTGAGCTTTTGAGCTTGAGCCAATCCATTGTTCTTAGCATTTTGAGGGTTCCACTTTCACATCCATGCCATGCCAATCATTGAGCTTTCCTGAAATAATTATCTTGGAATAGTATTAGCTCAATGAGCTATATGTTGTTATGAATTACCAAAACCACCTAGGGATAGTTGCACTTTCAATCTCCCCCTTTTTGGTAATTGATGACAACATATAGATCAAAGCTTCGACAAAAGATAATAAGCATGAAATATATCGTCGCTTTGAGAAGTATGTGATAAGTAAGAGCTCCCCCTAAATTTGTGCATATTTAAAATTTGCTTTGGACTGCAAATGCACAAAGAGTTAGAGTCATGGGTTACTCTTCCATGTCACATACATCTTGGTGGAGCGCTCAAAATGATGAGATTGAAATGCATGCACTCATCACCAAGAATAGTGAATGATCACAAACGATAGATAGAATGGTAATATTTAAGCAAGCATTAAGCGAACATTAAGTGTAGCTTATGATCAAACACATGATCATCGATGTCTCACAAGAATAAGGACGTAGTATCTCACACACAAGCAAACAAGGTTCGAAAAACCACCAAATAAAGCAAGAGAGAAAAGCAACACTCTCTCTCTCGAAGCCTATGATCTATTCATCTTCTCCCCCTTTGGCAACAAGTTACCAAAAAGTTCCTAGAAAATGCATAGCACTAGATCGACGCTCAGGCTTGATCTTCAGGTGGTGGTGGAGTCCGGAGCACTCCAAGGACAAAGCCTTTGGTAGACGTGGTCGGAGTCGAGGCTGAAGTGGATGCTGGAGCTGGTGGAATGAAGGTTGTGGCTGGTGCAGACGTTGTAGCTCTGGTGTCAGCAACTGGCAGTGTAGACGACCTCGGACCTTGTGGCACCCTTGCAAAAGCATGAGTCGTGGTCCTGCCTCTCCTCTCATTCATGTCGTCCTGGAGCTCCTCCACGGCAGTCTGTATCTCTGTCACCTTGATGTCCAAGTCATAGAATCTTTGTTCCATGATCCTCTCTAAGCTCGCCTGGTTCTGAGTCAAGGTGGCTATACTCTGCTCAATCCGCAGGGTGGACGCAATCAAGTAACTGAGCTGCTCTTGTTTGGTTTTCAGGAAGTAATCAGATGCCTCCGCTTGAGTAGGCATCCTGGCAGCTTTCTCCTTCTTCGCCTTCTCCTTCTGAGCTTGTGCATGGGCAGATGATGGTTCATTCTCTGTCATCACAACTTCATTGTTCTCGAAATCTGGACGGATGGGCATGTGTTCCTTATCCAACAAATATATGCCCGTGCCCATCTTGGAGTTGATGAGCTCCTGAATCTGAGGGGCATATCCACAGCTCCTCTTCTGATCTGCCGCAGTCCTTTTGATCGTTTCCACTATGAGGCTCATAACTTTGAATTTTTGAGGCACGTCAAAAACATGAAGCAAATTGATCGCGTGACCTCTGATCATCTTGTGATCTCCAGACTTGGGCAGAAGGGTGTGCCTAAGGATCCAGTTGATCGTAGGCAATCCTGAGAGCAGATAATGCACTAAGCCAAACTTGAACGTGTCAAGTGCTTCATTCGGAATCTCCTTGTACATGTTGGACATGGAGTTGTGGTCCATCTTTTTCTTGGCATAAATGTCCAAGTCATCTGCTTGCTCCTCTGGGGCATTGATTAGCTTCACCCATTCCTCAACAGTAGAGTTGTACCTTGTACCTTCTGACATCCATGTGATCCTGCCATCCGGATAAAAGTGTGCTGTGGAGTAGAACTGCATGATCAATTCCTCATTCCACTTTGTGAGCTTCTGCCCAACAAAGTCCTCTACTCCACACGCCTTGAAGCTATCCTGAACTCCTGGGTAGTACTCTTCATTGTCCTTCATATAGGTCCAGTCGACCCATCTCATGTCACATACGATTGGCTTCTTGTCAAGTAGCACTGTCTCATAGAAATCTTGCTGCTCCTTGGTATGAAATCTGTAGTCCACTGCAGTCCTTCTCCTAGAAGCATATGGATCTGCTTCTCTCCACTTCCTGAGCCCTGAGTCTCTCCTGAGCTTCATATCCTCAGCCACAGGATGAGCATCGTTGTGGTCTGGGATCTTGGGCTTGAGCTTCCGAAGGACACTCTCTTCCTCATCCTCAGCAACAGTCTCAGGCACTGGGGCCTTGTTCTTCTCAGCTGCAGGAATGCTCCATGTGTTCCTCTTTGGTGCACTCTTAGGCTTAGATGCAGCCTTAGGTGCTTCCTTGGGCTTGGATGCAGCTCCCCCTGACCTTATGGCATCTCCCATAAGTTTGGCTGCCTTGGGCGCTGGTGCAGCTGCCTCTTCTTCCTCCTCCTCTTCTACCATGATGGAGGCTTTCCCAAGCACTCTGGCTACAGTCTTCTTCACTCTTTCTTTCCTCTTCTTGCCCTCAGCTGCAACGGGCTCAATGGGAGTTGGCTTCTCAGTTGAGGCTCTAGCCTTTGACATGGGTTGCCTGCCTGCTGGCCTCTTGATTTTCAGGCCTGGCTTTGAGCCTTGAGCTGGCTCAACTCTCTTGGAGGTGGCCTCTTCCTCTGCCATATAGTCCTCATCTTCAGAATCTAAGGTTTTCTTCTTCCTTTGTCTCGTGGCAGCTTTTGGCAAATTACTAGGAGTGCTCCTGCTGCCTTCATCTGAGGAACTTGAGGGGCTAGTGCCCTCACTCAACTGCACTTGCTGCTCTGACAAGTTTTGGCTGTCACTCTGGTCTGACATGTTGCAAACTGACTGCTGACCCTGTGAATAGATTATAGAAGAGATAGAGTGGATGAGCATCACAAAATGCAGAGATTTTTGCAAAAAGAATGATCCAAAAACTTAGTTTTTAGTTTCCCACTGAAATCATCTCGGATCTACCGATTTTCAAACTCGGTGATACCGAAGCAGTTTTGGAACCTAAACTAGTGAACTCGGTCAGACCGAGTCACAGTTCGGTGGCACCGAGACTGCTAGGGTTTCACTGAGTTCAAAAATCGGTCACACCGATAAGTAATTCTCGGTCAGACCGAGTCTCACTTGTGCAATGGCATAAGCCAAATCGGTGGGACCGAGTTTTTCAACTCGATGGGTCCGAGATGGTTTCGGCGGAAACCTAAACCTAGAATTTTCGAATCAAACCTAATCTATGAGCGTTTTGACTGGATAGAAGTTTATCAAACGTGGCCAGAAACAATATGATCACAATGTGCTAGGAATCAGATTGAGGAATAGCACAAAGATCAAGTCCATACCCTAGTTCGGCGTGGACTTGCTACGGCGGCAACGACTGGGCAGAAATCCCGTTGACGGCGATGGAGACCAGCGACTGGAGGCTGCTGGCGGCGAGAAGACGATCCGGAGACCTCAAGGGCAGAGCAGGCTATCGCGCGGGCGAAGGGGTTCGGAGAATTTCCAAATTTTGCCCGTGACTATATATAGCCCGACCTTGTCGGTGTGACCAAGTTGAACAACTTGGTGGCACCGAGATTCATAACTACGTGCAGTTACTGAAACTCGGTGAGACCGAAAGGTTCAAATCGGTTGCATCGAGATTGAAAACTTAGATCAACTTAATGATCTCGGTAGGACCGAAAGTGGAGTATCGGTCAGACCGAGAATCATAAAGAGGTTTTGGAAGTTTAAGTCTATGACGAATCGGGGACTCCGAGCGCTCCTCACAAAGAGTGGTTCGAATCTGACTTGATCAAATTTTGTGATGCAGCATGAATAGAGTTTGAGACGAGAAAAGCATAGATAGCTAGAGGAGGTTCTTAGGCATTCTTGTCCATCCACTTGGCAAAAGAAGATAAAGCCGAACAATCAAAGCAACAAGTGGATGTCCTCGAATGAGTAAAATATGCAATCAGCATGCTCACACAATAAGATAGCAAATGGAATATGTGGCAAAGCATGCACAACCAATTCTAGCATCTATCAAGCAATTTGCGATGACTCGGTCATCTATATATGAGTATATTGACTTAGGAGTCAAGTGAGAACACTTGATCGTAGGTCATACTCATCGTTTAAGATCAAGTGGGGTTACCACTTTTACATAAAGCATTGTTTTGTTCACATCTTTCGAGTTGCTTTAGCTCAGTCTTAGAGTAAAGCTCCCCCTAGATGTGATATCCCCCCTAAGAGGGATGAACTAACCTTGGGTTTTGTCGATGATGACTTCATGTAGACATTGAAGATGTGGATGCTCAATGTTGATGTAGATCTCTTGGAGCTATCCATTTGAGTGAATTGCACTTTCAATACCTACATGGGTTAGTCCCACAAGGAACAAACAAGGATATCCATAGACATAGAGTGATGCACACAAAAGATGATGTCCATGAAAACTTTTAGGTTACCTTGTCCCTTGTCTTACCAACAAGAGGGTTTGTGACTCCTTGAACTAGTGCAAGCTGTGGAAGTTGATTGCACTTGTTCTTGCCAAAATGATAAGAGTGAAGTATGTTGGCGGAGTCACCCTCAAGAACTTTCTAGTTCTTCCTCTTTTGGATCCACATCATCTTGATGGGAATCCTTGGAGTTGTAGTCGTACTTGATGAAGTGGAGCTTGAAGTAGTCTTGGGAATCCACTTGACTAAGGTCTTAGGAGCTTCTTCAAATGCATCAATTTCCTCTTGAAGCTTGTTCTTGCCTTTTTGCTCGTAGTCTTGTGGTGGAAGATCATCTTGAGCTTGTGTCCCCTTGAAAAACTTCTCTTGTTGAGGGACAAACTTTGTCTTGGGGTATTGATCTTCTTCCCATTCAACTCCATTGGCATTGAACTTTCGTTCAAAACCAATACCTTGATTCTTCCGGTGCATTCCTTGCTTGCGCACAATTTCCTCGAATTGCTTACTCCCGGCAAGGCTTTTGTACACTCCTTTCTCTATAATTCCCTTCAATAAGCTATTTTCTTGCTCAAGTGTAACTTGGCTAAGAGAATCATTAGTGGAATCAAGAGAACTACTAGAAGCAACAATATTGGATTTAGCATGATCACTGTTACTACTAGCGGAAGAATCTTTCTTGTTAGATTTGACTTGAGGCATGTAAGTGGATAAGAGTAAACGCTTGGCAATGTAAGAAGAACTTTTCTTGCGGAGATCATCATTGATTGCCTTTAAGAACTCATGATCTTGCTCAAGATTGAGTTTTTCAAAGCGTAGCTTCTCATGAGCTCTTAAAAGTTCTCGATGATCTTCGAAGATAGTGTCACGAGCTAACTTAAGAGTTTTTAGTTCTTTAGTTAGAGCCTCAATCTTCTCCTTATCATTGTCATTCGTTTTATCTTGATTAGCATGATTAATTGGTCTTTCATCATAGTATTCATCACTAGAGTTGTCACCAAGCAAATCGTCACCTAACAAGTCATCTTCATCACTATCGAAATCAACATACTCGGGGTGTGTTACCTTAGGACCTTTGGCCATGAAGCATCTTCCAATTCCTTCATTTGGTGAGTCAAATATGTCGTAGGAGTTGGTTGACACAAGTGCTAGACCGGCAACACCTTCATCTTGAGTATCTTCGGAGTCGGAGTGATAACTTCTCTCGGAGTGGCTGTCGGAGTCGGAGCCGGATACCCATTCACCAACATGAGCTTGATGTCTTCGTCTTGTGTAGCTCCTTGATGATTTTTCCTTCCTTTCCGAATCCTTGCTTCTCCGTGAGTATCTTCGTTCATAACGATCATCTCTACTCCTTCTCTCTCTTGGTGGTGATCCTTTGCTTCTTCTTTTTGGAGAATCTTCTCTTTTCTTGTAGGGAGCCGTACACTCATTGGAATAGTGTCCGGGTCTTCCACAATTGTAACAGTTTCTCTCTCGACTAGAAGATCTTTTGTCATTGTAGGACCTTGACTTGGAGCTTCTATCTTTGCTTCTACTCTTGTAGAACTTGTTGAAGTTCTTCACCATTAAGCTCAATTCTTCATTGAAGTCTTGTTTCTCACTTGATGATGTAGGGGCTTCACTTGAGGCTTTATAGGCACCACTTGACTTGTTGTGAAGTTCCTCTTTATCCTTAAGTGACATCTGATGAGCAACAATTCTTCCAATCACTTCCGTTGGCTTGAGATCTTTGTAATTTGGCATCATTTGGATCAATGTGCACACGGTATCATATTTTCCATCCAAGGCTCTTAGGATCTTCTTGATGATGAATCTATCAGTCATCTCTTCACTTCCTAAGCCGGCAATCTCATTTGTGATGAGAGCAAGCCTAGAGTACATTTCAGCGACACCTTCACCATCCTTCATCTTGAACTTGTCAAGTTGGCTTTGAAGCACATCCAACTTGGATTCCTTGACGGAGTCGGTACCTTCGTGCATATCAATCAAAGTGTCCCAAATTTCCTTTGCATTCTCAAGGCGGCTGATTTTGTTGAATTCTTCTGGGCATAATCCGTTGAAGAGAATATCACAAGCTTGAGCATTGTATTGCAACATCTTCAACTCATCCGCGGTAGCTTCACGGTTTGGTTCTCTCTCATCAAAGAAGTCATCTTGCAAACCAACACACACAATAGCCCAAACAGCGGGGTTATGTCCAAGAATATGCATTTTCATTTTATGCTTCCAACTAGCAAAATTAGTACCATCAAAGTAAGGACCTCTTCGGTGATAATTTCCCTCGCTAGACACCATACTCTCCTAGGTTGTGAAACCAAGGCTATGACCACCAAAAGCTATGGAGATCAAGAAAATGGAGACCAAGGCTCTGATACCACTTGTACGATCGAAGTATGTCTAGAGGGGGGTGATTAGACTACTTGACCAATTAAAAACTTAACCTTTTCCCAATTTTAGTTCTTGGCAGATTTTAGCTATTTTAGGACAAGTCAAGCAATCATCACACAATTCAAGCAAGCATGCAAAGAGTTTATGGGCAGCAGAAAGTAAAGCATGCAACTTGCAAGAGTATAAAGGGAAGGGTTTGGAGAAGTCAAACGCTATTGGAGACATGGATGTTTTTCCCGTGGTTCGGATAGGTGGTGCTATCCTACATCCACGTTGATGGAGACTTCAACCCACAAAGGGTAACGGTTGCGCGAGTCCACACAGGGCTCCACCCAAGGGCAAGGGTTGTGCGAGTCCACGAAGGGCTCCACCCACGAAGGGTCCACGAAGAAGCAACCACCCACAAAGGGTCCACGAAGAAGCAACCTTGTCTATCCCACCATGGCCATCGCCCACGAAGGACTTGCCTCACTAGCGGTAGATCTTCACGAAGTAGGCGATCTCCTTGCCCTTACAAACTCCTTGGTTCAACTCCACAATCTTGTCGGAGGCTCCCAAGTGACACCTAGCCAATCTAGGAGACACCACTCTCCAAGAAGTAACAAATGGTGTGTAGGTAATGAACTCCTTGCTCTTGTGCTTCAAATGATAGTCTCCCCAACACTCAACTCTCTCTCATAGGATTTGGATTTGGTGGAAAGAAGATTTTGAGTGGAAAGCAACTTGCGAAGGCTAGAGATCAAGATTCATATGGTAGGAATGGAATGTCTTGGTCTCAACACATGAGTAGGTGGTTCTCTCTCAGAACATATGAGTTGGAATGGTGTGTGTGTTCTGATGGCTCTCTCACGGAATGAGAAAGAGGTGGAGGGGTATATATAGCCTCCACACAAAATCCAACCGTTACACACAATTTACCAATCTCGGTGGGACCGAATCAGAAAACTCGGTCTGACCGAAATAGTAAACCTAGTGACCGTTAGGAATTTTGGTGGGACTGACATGCAACTCGGTAAGACCGATTGGGTTAGGGTTTGGGCATAACGTAATCTCGGTGAGACCGATTACACAAACTCGGTGGGACCGAATTTGGTAATTAGCTAACCAGAGAGTTGGTCAGGCAAACTCGGTGGGACCGATTTGCTCTTTCGGTGAGACCGAGTGGAACTCGGTGAGACCGAAAAGTTACAAAGGGGAAACACTGAGTTTACATTGCAATCGCGGTGGGACCGATTCGCTCTTTCGGTGGGACCGAAAAGTTATGAAAGGGAAACAGAGAGTTTGCAACCCCATCTCGGTGGGACCGAGATCCTTATCGGTAGAACCGAATTGCTAGGGTTTGGCAGTGGCTAATGACAAGTGAAACTCGGTGGCGCCGGATAGGAAGAATCGGTAGGACCGAGTTTGGCTTAGAGTTTAGGTCATATGTGGATATGGGAAAGTAGTTGAGGGTTTTTTGAGCATATCACTAAGCACATGAAGCAAGAGGCTCATTAAGCAACACCTCATCCCTCCTTAATAGTATTAGCTTTTCCTATGGACTCAATGTGATCTTGGATCACTAAAATATAAAATGAAGAGTCTTGAGCTTTTGAGCTTGAGCCAATCCATTGTTCTTAGCATTTTGAGGGTTCCACTTTCACATCCATGCCATGCCAATCATTGAGCTTTCCTGAAATAATTATCTTGGAATAGTATTAGCTCAATGAGCTATATGTTGTTATGAATTACCAAAACCACCTATGGATAGTTGCACTTTCAGTAGGGGGTACCCCAAAGACACAATAATTGATTTGTTGATCTCTTAGCCGTGTGTGGTGCCCCCTCCACCATAATCCACCTCGATTATATCGTAGCGGTGCTTAGGCGAAGCCCTATGTCTGTAGTTTCATCAACATCGTCACCATGCTGTCGTGCTGACTAAACTCTTCCCCAAGCTCTACTAGATCGTGAGTTCGCGGGACGTCACCGAGCTGAACGTTGCTGAAGCAGAGGTGCCGTACGTTCGGTGCTGAGGATCGGTCGATCGTGAAGACGTATGACTACATCAACCACGTTGTTATAACGCTTCTTCTTAATGGTCTACGAGGGTACGTGGACGACACTCTTCCCTCTCGTTGCTATGCATCACCATGATCTTGCGCGTGCATAGGATTTTTTTTTTGAAATTACTACGTTCCCCAACACTTGCCTGTGTTGCTAGGTGTGAAGTTGAGTAAAGACTCAAAACCCGGCCATGGCAGAAAATAGAAAGAGAATGAAAAGTCATTCCCTATGCCTCAGTCATAGGTTCTATAAAGTATGCTATGCTGAGTACCAGACCTATTGTGTACCTCACCATAAGTTTGGCAAGAGGGTACCATAGTGATCCAGGAGTGGATCACTGGAAAGCGGTCAAAAATATCCTTAGTGGAATAAAGAAATGTTTCTTAGTTATGGAGGTGACAAAGAGTTCGTCGTAAAGAGTTACGTCAATGCAAGCTTTGACACAGATCTGGATGACTCTAAGTCTCGATCTAGATACGTATTGAAAGTGGAGCAACTAGCTAGAGTAGCTCCATGCAAACCATTGTAGACATAGAAAAATTGCAAAATACATACGGCTCTGAATGTGGCAGACCCATTGACTAAATTTCTCTCACAAGCAAAACATGATCACTCTTTGGGTGTTAATCACATAACAATGTGAACTAGATTATTGACTCTAGTAAACCCTTTGGGTGTTAGTCACATGGAGATGTGAACTAATCACATAAAGATGAGAACTATTGGTGTTAAATCACATGACGATGTGAACTAGATTATTGACTCTAGTTCAAGTGGGAGACTGAAGGAAATATGCCCTAGAGGCAATAATAAAGTTGTTATTTATATTTCCTTATATCAATATAAATGTTTATTATTCATGCTAGAATTGTATTAACCGGAAACTTGGTACATGTGTGAATACATAGACAAACAGAGTGTCCCTAGTATGCCTCTACTTGACTAGCTCGTTAATCAAAGATGGTTAAGTTTCCTAGCCATGGACATGTGTTGTCATTTTATGAATGGGATCACATGTGTTGTGTGCTACCAAACATCACAACGTAACTGGGTGATTATAAAGGTGCTCTACAGGTGTCTCCAATGGTGTTCGTGGAGTTGGCATAGATCAAGAATAGGATTTGTCACTCCGATTGTCTGAGAGGTATCTCTGGGCCCTCTCGGTAATGCACATCACTATAAGCCTTGCAAGCAATGTGACTAATGAGTTAGTTGTGGGATGCTGCATTACGGAACGAGTAAAGAGACTCGCCGATAACGAGATTGAACTAGGTATTGAGATACCGACGATCGAATCTCACGCAAGTAACATACTGATGACAAAGGGAACAACGTATATTGTTATGCGGTTTGACCGATAAAGATCTTCGTAGAATATGTAGGAACCAATATGAGCATCCAGGTTCCGGTATTGGTTATTGATCGGAGACGTGTCTCGGTCATGTCTACATAGTTCTCGAACTCGTAGGGTCTGCACGCTTAAAGTTCTGTGATGATCGGTATTATGAGTTTTTGTGTTTTGATGTACCGAAGGTAGTTCAGAGTCCCGGATATGATCACGGACATGACGAGGAGTCTCGACATGGTCGAGACGTAAAGATCAATATATTGGATGACTATGTTCGGACACCGGAAGGGTTCGGGGAGGTTTCGGACATATACCGGAGTACTGGGGT
>NC_041392.1:199319678-199338844 GCF_002162155.2 Triticum dicoccoides
CAGGGTGGGCCGCGCTCCTCCTCCCCCTGGTCCGAATTGGACTAGGAGAGGGGGGGCGGCGCCCCCCTTTCCTTCTCCCTCCCCCTTCCTTTCCCCCTCCTAGTAGGAGTAGGAAAGAGGGGAGTCCTACTCCTACTAGGAGGAGGACTCCTCCTCCTTGGCGCGCCATAGGGCCGGCCGGCCTCCTCCCCTTGCTCCTTTATATACGGGGGCAGGGGGCACCCTAGACACACAAGTTGATCCACGTGATCATTTTCTTAGCCGTGTGCGGTGCCCGCTTCCACCATAATCCTCGATAATACTGTAGCGGTGCTTAGGCGAAGCCCTGCGACGGTAGAACATCAAGATTGTCACCACACCGTCGTGCTGACGAAACTCTTCCCCGACACTTTGCTGGATCGGAGTCCGGGGATCATCATCGAGCTGAACGTGTGCTAAAACTCGGAGGTGCCGTAGTTTTGGTGCTTGATCGGTCGGGCCATGAAGACGTACGACTACATCAACTACGTTGTCATAACGCTTCCGCTGTCGGTCTACAAGGGTACGTAGATCACACTCTCCCCTCTTGTTGCTATGCATCACCATGATCTTGCGTGTGCGTAGGAATTTTTTTGAAATTACTACGTTCCCCAACAGTTGTAACCCGCTGTTGCCGCAGTAAAGCAGTTAAACAAACAAGTAGATATTTAAGTTAAGGCAAACAGGTAATTCTTAACAGTTAGTATCAAACACATAGATAGGCGCAGTCTACAATATGATTAGTAGTCTGTGCCATTATGTAATTAGTAGCAAACTAAATTAAGCCAAGCAACGTAATTGAACAATTTTGCAATAAGTGGCTAACTAAAATTCCGAGAAGCAGATAACTGAACTTACGCTAGTTCTTTGTACAGGCACACTGCAACTTATTTTTCGTTTACAAGGTTGTACGAAGGAGTCCATGGCATCAATTGCTTGGATACCCAGTTCCAATACTTCTTTCTTCCCACACTGCATGGGTAAGTCGAATGGTTAATCTGGTAAGATGGTGCGTCCTTGATATGTTATATGAGGGCGTGTAGTCAGACTAGTTGTAGCCAAACACATCACACTAGCTTTTACTGTATATTTCATGCGATTACTTTTGGCATATCGAGATCTAAGCAATCTACAATAGGATGAAAAGAATGGCATCCTTCACATTATCGGCGAACTCAGTTCATAGAAACAAGAAATTCAACCATTCTGTGGGTAAATCAAAAGCGCCACTGGAATATTTTTCACTATCCAATCATACACGCAAAAAGGGGCGACGCCACCATAGGGGCTGGTTTGGGCGGCCGCCTCTGGTGGGTAGAAAGTGTGCACCTAGTTTGAGTCATCCAGGTTCGCCCATGCTAGTTTTGTTCGTCCCAACGCACGAGCAGGCAGTGTAAAAAATGAAGAAAAATGTTTCAATTTGGATGGGCTAATAACATAAGTGCAAGGCAGGCCCTATAGCAGGATCGCGACCCAAACGAGCGCCTCCCATATCGATCGACAGCAGGAAAAATCCCAATTCATTTGCTCCAGCCTCCAGTCTGGTTCGCTCCTAACCTAGCCGCCGCTGGACGACACAACTTCCTCGCGCCCTCGTTGGAGGGCGGTCGCCGGGCTTCAAGCGAACGGAAGGACAAGAAGATGAAGATCCAACCCTGGGTGTAGCCTGCGTGGGAGGCAGCGGCGGTAGCACGTGCATGGCATCGAGCTTGCGTAAAGGACAGTCGCAACTTGCAAGAGTAGCATGCACAACGAGCAGGTACATCACATCCCTGATTATATCTAATTCAACTCTTCAATTTCTAGCCAATAGTTAAACCTGGCGGTGTTGTAAAACAGCTTGTATGTAGGGAATCTATGAGAAAATGAAACCAATTTCTACTTATTTTATAACTCCCCCAATCAATACTGAACTGACTGAATCTGATGTATCTAATCAAGTTTCCGGTGCAAACATACAAGCTCATGTTGTTCTTGAGCCTGAAGTGTCTAATGAACAGACTGCTAATGAAGGATTTGATGCAAACATTTTACATGCTCCTGGTGATGAACATATAGTGTCTAATGAGGGATCTAATGCAAGCATTTTGCAAGCTTCATTGAAGGATTTAGTGTCTAATGATGATCTACTATGTTGAGAGAGACAGAGATTTGCAGACATTGATGACAAGCAAATTATAGTGCATTTTCATAGCTTGAGGAAACGTCGAGGTCATCTACCAAAAAGTCCCCGTATCATGACAACATAGCATAAATACTTTTCTAATCTGTTGTTTGAAACTATTGGCATACTTGTGCAGGATAGATATATTGATATGCAGTTTGCGCACTGGTTATATGTGCAATTACACTTCGATATTTTCAGCCAGAGAACAAATAATTCAAGCAGGTACAGACCATGTTTGTAGTCATTGTACACCATGTTGCATTTTGTGTTTTTTTGGTGCTTGCATCATTTAGTGTTTATAATCTGAACTACTTTGGATCATTAGCTGGTTTTCAAAGTGCATGTAGCTTCACATTTCTCAAGTTATGTTGATTTCCAGAGTGCAAGTGCCTTCGTATTTTTTAAGTTAAATGTTTGCCCCTGGTAACTTGAATTCGTGGATCAGCCACTGCACACAAATCATACACGAATGCCAGTACGAATTAAATTAAATGCAGGGACTTACGCTAGCTCGTTGTACAGGCTCACTGCAGCTCTGCTTACGCTTGGGATGTTCCATGTACAAGTCCATGTTACCACTTGCTTGGATGTGCAGGCCTTGTGCTCCTTGCATCCCCCTCTGCATTTTTGACATGACGAATGGTTGATCAAATAAGAGGAATCGAACTTGATGTTGTACCGGCGGACAGATACTTACAAGGTTATACGGGTGTGCAGGATGTGTACCAGATCCCGTAGCGTCGTCATGCTTCGCTAAAATATGGATTTGCTTGTTCCAGATGATGTCTCAAGAAGAAATAAGAGTTAAGGCCAGAGTTGGATAGGCGTGTAAGCTAAGAGAGCAGTGAAAGGATATCCAAACATCGTCGGAACAATGCACAAGGGAGTGATGTGTGGATACCTAGTTCGGGCTGGCGTTTGGGCATGCTCGCCTAGCTAGAGTGCGGGTCACTTCAGAGCCGTTGAGGGTGATGCGCTGGCGTTGGCTGTCCGCGCACGGATGTAGATCTTGAGTGGCAGCGGAGCGCTACGATGCGGTGGACGAGACCGTTGGTGAAGCCCCAACGGCCTCGGGGGGCGGAGGTGCGACGATGTGCTCGGTGAAGTAGCCCCGATGATCTGGGACATGGCGTCGGTGAAGCGCACCTGATGCGGTGGAACTCGGTGTCTGTGAGGCACGTCGGTTGCGGTGGCCGACATTGTCGGTGGACCACCCGGTGCGGTGGACGAGGGCGTAGATGAGGTAGCTCCGGTGCGGTGGTGAAGCGCGACCGTCGTCTTCATCGTCGCCGTCCGGCACAGAGGTGGGGAATGGTGGGGAAAGAGACGAGACAAGGGGCGATTCGAGGGTTGGCGACGAATTAGGGATTTGAGCAATCTGGGCACGGAAGGGGACGGTGGAGAAGAGAGATTTTTCAGGGCTAGAATTGGGGCCGCCAGATATTTCAATCCGAAACATGGAAGCGCGAATTTATATTGTCATCGTCCTTTTTTTGGGGGGGGGGGGATGGGTGGCTGGGTGCTACGCATTCGTCCGACACACGCGACCACCCCGACAGGACTATGCTTCGGTGCCTTAAGGCACCTGCTTTGTGTCCATGACATATGGGCCCAACAGGTGGCTGACCCACATGTCAGTGACCCAAAGGCAGTTGCCTTTAAGGCACCGAAGCAGCGTCCACCCCAACACGACCCTGGTTTGCCTGGTGCACCTACATTTGAGAATGCAAACGAATCTTCTTTCATTTGCAAACGAATCTGTATGTATTACCATGCTCGTGTTTTCCTTGCAATAATTAGTCATTCGAAATGAGATACTCCATCCGTTCACTTTTGTAAGTCGTTTCAGACAACTTAAAATGAACTGTTTTGCACATTGTCTGAAATGTCTTCAAGGTCTTATAAAAGTGAACAGAAGGAGTATTATAAATTAATTAATGAGGAGTTATTTGAAAAAAAAATCGAAACGGTACCCACGCTAACGTGGATTAGAGTGTGTGTCACATAATTAGTTATTTGAATTAGAGTGTGTGACATGTAGTTAGTTATTTGAATTAGAGTGTGTGTCACGTAGCGATCTCCAATTCTAACGTGGATTTCGCATTTCACTGTATCCATGCTACTTTTTTAATACAAATTCATATGTATATGATGAACACCATGGTAGTGACAAAACTTTTGGATGGATTCAAACATATGACCTACAAAATAGCACAACAAACTGAGTCAATGTCAACTTTTCAAAACTTAGTATGGCACGAATTCGAAATAATTACCCGTATGCCTGGTCCTCGGTTCAAATCTTACAATGTACACCGAATTGAAACATCGATATTAAGTCTCGTACTATGTACATTCAAATGTTGTTTTTAGCCCCACCCCTCCCCCGCCCTGCACAAACCCTACATACTTCCTGTATTGGTCAATCTTCCTCTCCTAACCACCTTAGGAAGCTATCGGTTTCCAACACACGTTCATTCTTTCTCTCCATGTTTCGATCTCTTAGTCTCTCAACTACACAACCCCTTTTTCCACTCTGTTACCAAATGTATTTACCTCACACACCCGCCATTGCACCCCATGCCGAGCTCTCTCTCTCTCCCCCCTCTCCCTCTCACCCTCTCGTGCTAAATACATGCATTGCCTATCTAGCCCCCCAACCTCATGTGCACGCGCACGCACGCACATTGTATATCTAGGTCACTCCCTCGAGACTGTCTCACTCTTTCTTCCACACGGCGGGCCACACTCGCTCAATCTCGCTCTCTTTATCTGAGTCTCGTTTAACCTCGTTTTCTTTCAAACACAAATGATATATCTCCCTGTTCGGGCCTCGATCGACACACTCTATACTCTCTCATCCAGATTGTCTATCTAGGTCAGTCCATCCAAGCCGCCACCACTCTTTCGACCTCATGGTGGGCCACGCTCACTCAATCTCTCTCTCTCTCTCTCTCTCTCTCTCTCTCTCTCTCTCTCCGTATGTCTCGATTGACCTCGCTCTTTCTCGGACAAAAACAATATATCACCATGTTGAGCCCAATTCGACCTATTCACATTGTATACTCTCTCACGCACATCGTCTATCTAGGTCACTCTCTCCAACCCGTCTCACTCTTTCGATCGCACGGCGACCCTATGTGATCGGTTGACCTTGCTTCCTCTCATGCACAAAATATATCTACACGTCTGTGACTGGATCATCTCTCAAGCTCTATCTTACAGCCCTCGCCCTTGCCAAAAAGCTCAATCGGACAATATCTCTCCAGAGCATATATATTTGTTCAATGAAAGTCGGACCACACTCACTTTGTCTCTCTATCTATATGTCTCTCGATCGACCTCTCTTTCTCACACCGTATCTTCCACGCGTTGAAGCTACTACCTCCCCATCCCTCGCAAAGCTGGAGCTATTTACATTGCGAGGGGCACTCCAACCTTGGATTAATTTGTGTAGGCATTTATTCCGGTCGGATTAGATTATATTTTTGTAGCATTCGGCCCACAACTACTCCAATCACCATAGCGGGTAATTAAGCTACGGGGAGCACCTAATATGAGCACCGGGGAGCCGTTGGATCGAAGATGCAGCGGCACACACGAGGCTTGATTGTTTTATTTGCAAAAAAACCTTTGGAGAGTTAGGAAATTGCGCATAATTACAAAGACTACTCCCAAGCCATTGGATCTCACTTCCAACGGTGTAAAAACTCGTATCACCATAGTGTTTGTTCAAAAAAACCATCCTACATTGAAATATCGGAACAACACACGGGGGTCCCACTTGTCATTAATCAAATTTGGACCTAAAACTAACAAATCTGAAAGACAAGATTCGAACTGGCAACCTGGACTACAAAGCGTAAGACGGTAGCCTAAAAAAACGAACGGTTGTTGGCTTTGTCCCATAACTTGATTTTATACAGTACTTGCGTTGAGTAGAGTAGAGGGAGTGCCTCGTCAACACGTGCATGACCGTTATCTCACTTACTGGTGGGTCCCAGGTCTGCGATCTCAATCTCTCTTCTCTCCATCGTCTAACCTTTGCACGGGCACACACGGAGAGCGGCGCTAGCTTGACGTGGTGTTATTACAACTAAAAAAACTTGGAAAATAGAAGAATCGCCTAGAACAAGAGATGTTGTGGCTGGTCAAGACGGAGCTAACCACATCTATCCTCCGTGCCACGTTTGCATGATGAAGCTGTGTGGCTAGTGGGGTGTTTTCAACCGACTGGCTGGGTCCCGAGGTCGAACCATAGGTACTACGTCTGATACAGTATATTTTACACGCACATTTTTCCTCCGTGCCGAGACGTGGCACACCCTACCGCGCGGTTTCGGGGTCCTCCTGGGTGGTGCACGCATATATTCTTCCTGACGTGGGACGCCCTGCCACGCGTTTTCTGGGTCCTCCTCGGTCGTAGCGCCGAAGCAAGTAAATGAGTCGTCAAATCACGAAAGACCACCTTTCCCGCCGAGTACATTAGTGAAGCACGGTGGCTAGCTAGTTGGGCTAGTTCGACCGATTAGCTAGGCCGCCGCCACATTTGTTTTTTCACCCCTTTTTTTATCTACTTGCCGGCAGGTAAATTTAAATATCCACCGCGGCGTTGCTCTGGTGCTTGGGTGCGGCAGGATTTTTAATTTTTTGATTGACGGGAGCAGGCGCGGCAGGATTTTTAATTTTTTGATTGACGGGAGCAAGCACGGCAGCAATTACTCACGATGACTCTGCCTGTACCCACAGCTCCCTAATGTGAGAAGTCGTCGACTGGTGTTTTACCGTGGTGAAAACCAAAAGATTCCCCGCTCCCTCCGCCTTCCCATAGATTGCATTGCCTTTTAGCCATTTCGCCCCCTTTGCTTCCTCTCCCCATTGCTTCTACTTGGTGCCATGGCGGCGCAGCAGATCACGGAGTCCGAGGTGAGGCTCCTGACACAGGAGCTCCATGCCATGGATGCGGAGCTCAGGGCCAAGGACGTGGAGCTCCGTGATCTTAAGGAGGAGAGGAGTGCCATGCTCCTCCGTTATGTGCGGGAGTTCACGGAGCTTCAAAAGCGGCAGGCGTCCACCACAAAGATGCTCGAGGCGTCGGCGGTGTTGCTGCAGAAAGCGGGAGATACGATAGGCCGTCAGGGGAGCCAGCTGGAGCGCGAGCGGGCCGATCATGAGGAGGTCCAGGATCGCCTCAGCCACTTGGTGAACCAAGTTGCCACGCACGTGTTGCGGCTGCGTGATGCCTACCGTCGTGCCAGCGCGACGATGCCGGCCGTCGGGCTAAACCCTCTGCATGGGCATGTCCATGTCTCGGCACAACATGACCGTTGGATCAAACTCAGACGGTGCAGATCAGTCACTGTAGCACAAAGCGTGTGGGTGTGTTTGGTTGCATTCTCATCTCAATATAGTTGTTTCCTCTTCGTGTATTTTTGTCAACCTACTAGTGTGGACTCATGCACCCTTCATGCACTCTGCCAAACACCCAAAAGTGGGTCGAGAAGGGAACTTTTGCTCCCATCCTGTGCACCCTTCATACACCCTGCCTAACACTATTTGTGCTTCATGTGGTTCATGTTTTGTTGAGTATTGTAGCACCGTACTCTCCGTGTGCTATGGACCTAGTTCTGTTAACATTGATCTCACCGTCCATTCTCGACCGAACAGTCAAAAAAGCGGTACTATGTTACATATAGGAGTAGTTGACATGCGCACAACATCATTTTTTATCGTCATATCTTACTACACTAGCAACAAGATTGTGTAGTACTGACGTATGAACCACTGCACATGCCTAGTAGTAGGAGCACTGTGTATGTTCAAGTGGCTGCCATGTTTCGCACTCCTCCGTCGTAAGAGTGGAAATGCTTGTTGTAATCATTTTTTTCTTCTGAAAAACAATGGACACGCTCTACTGTGCGGATCCTCCTCCAGCCATGCACTAAATTACTCACTTTCGCCGACGTGTGGGACAGCCAGCATTGGGGTCCACCAGCCATGCACTAAATTACTCCATAGTAGAGTGATGGTAGACTACCCCGATCAAAGCGCCGCAGTAATGCCCAATGACCCATCAAATCACAAAACCCCCTCCTTTCCAGCAGTAAGTTGGACGGACGAAGTAACAATCATTTCACTCTTCTCTCTCAGCTTCGTCTCTACCCAACCCTCGCTTCTGCCTCATCTTTTTCCTCATTTCTTCAAGAAAACCCCGACCTGCTTCTGCCATTGTTCTTATCTCCCAAAGAAGGAAAGGTGAGCACATCAATGGTGTTGATTCTGGCCAAGGCCCGGTCTTGCAACCCCGAGACTGATCCTATAACTCCCTCTCTTTTCTTCTTTTGGGTTTGTGATTATGGTTTCTTTTCTTTTATTTCTATTTGACAGTTTCTTGATGGACGCTGGAGCACCAACCGAAGTGATGTCTATGGCTCCGGCCAAAACCGTTGAGGCTCATGGTACGAAGAAGCACAAGCACCCCGCCGAGACTACCGCAGACAAGCTCAAAGCCATCGCCCTATCCAAGCCCCCCTCTCCGGGATCCCTCATTAAGCAAGTCTAGGTAATATCTCTTCTTGATGATCTTTTTCTCGATCTTGATCGTGTTTTTTCATCTAACACGCAATACTAGTACTAGTAGTACAACTTTCTAGGTGATCTTGCATGTGATTTTTGTGTGCCAAATGACGGTTCTAAATTCCTCTTTTGACCAAAACATGCAAGAGGTTGACACTGATTTCTTATAGATTACTTTCAACTAGTACTTTATGAACATCAGTGCTACCTTTTAAGAGGGTATATTTGCCTGAGTAACTTGTGTTATGGATATTGCATGTAATCCCTCTGCTCTCATGCCTTTGAAGACATGTTCTAGTGTCTTTGTTCACTCATTTCTGTGCGTATATGTAGTCATATATGGAGTATAATATCGAAAATCATGTTATATTTCTGAACGGAGGTAGTAATAAAATATGGTTTCTGTTTGAATTAGAACCAGGTCCGCGGTGGAGATGAAGTTCTCAAAGTCATGCCGTGTGAACTGGAAGACCTGATGATGAGTTCTACTTCTGAACTATCCAGCTGCTGTGTCCTTGTCGCCATGTGTCCTGAACTAGTGTTTTCCTGTAGCATTGTTGTCATGCGTGTTCTCGAGGCTGTACTTGACCACAACAATTTCCTGGCTGTGCCTTCGATTACGAAGGGTGTGGTTCTTGTAAAGCTTCCCAACAAATCTGATGCGTCTTGTCTTCATCATCATGTTTATGAGTGGAAAGACCACTCTGTTAGGTTTTCCAAGGTTGACAAGATGGTGATGGTGCATGTAGACATCTCACACGAAGTCCATGGCCTAGTCAGTTATGCGGGGTTCATCCCGTAGGTCGGTGGCAAAAAATAGTCTGCAGAGTTTAGTTAGTGCAACTTTGCTTGTCTGTAGTAAGTACTATTGTTCAGTACTTGATTTGTGTTTGTGAACCCTGTATTGTTTATTAGTACTGCCGCTTTTAGTGTGTGGTCAGTCCTGAGAACGGTCTATGTTAATGTCTGTCCACTCAATTCAGTCTGTATATTTTGAAGTATCCATATCATATTTTTTGTGAGGACGGTCTATCAATTATGGTTACACTCCAATATCTGTATGCATTGCAAGGTTTATCGCACCCACCAGGATTTCTAGCCCCATGGATGTTCGGTCCATACGATTTGTCACGACCTTTGGATTGTCCTTCTTGTGGGAGTAGGCGGGGCCCCTGCATGCCACGCGTAGTTGAACGATCAATCTTCTGTTTAGTACTTCAACATAGTGATTTCCTGGTAAGGATTCACTCATGTCACATCAAGTAAATCTTATTGATTTACTGTCTAAATCTTATTGATTTAATGTCATGTTTTCTTTCTTTTCCTGCAATTTCACGATGCAGGTTTTGCCATGTGACATTCATCACAGAATAAACCGTTTGGTTTGCTCTACGATGGCTATTTTTGCAGGTTTCACTTCTTATGCCGTGTCAGTAATGAAGGCACTGTCCATCACTTATATTACTGGAAAAAATCGGATCAGTCTGTTGTCTCAGTACAAGTTGAATCCCTATGATGAACTGCAGTTTGGTTTAACAAAAACGCCACAATTAGTCCTTCTCGCGTTTAAAAGAAATGAAGAAAAAGACTGGATCACGGTCACGGATCCTAGTCAAGTTAGAAAGCTGATCATAGCAGACCAGACATGATCGCCGCTGTCTCGCACAGATCGAGCACCGACAGTTGCTCTAGCACTAACAGCGGCAGCAGCTCAGTCTGATCCAGCTGAGGATTGGGCACCGACCTCGTCAGCGGATCAGTCTGATCTACCAGAGGATCAGGAATCGACACCGACACCGGCACCAGCTCTACAAGGAGCACCATCTCTGGCAGCAGCAGCGGCTTCGGCACCTGCACCAACACTTGCACTTGCATCTGCTCCGGCCCGTGCAGTTGCACCGGCAATAGACTGGGCTGCAGTTCGCACTTCATATACCAAAGTCCTTACAAAAACCGACATGTCCACCTTCTTGGTAAGCATTGGCCGCCCAAGTGCTTCGTTCTTTTTTCTTTCCATGTTGTTTCACATGATTCACTGTGTTGATCTAACTGTTTGGGTATGTCTTCTTGTTTGCAAATAGAGAATTCCTAGAGCATCGAGGGAGTCGTTCAACAATCCGGGCGACCGCGGCCAAGTTTCTCTTACCATGCGCAGCCTTGGTGTGAATGAACCTACTCAATATATCGTAAGTACAAAGGATGGTCGCATGATGATTGATGCTAAAGGATGGTAAAGGTTCAAATCTAAATCATATCTTGCGGTAGGGGATGATGTCAAAATCGAACTTTCTCGGCAAGGAGAGCTGGTCCGAATCAACTTTGAAATTCTTCAGTAGCAGCACACAACTGCCTAACTGATCTATCCTCCGAGAGATTTTGATGTAATAATCTGGCATGGTGAAACAAGTGTCATGTGTGTATAAGTAGTACGATAGTATTATTTATCACATGGTATATCCTTGATAGAATTGCAACTCTGATTGTTGGTTAGGAACTGTCGTTCAATTTCATTCCAACAGCTGTCGTGCTTTATTCAATTTTGTGTATTCGCCTTGCGACAGCATCTAAAACCAGCGCCGTACCGATCGCTTGCAATATGAAAAGTGCTGAGGTAGAACACATGGGCCCCCAAACATGCAGGGTCGGCCTGCGGCCCAAAGTCCAGAACCTGGTTTCGAGAAGCACTAGCTCAGTGCAGAAGTGGCGTTTTCCTCCTGCTGTGGGTTGGGCGAAGATGACTGTTGATGCTGCGTTATCTCACAATGGTGAAAGGGGAGCCCTGGCAGTTGTGAGCCGGGATCATACAGGCTTCTTCCTTGGAGCATCGACATTGGTGTGCAAAAGTGTTACTGATCCAGAGATCCTAGAGGCAATGGCATGTTGCGAGGGGCTATCTCTGTCTCTTGACTTAAACCTGCAACAAGTTCAGATTAGCACCAATTGTTTAGCAACAGTCAAGCATATCAGAGAGGCATACTTGGGGCCCAGCAAAGTTATTATGGACGAGATCAAGATGAAGAAGAATATGTTCCAAACCATGGAGATCATACATGAAAAACGCGAGTGTAATGTTGAAGCGCATGTGCTCGCAAAAGCTGCTACTTCTTTGCCCTGTGGACGCCATCTTTGGCTCACAGGAACCCCTAAATTATTTGTATACCTATGACTGTTAATCTTCAATAAAGCAGCTTTTATCCCTCAAAAAACATCTGAGTATTATATTCTCGACTGAACCCCCATAATGCCCGTGCGTTGCAGAGGGAGTATTTTTCTCGGCAAGGTGAGCCTGTGATATAAAAGATTTGTATATTTCTTTACAGAGCGAGTATCTCTCTATCAAAAAATATATTTATGTGTAACTAGTTACTCATGTCTTTCTACTTCCTTTCGCTGATATGTGGGGCAACCGGCAACGGGGTCCACGTGCCATATGCACAAATTAGAGTGCACAACTTCACGGTAGACACACCCCGGTCATAGCGCCGCAGTAATGCCCAATGAGCCGTCAAATCACAACCCCCCCTTTCCAGCTTTTGCAGTAAGCTGGACGGACGAAGCGGCAATATTTCACTGGGCCTGAATCCCTTTCTCCCTCGTCTGCTTGTTCAGAGAAAACCCCCTCTCGGTGATTGCATAGGGTTTTCTCATGGAGAACCAGGTACGAATTCTTCATCCATCCCCGATAAACCCAAGTCCTTGGTCGCAGGTAATCCTAGGATGGCAGCTGCCGCCGTTGATGCATTTTTCTTCGTACTGAATCTAGTGTGTTTCATTTGAAGTGCCCAACGTGCGAGTACCCTACAGGTTTTTGCGCCCTCGGCGAGACGCCACACTTGTTCCTTCTCATCCTAACACAACATTCTGAAACGCGCACAATATGTTCCTAGAATCCTCTTTTCTATCCGGGAGGGTGGGGTTTTTTTGAACATGATGTGTTCTCATATTATTTTTCCTGCAGTGTATTATTTGCTCTGCAAGAACACATGTACTCAAGATGCTCGGCCATGCCATACCTGAATACACTAGTTTAATGGTCAAAGTGAAGACAAGCCATGGATATAAGTTCTGAGTTGGGTTCATGAACCAAGAAGATCGCTGATTTTTTATGGCCGAACTTGGATAAACTTTCTCAAGTGTTACGGACTAAAAGTTGGTGCACGAATGTTGATGGAAATAGCAGAACCAGGTCTCATCTTCACTGCGATCTTCCACCCCGATGTCGTTCCAATTGTTCATCCATGTTAGTTTTGTATCTGGTTCTTGCTTGTTACCTCGATTACTTCTTAATCCACCTATTCTGTCTAACTAATCACAATTTAACTTTAGAAGTAGCAACGAATCTCTCACGAAGATGCTACTTCTAACTAATATTTTCTTATAATTGGTGGCATGTGTAGGTTTTTCAGAGTAAAGCAGTCTGCTCATTTGTTACTCTGTAATAACTCGGCTGTTACTAATGGCACTGAAGTTGACTGGATCGACATCCACAAGTTCCTACACTTTATTGATCGTCTTGAGGTCCTTGTGGGGCGTTTCAATGGTGGAAGGCCACGTGGGATATGTGTGCCACTGCTGCACTCGTTGAATAGGTCCAAGTGTGTCGAGAAACTTATGGTACGAGCTGTTTTCTGTTATATATGTTGTTCATAAACTATTGCTTATACACAGTTTTACAGATGTGATCTTCTTGAAACAGGAACTGCCGAGTTCTATTGTTCCTATACAGATGCCTGACCATGGTCGGGTCAGACTTGCGCTTGGTCACAACATGATGTTTATGTCGACCTACTCAATTCCCCTTGGAGGTGAAAAGATACTTATTCATGGGTGGTCTCAAATAATGAAGGCCCGTCCATCTTGGAGAATAGGACAGAAGATTATGTTCATGCTTTTCCATGGCTCTAAAGCGAATATCCTGTTTATTGACCATGTTGCGAGATGAAGCCGCTTTCAGAAGGTTATGGATGCGTGGGGTGGCGCCTAGGCCTTGTCCTGGGGCTTGGCGGCCTCACCCTTGGTTAACTGTAGGTAAAGTAGCACTGTTCGAGGCGTGCTTTGTACGGTTGAACCTGTATAAGTACTCATACTGCTTTCAGCTTTGGTTGTTAAGTGCCCCTGCTGGTTTCAGTTAAGGTTGTTAAGTACTATAGTCTGTCGTGTTTCTTCAGTCCTGTCTTCCTCCAGCCGCCAAAACCAAACCAGCGCCGGTGGGGCCGCCTGCTTCTGCCTCCCGCGGCTGGCTGCGCCTCAGCGCACGCATCACCGCCCCACCGTCTCCTAAATCGTTAACGCCGACGTCCTCCGCACGCTTTGGTGCGCTCGCCGCGGCGCCACACTCTTGCGTTGTCAACATGGTCAACAAACAACAGGAATCGCCAGAAGTACGTGGAGAGGATGACAGTAGGGGCCCACCACGTCAGCGTATGGAAAAAAATGCTTCCTCCTAGTGTTTTCCTGACATCTGGGACCCACGACATTGGGAGCGTATATAGTCAATAGACAAGAGAACAACACAAGATCGGCTGACATCTGGGACGTAGCTACTCGAGCGGTATTTTTTTTGTTTGGTATTGTTGAGATGGAGCAGGGTTTGAACTGGGCTGTGGCCCGTCTAGCCCAGGCTTATATTTTATGTTCACCATGTGACCAGCCCAGCTATTTTTTCTTTGTGAAAATGAGCCCAGTTTATTTTTTCTGAAGAATACCCAATCCAGGCCTACTTATTTTTCTACGCCCTGATGGGCTGCAACTCTTTCAAGACGCCTGCAAGTCTGGAAAGTAATATGAAATGGGTTGTAAATATAAAAATAGATGACAAATTGGCAATTACTTTATAATTTCTGAATTTTATTACATTTTCAGATTCCTATTTCACTGGGCATTAACCTAATTTAAATATATATTCAAAGTACTTTAAATCTGGCTGGACATTTCGGTATTAAAAATAGTTTGGAACCCACAGAAATATGCGAAATTGGCACTGGCCAACCAAAAAAATGACTATAATAAATTGCACAAGAAGTTGCCATGAGCTATATATAAATTATTAAAAAAAAGAGGGAGTGGTCTGACTTGTGGGCCTGTTGAGTTGACGCGTATGCAAGATTTTTTTAGTTATTATATATGTCAACAAATGGTTCTAGCAGACGTAACCGTTGGATGTCAATCCAACGGCCGTCGTGTTTCTTCAATCTCTGATCTTCTTGCTCCAGCCGCCAAAGCAGCGCCGGCGGGACCGCCTACTCCCGCCTCCCGTGGCCGGCTGTGCTGCCACGCAGGCCTCATCGCCCCCTACTACTCCCACCGCTGGCCAGGGCATCCCTCTACTCACCCACACCCCCTGTTATTCTGCGGCGACGACAGCCTCACACCGCAGCCGAACCGGTGAACGCTCGTACTCCTCTCCGCGTGGGCATCCACTGCCGCGTCTTCCCCTGCTTCGCGTCGTCCCCTTCCTCTGCCTCGCCGTGTCCACCGCCGTGGTGCTCTCGGCGCGGCATGGTCAATGTGGTCAACAACCGACTTCCATCGGAAGAGTACTGTACGTGGAGAGGCTGACAACTGGGTCCACGACAGCCGCAGGGAAGTGCCTCCTTATTACACGCAAAATAATTATTCCTCCACCTGACAGCGGGGACCCACCGGACGGGCCACCAGTATTTTGTAAAAAAATTGTTTCCCCCTGACTGCTGGGACCCACCAGACGGGCCACCGTATTTCGTGAAAAAAACGTTCCCCCCGCTGTCAGCTCGGACCCACCGGAAGTGCCTCCTTATTATGCATAAAAAAATGAATACTCCCCCGACTAGCTGGGACCCACCTTGGTGGGAGGCTGACTTGTGGGCCTACTAAGTTCATGGGGACGAAGGGCTTTGTCAACTTAGTCAATATGAATGATTCTAGCTCCAGTGACCGTACGATGTCCATCCAACGGCCGTAGTGCTTCTTCAACCTCTGGTCTTCTTGCTCCAGCCGCCCAAAGCAGCGCCGGTCGTGCTGCATGCTCCTGCCTCCCGTGGCCAGCTGTGCTGCCGCGGAGGCCTCACCGCCCCCTACTATTCACACCGCTGGCCAGGCCCTGCGGCGACGGCAGCCTCACATCGCAACCGAATCAGTGAACCCTCATACTCCTCTCCGCGCGGGCTTCCACTGCCGCGTCTTCCCCGGCTCCGCGTCGTCCCCTTCCTAGGCCTCGCCGTCGTCCACCGCCGTGGTGCCCTCGGCGCAGCGTGGTCAATGTGGTCAATGACCGACTTCCATCGGAAGAGTACTATGCGTGGATACGCTGACAGCTGGGTCCACGGCCGCAGCAAGGAAGTGCCTCCTTATTACGCGCAAAATAATTATTCCTCCACCTGACAGCGGGGACCCACCGGACGGGCCACCATACTTCATGAAAAAACATTTGCCCCTGACTGCTAGGACCCACCAGCTACATCTAAGCACACAAGGAAGTGCCTGACGGTCGGGACCCACCTGGTCGAAGCGTACGTAGCGTTGTCATTCTGGTCGCGAACGTGTACGTACATATATACTGGTCGATGTAGAGGCGCACACGTGTCATAGTAGAGGCGCACACGTAGCATGTACATGTACGTACAGTGGCCAGGGTGGAAGAAAGAAAATATGCCCACATATGTGTACATATGGGCGGGGTCTCGAACGCCTACTCGCGCATACGTACGGCCAGGGCTCGTGTACATGGCTGGGTCGGAACGGAGAAACAGCGTCGTCGTCGTGTTCATGGGGAGGCAACGGAATGCGTCGTGTTCATGGGGAGGCAACGGAATGCGTCGTGTTCATGGGGAGGCAACAGAATGCGTCGTGTTCATCGGGAGGGCTTGGACAGAACATGCGATGGAAACGAGGCCTGGCATACCGCAGAACGGAGGAAACAACCTTGTGTTCGACCGGCCACGTTCGAAACAGGATCCTGTTCATCGGGAGGGGTCTGGCATACCGCAAAATGGACGAAACAGACCTCCTACGGTCAAAACGGGGGTCCTGTTGATCGGGAGGGGTGTGGCGTACCGCAAAACGAACGAAACGGACTTGTGTTGGAGCGCTACGGTCGAAACGGGGGTCCTGTTCATCGGGAGCGATGTGGCGTACCACAAAACGGAACTCCACGGGATACTGTTCATCTCCACCGTCGACCCCCTCCAGCCTCCACGAGCTATTGTTCATCTACCGTCGACTTCCTCCAGCCTCCACCTGCGACTGTTCATCCACGGGCTCCTGTTCGTCCAGCCTCCACCACGCGCTACTCCACTGGCTACTGTTCAACCAGCCCTCTCCACGGGATCCTGTTCAACCACCCCTCCACGGGCTACTGTTCATCCTGCCCTCCACCGTCTACTATTCATCCTGCCCTCCACGGGGTGGTCCTGTTCATCCAGCCCTCCACGGGGTCCTGTTCATCCAGCCCCAACCGACTCGATCGATCGGGGTCCTGTTCATCCAGAGGCAACACCACGGGGTCCTGTTGATCCACCCCCACTGGGAACTGTTCATCCAAACCCCCCGCAACGCTCACTGTTCATCTAGAGGCAGCATCGATCAGCTTCAGTTAGCAGCAGTAGCGAAGGAATCGCTCGATCGGGTTCAGTTAACAGCCATCGATCGATAGCTCGGGTTCAGTAACGCGTAGCCTGCAGTGTAATCGCTCGGGTTCAGTTAGAGCCCAACGCCTCGGCCGGGTTCAGTTAGAGCCAACGCCTCGCACACACGCGCGTACGTGTACGAGAGAAACGCGCATCGCTCGGCCCCGACCTCCCACCGTAACCGGGAACTCCCCGAAATTTTCCTCTCCCTCGCTTCTACCATGTTTTTTCCGTCATGGACGGCCCAAAGAATGTCATGCAGCTGCGTCTCCGGCCCGCCCAGGACGAAAAGCCCATTTTCTTTCATGATTTTTTGTCATAGAAGTAGGAGCCCACCACATCTATGATGATACCGGGTTTTGTCACAATTATCATCATAGAAGTGTCATATGTATGACAGAAAAAAAATTGTTCGGCCCAAAATGTCACGGATGTGTCTTTTTTTTGTAGTGGCTGGCCACCGACTCGTC
Source organism: Triticum dicoccoides (assembly GCF_002162155.2). Lineage (NCBI taxonomy): Eukaryota > Viridiplantae > Streptophyta > Magnoliopsida > Poales > Poaceae > Triticum > Triticum dicoccoides. Next base: position 199,337,513 of record NC_041392.1, read on the forward strand.
GCTCTCCGTGCACCCGACTTCTGTCATTGCTTGCACGGCACGTCCGCCGCATGGGAGTCTCGGCCACAGAAACGGGAGACGCGGTACAAGGCGGCGGCGTGGACGGCAGCAATGACGCCCGTGCGCCGCTCCTCGTCGAGCTGGCCTGGAGCAGCGAGTTGCTGAACCGCGCGCCGGGTTTTGGCGGCAACTGGCTCCGTCGAGCGAGGGAAGGGAGGTGGATCAGCAAGCTGCATAGCTTGTATCCGGCGGGCTACCCAGCCGGCTTGGATGCGGAATAACTACACTTCGTAAGCCATTGTAAGAGTGGACAAAATGGTGGAGGAGATAGGGGAGCGGCGGAGGTGTGCGATTCTTGGCCAGTGTTTGGCCTAGTTTAAATAGGAGATTAAATAGACGGCGGACGGGAGGAGCGCGGCCGGTGTTGCGTTTAACGCCGGCTCGGTCATGAACGGACGTGTGTCCAGAGTGGGTTTCTCGGCTTCCACATGGGCGGGTTTCATGGAGGCGTTTGAATGCGGCACGGAGGCGTGTTCAGCCGGGCGTGCCGCGAGTGGCGCCCTCGACTCTGACCTAGGACACGGTGCCGTTCTTCCACTAACGTGTGGACTCTTTGGGTGCATGGCCTGCATGTCAGTGACCCAACGCAGGCAGCGCACAGCAGAGGAACCTTTGGTGGGCCAGGGCTGTCAGAAGCGGGCATTTCATAAACTGATGATTGTTCATTGAGTGTGACGTCATCCTTTTCATGTAGATAAGCCTACTCTGTTGATAGCCCGTTCGATACGTTGTGATTCATAAAGACCGCTGCAAACATCAATGTTCTGCTTATCACAGATAAGATTGATTAATACCTGTAACAATCCATGTCCTTAACAAAGGGTGCATGCACGTATAGGTTGAGCGTGTGTCTTGCGTCGTGTGCTTTGTGCATGCAGGCGTGCGAGTGTTGTGTGCGTGCAAGGGTACGTTTCAGTGTTGCATGCATGGGTGCGTACGTGCGTGTGTTCGTGAGTGCATGTGTAATGTCAGTGTTGCACGCCAGCATGCATGTGTGCGTACGTGTCAGTGTTGCACGCCTACATGCGTGCGTGTCTTGCGTGCGTGCATGTGTACGTGCGGGGTGAGGCTACATGTCAGTCGACTGACTTTTTCATCTCTGGTCATTAGATTTTCCAGCCGTTGGATACAAAATCAAGGGCCTCCAGTTTATCATCAAACTCCACCCCCCCTGAGCCGTCAGCCGCCACCGGCCGAACCGCCAGCCCCCGCCGCCCGCGGCCGACCCGCCCTCCCAGAAACCACTCCCCACCGCCGGTCCGCCGCCGCTCC
>NC_041392.1:199339295-199364623 GCF_002162155.2 Triticum dicoccoides
GGGGATCCCCACCCCACCGCCCAATGAACGCCCCCCAACCGCCGGTGACTGCCAACCAGAGGTCTGACGACTTCGAATACCCACCGACCACTAATTTATTACCATTTCTGTGCTTCATATACGCGTTGACGGGTGGGCCCTATGGTAATGTGCGCTGGTGAATGTGGACCGTTTGACTGGTCAATTGATCGTGTTATCAACAAATTACGGAGCTGTATGGTGAGCCAGTGACCCTATGATCACCCTAAAATGTACTCCTATTTTATTAACATAGTACAGACTCAAACTACCATTTCTTTCTTTCATATACGGGCTGATAGGTGGGACCCATGGTTACGCGCCCCGATGGTGCAACACTAGTTGCGCCACATGGAACGTTTGACTGGTCAATTGATTGTGTCATCAACAAAATACGGAGTTGTACGGGTGATCCAGTGACCATATAATCATGATATGTATTTGTTTAACACAGTACAGACGCAACGGCTCATATATAAGCGTAAGCACTCATCGCTATAAGCGCACACACGCGAACCCTACCCCTATGAGCACCTTCGAGAGAGTGGGCCAGCATATATGATCTTGAGATTTTACGAAGTCACCATAGGTGCCTCGTAGTCGAGTGGTACATCTCCTCCCACTGAAGGTACATCGCCGGAAAATACTGAAATTAACACAAGATAAATGCGAGCACCGGGACTTTAACCTTGGTGGGCTCGAGAAACCACTATCCTCTAACCATCCAACCACATGTTGGTTAGCACGACAAAATGTATGTGGTGACCGTGATGAGCTTATTCTGAAGTCCAGTGACCATATCGTGCTTTCGCTTCAAATATAATGACCGTAAGCGTCGTCAACAAAATACGGAGCACGCATCAAATGCAAAGTCCGTCTGTGTCATCAACAAAATATGGAGACGTGTCGTGAGCTAGATACCGTTGTACTATTGTATATGCTTATTTTCTTAGTGGCCGATTGCGTGTGTGGTGTGGTGGGCACATCATTTCTAGTTGTGGTGGGTCAACATGAAGACTCATGGGTCGGTTCCATCCCGCGCCACATATAGGTTGGACCGAGACGTGTTATACGAAGACCCATGTGGAGGACTCAGCATACAACACGAAGCTACTAGAGTCACGGAGGACTCTATCCCCACTGGTGATAAGCCGACTATATATGATTTGTAACCCTAGGCCCTTAGTATGTTATACAAGCTTGGGGGGTAGTTCGTCGATAGTATACACACACGCACAATGCCTGGTATTCATGTGTACTTTGTACACACCCCTATCACTAATATACAGTACCAGGAGTAGGCTCTTTCTTCAACTGCAAGGGTCCGATCCGAACTAGGGTAAAACTTTGCCTCGTATTACCATCCAGCCTAACAGCCAGGGATATCCTACCGAATGATATGATGAAATCATATCTGCCAACTACTAAGAGAGAGGTGTGTCGGGGGGCAATGTGTGCGAGAGAGGCCTAAAGATAATGTGCGTGCAGGAGACACGTAGGCACATATATGTGCGTATAGAGGGCTAGTAGAGACCGTGCATGTGTGTATATGCATGTGAGAGAAATAGTGTTTTCCAACTAAGATTAGTGAAAAGAGTGGTACATAGTAGTCAGAAAGAGAGAGAGAGAGAGAGAGAGAGAGAGAGAGAGAGAGAGAGAAACAGAGAGAGCATGTGCATGAGACACCCCGACACCCTGAGGGAAATTGTGAGCATGTGTGAAAGAGAAATGTCGATGCATATAAAGTGTGTGCACTTATGCATTAGATAGAGAGAGATATAACGCGTTTATGAGAATGGGGCGATGCATAGTGCATCTACGTGTAAAAGGCAGTTCTACGCATTAAATTAAAATATAAATGGCATTATTATTTTTTGATGAGATCATGAATTTTGCAAATTGCGTATAGACGAAAATCGGTCTATCAGACACCCATACTCTATTGAATTCTAGCATGTGCATGTGTTTATTTCATATTATCGATCCATAGAGTGAGAGCGGTTTGAAATACAGGCAATGGATGCTTTTGCAATTCATATATAAACATTAATTAGTGCACTTCATGTTGTTAGTGTGAAGCACTTTATACATTTGTCACTTGCATGGATACATTCCAAATTGCTAGCTACAAAATAGAATACATGTCGAATTCAACATAAAGGGGGTTTCGAAGATTCGAATTCATAGGAAGTGCATTCATCTATTTGAACCCGAGATAATGACATTTGTAAATCAGATGTAAAAGGGGGCATCAATATTTGTTGTGAGATTGAACATGCTATATATATTCGTACGCATATCTAACTTTTTTTTGCAACCAAGGAGATTATATCTGGAACCATGCATGAACTGAGGTAAGTTGCATATTTTTTTAATATATACTCATGTACAATGTATATTCAAATGTACCCCCTCCATTCCAAAATAATCGTAGCTTTAGGATTTTCAAGAGTAAAGATTGTGAAGTTCGATAAATCCTGAAAGTTCAATTCAAGAGAACCGAAAACGTTAATGCTTCTTCTCCCAAATATTGAACGAAGCGCCAAATAGTCCTCTGGTCACCTGAAACCGCGCGAGACTAATGTTTTGGTGGTAGGAAATTACTGTCCTGACTCTAGCCCGTGTAGCCTATCGGCCCGATGTACAAAGGTCTAAACCGGGGTAGGTTTGTAACTTCACCAAGACGCCAGTCTCAACCGCCTCTGAGAAGCATTCATACGCCGTGGGCGCCTACCCATGCGCTCGGCCGAAATCTATCCGGCCCACATTCGGGACACCTGACATGACTGTCCTACCCCCAACCCGCAATATGTCCGAAATTTTAGATGGGGGCAAAGTTTGTAACTTTCCCCAAATTTCAAACAAGCACGTCTCAAACCGAAACATTGTTCCCCCTTAGTTCCCCGCCTCCCTCCGTTTCCCCATTCATACTCCGTGGGCGCGAAAACGCCCTCTCAACCAGCCATGAAACCCCAGCCTCCTCCGTCCTCCACCCCATAGCGGCCAATCCACCGCTGCCCTCCTCCATCACGCCGGAGCCGGTACCCCGACGTCGTCATCCAATGCAACCGCAACCGCAACGCCCTCAAGGACTTAGCAGCTGAAAGCCGAGGCAGAGCTGCCTCCACGACGCCGACGCTGACGTGCGCTGTACCAAAACCACTCCGACCACGCCGTCCTGTGCCTCACTGCTGTGGCTCCACTGTCGCAACCGTCCACCGCACCGGAGCTGTTCCCGCTACTCATCGTTCACCGCCTCAGATCTGCTTCCCCGCCACCGACAGACGGCCACCACACCACCCTGAACAACTTGGCCATGGGTTCGTCCAAGGCTGCACCGTCCTCCACAACTTTTGGTTTCCGGCGACCAACAAGAAGATCGTTGGAAAAACAGAAGGAGGACACAACACTGCCAGCACAAAGAGGTACTCCTCTTCCCTTATTCGTGCAAATCTTACGTCTCCGCTCAGACCGTATTCATCCCATGAAAGAAACTACTTGAGCGCTTCTTACTGCATCTTCTTCATGATACTAAATGCACAAGGTTTCCTCCCTTTTACTATTTCACCTTTGCTAGAGGTCAGTAGCCCGCCTGGATTTCAATTCAGGGTCAGTCGAACCGCAATTAAAAGAAGCAGCACCCGCTTAGGCGTGCGGAGCACCTAGTCCGCCTGTTCCCCGGGGAAGCGGCGCATCAGTGTCTATCATAGGGGTGTGGGCGCAGGAGCTGCTTGCGCCCGATCTGGAGGTCGGCGGGGCTTGAATGGATGGTCGGGGGCGGTGCCAAACACGGCGGTGCGGTGAGGTCGAGGGAAGGGCGCAGGCAGGGGAGGAATACTGGGCTGGTGGTCGCTGGGGTCTCGAGGAAGATCGTCAACACTGACTGGCTGGAGGTAGATGAAGGCGATCTGCCCGTTCTTTGTACATCGAACGGTGCAGAAAAAATGGACTGACATATTTGCTTTCAGTCGACTGTTATTTTCATAGAATCCTGTAGTAATTTAGTGTGCCATGCATGTTGTAGAGCTATCATATGTCTCCCTCATTTATTTCTCACCGACCTGCTATCTGCTACCTTTACACTATACTAATTGTGCACACACTTCACCCATATTCACACTATTGTTTTTTATGCATGGGTATTTCAGACTCTGATGCAGTGTTGATGAATGCAGAAAAGAAAAGACAGAAGTCACTCTAGTGTAATTCGAAGATAAGCACTAAGCGTTTCAACGCTCTAATGGGTGCAGTGTGAGCAGTTGGAGACAGTAAACGTAGCTCTGCAGTTGATGATCTCAATTGCCACACACAACCATCCCAGGTGCTTGCTTTAACTTCGCGCTGTCAAATGTGGTTGCATGTTGCATATGGTGTCTATCTTGTATTGCTTCCAATTTGGTTAAATTGCATCTGCTTACTTTACACATTATACCTTTGATAATGACATGCCTTCCTGTTTTTGATACATACTACATATGTCTATTAACCATGTTCGTACATCAAACTAATGCTCTTTTGTATCCCTCGTCAATCACTTATGATGAGACAGTCACCCGAGTGGGTTACTGTGAGACGCCCTACTTGTTTAAAGAGTGCAGTGTCATCCTCCCCACGTGATTCTCAAGAAACAGCAAGGCTAAATGAAGATAGTCAACGTAGCTCTCTAGTTGATCACCGCAATTCCCCCACACCACCATTGCAGGTGCTTGCTCTTACTTGGCAGTGTGATATGTGGTTGCATGTTGCATATGGTGTCTACCTTGTAATCTATCTATACCTATACTAATTCTAGACACCCCAGAAATTCCCATGTTAATCAATAATTAGGAGCCGTTAATCTGGTGGGTCCGGATTATTACAGTGTAGATCTATCTATAGTCCTTTAGTGTTTTTTCTCAACTTCAAACAAAAAGAGCTAAAAGGCCCACAATTCCTTCTCCCGGTTGTAAAATCTCTCCCAGTTAATTCTCTCTCTAAATATCTCTCGTCTCTCTCCCTTTCATGTCTCCCTCTCTCCCAATTAATTCTCTCTCTTAATATCTCACGTCTCTCTCCCTTTCACGTCTCCCTTCATATTCTGATGGAAAGAGATCCACGTATCTCTCAAATTGGAGCAAGGAAATTGTGCATGTGGATACCTCTCTCAATCTCTAACATCTCTATCTCTATCTTCTTCTCCACATGGAAACTGATCCATGCATCTCCCAATTTGCAACAAGGAAGTTGGGGCAGGGATCTCCAGCGATCAAGATCGTCTTCTCAAACAGATTTGTTCTCATCTCTCTCTTCTTCTCCACGTGTAAACTGATTCGTGTCTCTCCCAAATTGCAACAAGGAAGTTGGGGCATGGATCTCTGGCGCTCTTGGATCACCTTCGATCAGGTTCGTCTTATCAAACATATTTCTTTTTTCCGGTTTGGATTCAAGTTTTCTCATCATGTCCTCTGATAGTTATGTCCAGGCATTCAATTTCCTACGACTTCTTGAAGCAGATGATAGCAATGGCAAAATAAAATAAGTGTTTCTATCCCTCAGAAAGTAAGAAATAGATCTCCCTGTAGCATACAGGAAAAAACCTAACTCCTTCCTTCTGTACTGGTAGATCTCTATTTTCTCTACTTATTAACCCTAACTCGATCAGCAACTCTCTACTGTGATTTGGCTTCCCCAATGATAGTTTTATCAATCCCTCAACAAAGAGAGGCAGGGGCTATGGGGGATATGGAGAAGGACAGAGTTACTGTGGTTGGTGCCGTCGCAAATGGTCGATGACGTCCTTGCTGAGCCGTGGAGGGAAGGTGATCTTGAAGAAAATTATCTTGCAACACATCGATCATCCACGTTCCTCGCTGACATCATGTCCAAGACCTCGCCCCCGTTGGTGACTTCAACAAGGACGATTTTGATCATCGGGTCAGTTAAAGTAAACCCCTCACCGCAACAGCAGGGTAAGCAGGACCAATATGATGTGTCCAAAACTAATAAAAGAATCATGTTATGTTAGATATATAACAACCTGATTAAGTGTTCCTGAATTATAGTACGTATTAGTTTTCTCAAAGTTCTAGGCCATGACGTTTGACAGATCCAAGGAGTAGATGCACTGACTGAAGTTTGAAGCCAATGACTCAAAAATTTCCAAGTAACACCATCTCTATTTTGTTTATTTTATAAGTTTAAAATTTGATAGCACTTACCGTCATAGACATGTGGTTGTTGATATTTTTCCTTAAAATCAGACTAATCATAAGTCTGCTTCTATGGTTGAGGTAACTGAACATTACTATCTTCCAGATTTCATATGTTTATTGTAACTAGGTGAATTCAGGTCCGACGGGGTCTTCCCTTTTGACATGTGTGCAAATTCAGGTCCGACGGGGTCTTCCCTTTTGACATGTGTGCATTTTTCTAAGTTAGCGTCTAATTGCTGCAATTAATCACAAATGGAAGTGCAGTCTGAAAGTTGAAGGAGGACATGTTCTCTACGGTCAGCAATAATTGATATAGGTAGTGGTAACAGAGGTAATAATTGAGAATTCATCCATCATGTGATTTCTACTTTTTTCTGATGCTCTCTCCATTTTCTTCTAGATCTCATGATAAATTAGTTACCTCAGTGTCATGTAAACTATATTCAGTTTTGGTACTTGATTTGGAAACACCATAAAAAATCGTATCATGCTCAAACTTAAAGCATCTTCTAATTTCCAAGTTTTACTTATTGAACGATGCACTTCAAAATTTTCATGCTATAGACACATGCATGAACTGGAGTATAATTCTATCATCTATACCTAAGAAAGACAATCCAACATCGATGCTCTGAAGACTACAATAATGTATCCTTTGTATTTCTATAACATGCACTCATTACTACCTGCTTTTATGCACCTGATCTGATTTTCAAGATGTACACATGTGTATGCTCAGTTTGAGTTATTCATGTCTTCACTAATTCGTCAATGAGGCTAAATAACTATGGTTATTTTATGCCTATTGCCATGTGAGATTGTTAAAAGTAATTTCCTGAGATGTGTAACGCTGATGCTCTTGCTACTTTTGGCCATTATGTAATTCAGATTATTCACATTTCTATAAATGCATTTCCAACTGCGTAATTTCTTAGCTTATTGGTTTTATTTCTTATAGCTTTATAAATTCACAAGGATTATATAAGTCTGCGGAGTTGTTGGTTTAGTAGGTCTATTTCATGCATGTAAGCTACGACCCATAGCTTTTCAAGACTATTTGTCCCCTGTTTTACTCCTCTAATAATACCCATTATGTTGGATAACCAATTCTCTTTTGTGCTCATTTTTTCGAGACAACGAATATTTGTTTTGCTACTCATGTATATATTTGAACTTTTATTGGTCTTCACAATTCCATCAATCAATATACAGTTGAAGAAAATCTGGTCAATATAATATATAGATTTTGGCCCATACATGTTGCGAGAGTGATTTTTAAAGTATATTTAAATAGTCTTTTTTTATTTTTATGCGTGGTCAATATATATTAATATTAGGACACAATACATGCTCACCACTGTAATTCCCAACTTTGTTGAGCACCAAATGCACTCGGCAAAGGCCAAAAAAGATTCCAGTGAAGTATTTGCTGAGTGAAACACTCGAAAAACGCGAGTATGCTAGACGCCTGCCAGCAATGTTAATTTTGCTGGGGTTTTTCCACGGGAACTCAGTAGACATCTGAAAATACCTTCGCCGAGTGCAGAACACCGGGAACACGGCAAGCAAATGACACAGACAACGGAATAACGAGTTAGTCAGCCATGCCACATGGCACCATAGTTTTGTTGTTTTCTGCAGTCAGCAAAACTATGCCCAGATGGTGCCATGTGTCATGTTTGCCGAGTATAACATTAGGCAAAAGGGTCTTAGACACGAGACATCTAGCCTATTGAAGGTAACTCTGAATGTCCATGTTGTTTGATTTCTAGATCGATGCTAATATTTGATTTCTTTTCTAGCATTATAAGTCAACATACAGGATGTTTCTAAAATTTGCGTATTAACATCACGTACATTTGAAGTTTCTGTAGCGTTCGAGGATGAGCAAATGGTGTATATGGTGCTGAAGGAAGCTTAGGAAGAAGCTTCTTGACGAAATACATAGAGAAGATGATGTCCAGGAAAGGTAAAAGCAGGGAAATAAAAAATGATCAGTTTAGAATTGTTAATGTGAAAGCAGATTTAGTTTCAGCAAGAGGTGGATTCTGAAGATAACAGCAGGTCAACAGCGCAAGTGCTATGATAAGTCGTAACATGATTGCTGGAATATATATTCGTACAATAAGAGTTACGTGCATGCAGTTGTAGTCTCACTGAATTATATCGAAGATATACTGTCTATTACTATATTTGACTGCTTTTGTCACAAAGTTTGCTTGATTTGAACCATCTCAGAACACTCGCTAGACATACCAGTTTGAAATTATTAAAGTTTATTACTTAAGATAAATCAAAGCAGAAAATTGTAACAGAAAAAACCCTACCTGGATTATTCTAAAAGTTGACCGACAAGACATAGTTAATTTGTAACCACACATGACTTCAAGCTACAAGATGTTACCTTTGAAAATTTAAATAGTACAAAAAGTAAAAAATGTGAACTTAATTAGTTTTAGTATTTCAAAATATAACTAAAACATGTAATTATACCTTTTAAAACAAATGTGGAACAATATAGGTTTCTCATGAAATTCGGGCAAGCAAATAGCATGAAATATTTCTATAAACGAAATTTAAATACATTATTGCAATTTACTATCTGCATTGTGGAAATTAATCATCGATAATATTATCACAATTACATAGATTACAAAAAAATATTGAGACAATATTGCATTACAAACAACTATTTTAAAAAATATTATAGATTCTCATACCGTATAAAGTATTATTGCATGCTAGCCCGTGCGAATGCACGGGTTGGCGACTAGTGCTTCTAATTAGGGTAAATTGCATCTGCTTAGTTAACACATTATACCTGTGAATATGACATGCCTTCCTGTTTTTGGTACATACTACGTCTTTCTATTAACCGTGTTCTTACATCAAGCTACTTTTCTTGTGTATCCCTCATCAATGCTCCTAATTTGTTAAATTTCAACTCCTTAGCTTACACATTATACATGTGAATATGACATGGCTTCCTGTTTTTGGTACATACTACATCTGCCTATCACACCATGTTCTTACATCAAACTACTGTTCTTGTGTATCCTGCGTCTATCGCTTATGATGAGACAGTCACGCGCGTGGGTTAATATGAGATGCAATACTCTTATAAAGAATGCAATTTCATCCTCTCCACATGATTCTCAAGAAACAGCAAGCCTAAATGAAGATATTGAACATAGCTCTGTACCTGAAGACCGCACTTCCCCTACACCACCATCACAGGTGCTTGCTCTAACTTCGTAGTGTGATATGTGGTTGCATGTTGCATACGGTGTCTAGCTTGTAATGCTTCTAATTAGGGTAAATTGCATCTCCTTAGTTTACACACTATACCTGTGAATATGACATGCCTTCCTATTTTTGGTACACACTACATCTATGTGTTAACCTTGTTCTTACATGAAACTACATCTCTTCTGTATCCTACATCAATCACTTACGATGAGTCACCTTTATTCATTGCATATTGCATATTATTTCTAGCCTGTTGCCATGTATTGCTTCTAATTTGGGCAAATACATTTGTTAGGGCACCCTTTTAATTTGGCAGAGTGATATTGGTTTCATCTTTCATATGGTTTCTAGCTTGCATCGATTCTAACAAGTTCAAGCACCTTGTGCTTAGTTTACACTTTATACATCATAGATGTCAATATGTCACGCCATCCTGTTTTTCATACATATTCCATCCTCCTATCATGCGGCTGCCTTACATGAAAGTAGTGTTCGTTAGTATCATGCATCAATGAGTTCTGAAGAGCAAATTTTATTCCTTTTTCTTGTGGGTTTGACTTGACAAGGAAAAATCAAGAAAGAGGAAGGAAAAGAGTAAGGAAGGCGATGATGGTGGTCCTCTATAGCAACGTAAATGGAGCATCTGTACCGATTCTCCTTGTACTGATAGTGCATTACAAGGTCCAAGTCTCCGCTCCCCTACTCCACCATCCAAGGTGCTTGCTCTAACTTGGCAGTGTGATATATGGTTGCATGTTGCATGGTGTCTAGCTTGTATTGCTCCTAATTAGTGTAAACTGCATTTGCTTAGCTTACACATGATACATGTGAATATGACACGCTTTCCTATTTTTGGTACATACTATATCCGTCTATCACACCATGTTCTTACATGAAACTGCTCTTCTTGTGTATCCTGCATCAGTCACTTATGATGGGACACCTTTAAGTTGGCAGTGTGATATTGGTTTGCGTCTTGAATATGATTTCTAGCATGTATTGCTTCTAGTTTGATGAACGCCACCTATGATGAGACAATTTTAACTTGGCAGAGTGATATTGATTGCACCTTCCATATGGTGTCTTGCAGTGTTTCTAATTTGTTAAAGTGCCTTCTGCTTAGTTACCACATCATAGGTGTGAATATGTCAAGCCGTCCATTTTTTCGTACATATTCCATCCTCTTATCATTACTTTGCCTTTCATCAGAGTAGTGTTCGTCAGTATCATGCATGAATGAGTTCTGAAGAGCGAATGATATTCCTTTTTCTTGTCGGTATGACCTCACAATGAAAAATCAATAAAGCTGAAGGAAATTGGCAAGGCATTGGATGATGGTGGTCCTTCCGAGCAACTGAAATGGAGGTTCTCTATAGATTCTACTCTGCCATCCTCTCAACAAGATTCGCAAGATAAGCAAGGCTAGACAATCAACGTAGCTGTGTAGATGATGAGCACATATCCCCTACTCCACCATCACAGGTGCTTGCTCTAACTTGGCACTATTATATGTGGTTGAATGTTGCGTATGATGTCTAGCTTGTATTGCTTCTACTTTGTTGAATTGCATCTGCTTACTTTACACATAATGCCCGTGAATATGACATGTGTTCATGTTTCTACATCAAACTACTATTCTTGCATATCCCGCATTAGCCACTTATGATAAGTCACCTTTAAGTCGCCACTGTGATATTGGTTGTGTGTTGCATATGATTTCTAGCATGTACTGCTTCTAATTTGTTGAAACGCCATACAGTTTGAACTTGGCAGAGTGATATTGGTTGCATCTTTCATATGGTGTCTAGCTTGCAGTGCCTTCTGCTTAGTTACCACATCATAGGTGTGAATATGTCACACCATCTTGTTTTTCATACATATTCCATCCTCGCATCATGTGTTTGCCTTTCATCCGAGTAGTGTTCGTTAGTATCATGCATGAATGATTTCTGAAGAGCGAATTTTATTCCTTTTTCTTATCGGTTTGACTTCACAATGCAAAATCATTACAGCTGAAGGAAATTAGTCCGGCAGTGGATGATGGTGGTCCTTCGGAGCAACTCAAACAGGGGGTCTCTACAGATTCTACTCTGCCATCCTCCCAACAAGATTCGCAAGACAACACAAGGCTGGACAGTCAACTTAGCTATGTAGATGATGAGCACATCTCCCCTACTCCACCATCACAGGTGCTTGCTCTAACTTGACACTATTATATGTGGTTGCATGTTGCGTATGATGTCTAGCTTGTATTGCTTCTAACTTGAATTGCATCTGCTTACTTTACACATAATGCCTGTGAATATGACACGTGTTCCTGTTTCTAGAACATACGTGTACATGATGAGCACATCTCCCCTACTCCACCATCACAGGTGCTTGCTCTTACTTGGAACTGTTATACGTGGTTGCGTTTTCTATATGATGTCTAGTTTGTATTGCTTGTGATTATGTTGAATTGCATCTGCGTAGCTTACAACTTATACCTGCAACAATCACTTACCCATAAGACACATTTAACTTGGGACTGTGATGTAGGTTGCATCTTGCATTGTCTTTTAGCTTGTACTGCTTCTAATTTCTTTAAATGGCACTTACGACGAGACACGTTTTACTTGATAGAGTGATATTGGTTGCATGTTCATATGGTGCCTAGCTTTCATTTCTTCTAATTTTGTTGAAATGCCTTCCGCTTACTGTTTTTTCATACATATTCCATCCTCATATTGTACGTGTGAATATGAAACGTTGTCTTTTTTTGTATATATTCCATCCTCCTATCCTGCGCTTGCCTTACATCAAAGTAGTGTTCGTCTGTATCATGCATCAACCAGTTATGCAGAGCTAATTTTATTCATCTTCTTGTGGTTTTGACTTCATAAGGCAATATCAGAAAATAGGAAGGAAAAGAGTAAGTTAGGGGATGTTGGCGGTCCTCCGCACCGACGCAAACAGAGACTCTCTAGATTTGCCACTGCTACTACTAATGAAGTTGAAGTTCCAAGTCTACATGATGAGTTCATCTGCCGTACTCCACCATCGCAGGTGCTTGCTCTAAGTTGACAATGTGATAATTGGTTTCATGTTGTGTATGTTGTCTAGCCTGTATTTCTTTTATTTTGATTAAATTGCACCTGCTGAGTTTATACGTTATACATGTGCATATGACATGGCTTTCTGTGTCTAGAATACACTTCATCTATCTATCATACCATGTTCTTACATCAAAGTACTGTTGTTGTGTATCCCGCATTAGTCACTCATGATTGGATGCTTTTAACATGGTAGTTTGATAGTGGTTGCATCTTGCATTGATTTCTATGTTGTACTGCTTCTAATTTTCGAATTGCCACTTATGATAAGACACTTTTAACTTGGCAGAGTAATATTGGTTGCATCTTTCATATGGTGTCAAGCTTGCATTACTTCTATTTTCTTGAAAATCCTTCTGCTTAGTTTGCACATCGTAGCTATGAATATGTCATGCCGTCCTATTTTTCTTACATATTCCATCCTCATACGGTTGTCTTACATCAAAGTATTGCTTGTTTGTATCATGCATCAATGAGTTCTGAAGAGTGATTTTATTCTTTTGTGTTGTGGGTACAGCTTGACATGGCAAAGTCAAAAAATAGCAAGGAAAATAATATAGTGGGGAGTGATGTTACTCGTCGGGTGATACGGAAAAGGTTCTGCCGTCGAGATTCTGCTGGTACTTATAGTGCAGTAGAAGGTCCAAGTCCACCGGCTAAATCTACAAACACAGTATCACCTGCTCCACCAGCTGCATCATCCGCTTCAACTGTACCAGCATCTTAACCAGTTACTCATTCGTTTGCTCTAGAACTGGCCAGTTCCCAAGCTGCCTTCACACCTAACACTACTTCCAACGCACTACTGACACAACAGGACTTGGCAAGATCAGATGAACCTCATGAGCATCAACACCAAGATGGTACCTGACCGAGTCAAGTTGCAGTTGCATGCTCCTTTATATGTACTCTCACAGTTTGATGTACACTAACACTTTCCATATTCGTTGTTGAACTAGCACCACGGCGCAAGCAGAAACAGACATCAGGGATAATGCTTGACAGATTAACAAAATCTAAAGGAGGAAGAATGGAGATCCATTTTGAGGTAGGTTTAAAAAGGCCACGTGATGCTACAGAGTCAGCCAAGTTAGTATCAAAGGCAGCAGTTGTCATTAGGTGTCATGCACGTATCCTCCCAACGTGGATCCAGTACAGGAATGAGAAATACAATACCCAGTTTAACACCTTCCTTGACCATTTATCCGTAAGTAATGTTATTCATCGCAATTAGTAATATTGTCTTGCTCTGTCCCATACTTTCTAGCTTCCTCATAATAAGACTCACATTCTTTTTTCAACAGATGAGGTTCAAGTTGGATCCGAAAGATGATGCAACTAAACAAGCATGCACTCATGTTTTTCAGTCTGCTCTGCGACAGTATCGGTGCCACCTTAGAAAATCTCACTTTGAAGGCAAGGCTAACAATGAAATCGCCCAAACATCTCCAGTGGAACATATTACAGATGAAGACTGGACATCCCTCGTTAAACACTTGTCTGATCCAAAGTATCAGGTAGGCTATATGTATTTGATCAGACCACATATTGAACTTGTATTTATGTATGTGCCTTACAAGTGTATCTTCTTCTAGGCTAACTGTTTGAAGAACAAAACCAACCGTTCTAAAGTGAAATTCCAACAGACAACAGGATCTCGTAGCTATATTGCACACTGCGAGGCTCTTGTAAATAGCTGATACTTCCTTCTTTTTTTGTGCCATATTATTGTATCTATATTGACTTGTTCCAGATATAGAGGAAAGCCCGTGCGGACCAAAAAGAACCTGAACCGAATGCAGTGCAAATCTTCAAGGATTGCCACACCAGCAAGATGAAGGGCATGAGCACACCAGTTCAAGCTGCTATTGTAAGTCCTTACTCCTCCTGCCTTGAACTGATTGGTACTGTGATGTGTTCATTTAACTACTTGGTTTGCAGCCAATGCCAGTTACTCTGTTCACTTTTATTCACAGTTGTCTTAACGTATCATTTCACCTTACATGGTTTAAAATAGATGAAGGATATTCTTTTGGTCTTGATCTGTAATCTAGTTGTTATGTTCACGTGCACACACAATGATAAAATAACATGTTTGTTTTATATCTGTTTGTCCATGATATGAATGATGTCATACTATGTTCATCCTACTTTAAACCATGTCTCTTTATCCTTAGATGTCAACGAATGTGAGGAAATAGACAATACAGTAGGCATGCTACATGGACATATGTTCCGAAAGTGATTTTATTATGTAGTTGGCACTACAATACATGTTAATGTATTATAGTAGTTCACCAAAATAAGTTATGTATAAATGTTTAACCTACTTTGTTTGTTTTTGTCTCATTAGTAACTTATCTGGTACACTAATCTACAGGTTCAAACTTTTAGGAAGCTATGGAACAAATGATTGAACAGCCACAACCACCTGAAGGTGACGAGGCTACTACAAGCACAATGTCACCTCTTGCTGCAGTGCGTCAGTATCTCTCCACTAACAGTGCAAAAAGCACCTTCCTGCGTAATTCTGGGTTGGTTGTCAAGATAACCTCGTCCAAATCGCCTACTGAACAAAATCTTCCTGCTAGACAGAGTGATATATCTGTGCTCCAGACACAAGTCCAATCCCTAATGGACTTGTTTCGGAAACAAGAATAGTGGTTGAGAAATGTCGTCAAGATATGAATGGTTTTGAAACCAGACTATCAGACATTCGCTTCGTTGTTCAAGAGCAATGGCGGAAAAAAGGTGGAGATCGTGCTGCTCCATCAGATTCTACAGCCTGAAACATTAGCACTTAGGTCAAATGATCTGTGCTTCTATACATCTTATGGTGCTTTTATATGGAAGGACTGTAAACTTTATGTCAACAGGCCTTTTGTTGTATGGTTGGAATTTATTTTGTTGTGATACAACATTTATGATGCTGCCTCAGGCTGCAGTAATTACGACACTATTTTTGTATAGTGTAGGTTTATCTTATTAATGTATTCGGCCGAAAGCTTCGTAGGAGCCCAACATGCCAACATTCGTCGGGGCCATTCCAATTGGGCTAAAAACGATTACGGGCCGAAATTGGCATATTGCCCACTAAAAATATCTGGGCCTAAATCAGCATAAGCTTTCATATTTTTCTGGTAGGCCTGTGCCCATAGTGGGCCTTTAACAGGCCTAAACATAATTTGGGCCCTCAGTAAAAATAGGCTGTTTACAGGTGTAAATATCTCGAGCCCATAAAAAACATGGGCCTTTAATAGACCGAAAGAGAGATTGGGCCCTGATTGTGCCAAATAACCCACTGGACTTAGCAGGCCGAAATGGTGGGCCATTTACGATGCGGATCTTTGACAGGCCGAAATTCGGACATGCCATAAATGCGCCGACCTAATACATGGGCCTTTAACAGGCCGAAACTTCGGTCGGGCTAGATTATTGTCATTTTTATATGGGCCGTTAATGGGCCCGATATGACATTGGGCCACATATGGCCCATAGTTTACGTCCGGCATTAACAGGCAGAAAATGACAACAGGCCGAAAGTGCCCCAAAGCTATAGTGGGCCTCTAACATGCCGAATGTCAGACATGGCCGAATATGACCCAAATCCTTCATGGTCGTTTATGGGCCGAAAGTTTTGATGGCCTGTAAATGGGCCCAAATGAAGCCGGACCTTTAACAGGCCGGAAATACACCGGGCCGTAATTCGGCCCAATTACTTTGCGGACTGTTAACGGGCCAGAAGTGACCATGGGCCGCGTTGATGACAAGTTTAGGACAGGCCGTTAATGGGCCGATTTGATAGAGAATGTTGGGCCTTTAGCTGGGCCGACCCATTATGGTCTGCAGAATCTTGTGGGCCTTTAGCTGGGCCGGCCCATTATGGTCCGCAAAATCTTGTGGGCCTTTAGCTGGACTGGCCCATTATGGTCTGCAAAATCGTGTGGGCCTTTAGCTGGGCCAGCCCATTATGGTCTGCTAAATTTTGTGGGCCTTTAGCTGGGCCGGCCCATTATGGTCCGCTAAATCTTATGGGCCTTCGGTTGGGCCGGCCCATTTAAACTTTGTGGGCCACTTTTGGGCCGGTCCACATGTCAACATATCATAGGCCCATCTCGACCGTTGGATGAGTGACACCTGTGCCAATGCGGAGCTGGCGCATGGATCCGTCAGCCAATGAGAATTTTACACGTGGAAAATCGGCATTGGTCGTGGCTATTAACGGGTTATCGGATCCAAAATCTGACCCGATATCTTAACGGCGTTCCGTTATGGTGGATGCCACGTTTCGGTCACCCTTGACGAAAGCACTTCTGTGACACGCGATTTATCGTCATGGAAGTGGACACTTCCGTGATGATAATTTTGGCAATGTCATGGAACACTTCTACAACAGCACATGTATGACTATCTTGATACTGTCATAAATTTGTCATGGATGTACATGCATGACAGAAAACGCGACCTACTGTGACAAACATGTATCATCACAGAAGTGTATTTTTTTGTAGTGTCGATAGAACTTGAGGGAATATTTGTTCTGCCTTTAGCTCCTCGTTGGGTTCGACACTCTTACTTATCAAAAACTGTTGCGATCCCCTATACTTGCGGGTTATCAGTTTGCTGCGCTGCAGGTCCATCAGTCCATGGCCGGACATCATCCTTCTATCTACATGGCCCAACCTTGCAGTGTACAAACGCGACGTCCTGCAATAAACAATTCGGGTGGGCCTAGATTTCTCAAGAATGAACAACCAGCTGCATGGTGGATACTGTAGACGCGAATCCATGCATTCTGAACCATAGGATTGACCCTATCGATGGCTGAAATTACTTCTTAGGCCCATGTTTCAAATTTTCAAAATTGGTACACTATATAGTAGTATAGATATAGATAAAAAACAAATAAGAGTAGTAGAGATAGAGATAAGAATAGAGACTAGGGAGGAGCACCATCTACTGCTTCGTGGGCTACTCCTACGCTCCATTCGGTGGCCGCAACGTCCCCTACAGCCACTGCCTCCTGCGCTCCATTCGGCAGGCGTTGTTGAAATTTGGGGAGCACACTCTCGCGACTGCTAGCAGCGACAACTTCTTCCCCGACCTCGACAACCTCTTCCTCAATGACATGGGCGACAACCTCAACGCCAATGGTGCTGCTCCCGTTGCACCGTATGTGTTTCTGTCCTTCCTGTTCGAAATCGTGGTAGAATTCATGTTTCTATTCTGTGTCCTAGATTCGATCTATTCATCTACTATGCTAGTCCTCATGATTACTTTAATCTCTGTTATAGCCATCATGATTTATTTTGTGCTTATTTGGACTAAATCTCATATTAACTTGCTCATATATTCAACTGGCGGAACGTCCCCTACAGCCACTCCCGTTTCATGGATGGCCTGGTCGATGCCTCCAAGGAGACCTTCATCTACTGCTATGAGTGCCCGGTGCCGTTTGGGGGCTCGCCTGGAGACATCGTGCATCACCTGACGCAAGCGTGCGGCGATCACTACAGGCCCTTGGCGAAGAACATCAAGTACGAGATATGCTACCCGTTCACCGTGCCGGAGTCGCTGGAGGATCACCGCCATCTACTAGTCTCAAAGGAGGACGACAGCGTCTTCCCCTTAATCATGGGCACCGGTGAGGCCCGCGCAGGCCGCCGCCCCGTCTCTGTAGTTTGCGTCAGGGGCGACGCCGCTGACGCTGACACTGACACGAGGCCGATTTACGGGTGCGTGCTCACTATTACTACCCCTCGAAACGATAGACCTCCTCGATAACGTAAGGACCTTCCCATTTACAGAGAAGTTTTCCTGCAAAAAATCTTAAATGAGAGTTGTATAGTAATACATAGTCCCCTACATTAAACTCATGCTTTTGTATCCTTTTATCATGCCATCTTTTAACTTTTTCTTTAAACAACTTGGCATTTTCGTAGGCTTGGGTTCTCTATTCATCAAGTGAGCTAATATCAAATAACCTCTTCTCACCGGCAAGTTTAAAATCATAATTGAGCTCTTTAATAGCCCAATATGCCTTGTGTTCTAGTTCGAGAGGTAAGTGACATGCTTTTCCATAAACCATTTTATACGGAGACATACCCATAGGATTTTTATATGCAGTTCTATAGGCCCATAATGCATCATCAAGTTTCTTGGACCAATTCTTTCTAGATCTACTAATAGTATTTTGCAAAATTAATTTGAGCTCTCTATTACTCAATTCTACTTGACCACTAGACTGAGGATGATAAGGAGATGCAATTCTATGATTAACATCATATTTAGCAAGCATTTTACGAAAAGCACCATGAATAAAATGTGAACCACCATCAGTCATTAAATATCTAGGGACTCCAAATCTTGGAAAAATAACTTCTTTAAGCATTTTAATAGAAGTGTTATGATCGGCACTACTAGTTGTAATAGCTTCTACCCACTTAGTAACGTAATCAACAGCAACTAAAATATGTGTATATCCAGTAGAGGAAGGAAAAGGTCCCATATAGTCAAAGCCCCAAACATCAAATGGTTCAATAACAAGTGAATAATTCATAGGCATTTCTTGATGTCTACTAATATTACCAATTCTTTGACATTCATCACAAGATAAAACAAACTTACGGGCATCCTTGAAGAGAGTAGGCCAATAAAAACCAGATTGCAATACCTTATGTGCAGTTCTATCTCCAGCATGGTGTCCTCCATAAGCTTCAGAGTGACACTTGCGTAGGATCTGTTCCTGTTCATGCTCAGGTACACAACATCTAATAACACCATCTACTCCTTCTTTAGAAAGATGTGGGTCATCCCAAAAGTAATGCCTCAAATCATAGAAGAACTTTTTCTTTTGCTGGTATGTGAAACTAGGTGGTGTAAACTTAGCAACAATGTAGTTAGCATAATCAGCATACCATGGAGCAGTATGAGAAGTATTTATGAGATTTAATTGCTCATCAAGAAAGTTATCATCAATAGGAAGTGGGTCATCAAGCACATTTTCTAACCTAGACAAGTTGTCTGCAACAGGGTTCTCAGCTCCCTTTCTATCAACGATATGTAAGTCAAATTCGTGTAGCAAGAGAACCCATCTAATAAGTCTAGGTTTAGCATCTTTCTTTTCCATAAGACATTTAATAGCAGCATGATCAGTGTGAATAGTTACTTTAGAATCAACAATATAGGGTCTGAACTTATCACAAGCAAATACAACTACTAAGAATTCTTTTTCAGTAGTAGCATAATTTCTTTGAGCATTGTCTAGGGTTTTACTAGCATATTGAATAACATTTAATTTCTTATCAACTCTTCACCCTAGAACAGAACCTACAGCATAATCACTAGCATCACACATGATTTCAAAGGGTAAATTCCACTCAGGTGGCTGAACAATAGGTGCAGACATCAATGCTTTCTTAAGTATTTCAAATGCTTCTACACAATCATCATGAAAGACAAATGGTATATCTTTTTGTAATAAATTAGTCAGAGGCCGAGAAATTTTTGAGAAGTCCTTAATGAACCTCCTATAAAATCCTGCATGACCAAGGAAACTTCTTATACCTTTGATGTCCTTGGGACATGGCATCTTCTCAATAGCATCAACCTTGGCTTTATCAACCTCAATACCTCTTTCAGAAACTTTGTGCCCCAAGACAATACCTTCATTAACCATAAAGTGGCACTTTTCCCAATTCGAGACAAGATTAGTTTCTTCCCATCTCTGCAAAACTCGATCAAGGTTGCTCAAGCAATCATCAAAAGAAGATTCATAGACGGAGAAATCGTACATGAAAACCTCACAAATCTTTTCACAAAAGTCAGAGAATATAGCCATCATGTATCTTTGAAAGGTAGCAAGTGCATTACATAGACCAAAAGGCATACGTCTATAAGCAAAAGTACCAAAAGGGCATGTAAAAGTAGTTTTTGATTGATCCTTGGCTGACACAGGTATTTGAGAGAAACCAGAATAACCATCTAGAAAGCAAAAATGTGTATGTTTGGATAATCTTTCTAGCATTTGATCGATAAAAAGTAAGGGGTAATGATCCTTTTTAGTTGCCTTATTTAATTTGTGGAAATCAATTACCATCCTATAACCTGTAATAATTCTTTGAGGAATCATTTCATCTTTATCATTAGGAACGACAGTAATACCTCCCTTCTTAGGGACACAATGGACAGAACTTACCCATTGACTATCAGCAATGGGATAGATTATACCTGCCTCAAGGAGCTTTAGTATTTCCTTTCTTACCACTTCTTTCATTTTAGGATTCAGACGTCGTAGACGATGACGAACTGGTTTAACATCTTCTTCCAAATTAATTTTATGTTGACATAGAGTGGGACTAATGCCCTTAAGATCATAGAGAGTATACCCAATAGTAGCACGATGCTTCTTCAGAGTTTTCAATAATCTCTCTTCCTCATGCTTTGAAAGGTTAGCACTAATAATAACAGGATATATCTTTTTCTCATCAAGATAAGCATATTTAAGAGTATCAGGTAACTGTTTAATCTCAAACACGGGATCACCCTCGGGTGGAGGAGGATCCCCTAAGATTTCAACAGGTAAATTGTGTTTCAGAATAGGTTCATGTTTAAAGAATAGTTCATCTATTTCCCTTCTTTCATTCATAAACATATCATTTTCATGGTTTAGCAAATATTGTTCTAAAGGATCACTAGGAGGTACGGCAATAGAAGCAAGACCAATAATTTCATCCTTACTAGGTAATTCTTCTTCACGGTGTTGTCTACTAAATTTAGAGAAATTAAATTCATGAGTCATATCGTCTAAACCGATAGTAACAACATCCCTTTTGCAATCTATGGTAGCATTAACAGTGTTCAGGAAGGGTCTACCAAATATAATGGGACAAAAGCTATCTTGTGGGGAACCAAGAACAAGAAAATCAGCAGGATATTTAGTTTTCCCACACAAGACTTCAACATCTCTAACAATTCCCATTGGTGAAATAGTATCTCTTTTGGCATGTTTAATTGTGACATCAATATCTTCTATCTCAGCAGGTGCAATATCATGCATAATTTCTTTGTATAAGGAATAAGGTATTGCACTAGCACTAGCACCCATATCACATAATCCATGATAACAATGATCTCCTATTTTAACAGAAATAACAGGCATGCCTACTACCGGTCTATTTTTATCTTTAGCACAAGGTTTAGCAATTCTAGCTGTCTCATCAAGGAAATGAATAACATGACCATCAATATTATCAGACAAGAGATCTTTAACAATAGCAATATCAGGTTCAACTTTAATTTTCTCATGAGGTGTATAAGTTTTAATATTGCTTTTACGAACCACAGTTGAAGCTTTAGCATGATCCTTTATCCTAACAGGAAAAGGTGGTTTCTCAACATAAGAAGTAGGAACAATAGGATCATTATAAGTGACAATCTTTTCTTCAAATTTAATAGGTGCAGCTACTTTTACTTCTATGGGAGGATGATATTTAAACCACTTCTCCTTGGGGAGATCAACATAAGTAGCCAAATTTACGAAAAACATCGGTATCCATAAAAGATTTAACACAATCAAAACTAGGTGTCATACCTGACTCCTTACCTTTGTCGAGGTCCCAATCTTCAGAGTTGCGTTTAATTCTTTCCAATAAATCCCATTTAAATTCAATAGTCTTCATCATAAAAGAGCCGGCACAAGAAGTATCAAGCATGGTGCAATTGCTATCAGAAAGCCAAACATAAAAATTTTGAATAATCATTTCTCTTAAGAGATCATGATTGGGGCATGAATATAACATTGATTTAAGCCTCCCCCAAGCTTGAGCGATGCTTTCTCCTTCGCGAGGCCAAAAATTATATATATAATTGCGATCACGATGAACAAGATGCATAGGATAAAACTTCTGATGAAATTCCAATTTCAATCGTTTGTAATTCCAAGACCCCATATAATCACATAGCCTATACCATGTCGATGCATCTCCCTTCAAAGATAAAGGGAAGACCTTATTCTTAACAACATCTCTGGGTACACCTGCAAGCTTAAATAATCCACAAACTTCATCCACATATATTAGATGCTCATCAGGATGTTTTGTTCCATCTCCTAAAAAAGGATTAGCTAGCAGTTTTTCTATCACACCCGAAGGAATTTCAAACCAGACATTTTAATTTTTAGTAGGTTCAGTAGGTTGAGGAGCAACTCTTTGCTCTACTGGTCGGGGCGAAGATACCCCGAACAAGCCCCTCAGAGGATTACTTTCCATAGTAACAAGTGACAGTAAATTTCAGCACACTATATAAATTTTTCCTTACCAAATTCCACCTACCAAAGGCGTTTCACTCCCCGGCAACGGCGCCAGAAAAGAGTCTTGATGACCCACAAGTATAGGGGATCTATCGCAGTCCTTTCGAAAAGTAAGAGTGTCGAACCCAACGAGGAGCGGAAGGAAATGATAAGCGGTTTCCAGCAAGGTATTCTCTGCAAGTACTGAAACAAGTGGTAACAGATAGTATTGTGATAGGATAATTTGTAATGAGCAACAAGTAACAAAAGTAAATAAAGTTCAGCAAGGTGGCCCAATCCTTTTTGTAGCAAAGGACAAGCCTGGACAAACTCTTATATAGAGAAAAGCGCTCCCGAGGACACATGGGAATATCATCAAGCTAGTTTTCATCATGCTCATATGATTCGCGTTCAGTACTTTGATAATTTGGTATGTGGGTGGACCGGTGCTTGGGTACTGTCCTTACTTGGACAAGCATCCCACTTATGATTAACCTCTATTGCAAGCATCCGCAACTACAACAAAAGTATTAAGGTAAACCTAACCATAGCATGAAACATATGGATCCAAATCAGCCCCTTACGAAGCAACACATAAACTAGGGTTTAAGCTTCTGTCACTCTAGCAACCCATCATCTACTTATTACTTCCCTGTGCCTTCCTCTAGGCCCAAATAATGGTGAAGTGTCATGTAGTCGACATTCACATAACACCACTAGAGGAGAGACAACATACATCTCATCAAAATATCGAACGAATACCAAATTCACATGACTACTAATAGCAAGACTTCTCCCATGTCCTCAGGAACAAACGTAACTCCTCACAAAGCATAAACATATTCATAATCAGAGGGGTATTAATATGTATATAGGATCTAAACATATGATCTTCCACCAATTAAACCAACTAGCATCAACTACAAGGAGTAATTAACACTACTAGCAACCTACTAGCACCAATCCTGGACTTGGAGACAAGAATTGGATACAAGAGATGAACTAGGGTTTTGAGAGGAGATGGTGCTAATGAAGATGTTGATGGAGATTGCCCTCTCCCGATGAGAGGAGCGTTGGTGATGACGATGGCGATGATTTTCCCCTCCGGGAGGGAAGTTTCCCCGGCAGAACAGCTTCGCCAGAGCCCTAGATTGGTTCGGTTTCACCTCGTGGCGGCGGAGTTTCGTCTGAGAAGATGGCTTCTTATTTTTTCCCATCGAAAGACTTCATATAGCAGAAGATGGCCACCGGAGGGCCACCAGGGGGGCCACTAGGTAGGGGGGCACGCCCAGGGGGGTAGGGCGTGCTCCCCACCCTGACGGGCAGGGTGTGGCCACCCTGGTCAATCTCTTTCGCTGAGTATTTTTTATATATTCTGAAAATGTCTTCTATGAAGTTTCAGGACTTTTGGAGCTGTGCAGAATAGGTCTCTAATATTTGCTCCTTTTCCAGCCCAGAATCCCAGCTGCCAGCATTCTCCCTCTTCATGTAAACCTTGTAAAATAAGAGAGAATAGGCATAAGTATTGTGACATAATGTGTAATAACAGCCCATAATGCAATAAATATCGATATAAAAGCATGATGCAAAATGGACTTATCAAGAAGCAGTGCAATAAAATATACCATGAATTACTATGGTGTCCGGATACTTACGACTTCGCCAGGGGATTGACCCTAGGTAGCCACTCGTCGCCGCTGTAGGCGGTCGTCGTGGAGCAGTCCGGAGGGAGGGTCCTTCCCTTCTTGGACCCTTCGGCCTCCCCGGTTGGGTCGGCCTTCCTTTTCTAGTCTTCCCCGGCTAGGGGGAGAGAACTTTCCTCCTCCTCCTCATTTTCGTGGGAGGAATGCGCGTCGGAGTCATCGGACGACGAGTCCGATACAACCTTGCGCCGGAGACCCTTTCGAGTCCCCGCGAGCTTCTTCTTGGTCTTCTTCGCCGACACCTCGTAAGGTGCCGGAGCCAGCATCTCCGTTAGGAGAGCATCTGCGGGATCTTCAGGCATGGGGGGCTGGGCAATCGAGCTGCTCCGATGTCTTTATCCAGTCCTGTTAATGGCATGGGAGCTTAGATCCCACACATCATTTAACTGGGCCAAATAAATACCCTCTGAGATGCAAAAACTTACCGGATTGGCATGGCGCTTTGCGCTAAGTCCACGGTCCTTGGTGAGGGAAGGAGGTACCTCAGCGCCCTTGAATAGAACCCTCCAGACGTCCTTGTCACTACTGGAATCAGCTAGTTTGCCATCTGCCAGCTCTTTGCCGTCTGCTAGCAGACGGCAAAGAAGCTCTTTGCCATCAGCTACCCGAAAGCGGACGGCAAAGAACTGGCTGATGGCAAAGAAAGCCTTTGCCATTAGCCAGTTCTTTGTCGTCCGCTAGCAGACGGCAACGAATCTTTGCCGTCCGCTAGCGGACGGCAAAGAGGGAGGGGCCCCACTGAGGAGCTAGTTAAAAAATACTTAACACGGCCCCCTCTTTGCCGTCC
>NC_041392.1:199364943-199386311 GCF_002162155.2 Triticum dicoccoides
CCACCACTCGCCATGTAGTGACGTGTAGATGACATCATACGGCGGACAGCAAAGACACTAGAAATTTTGCCGTCAGCGGCGGACGGCAAAGGCCTGCCATTAGCCACTTAACGGACTGACAATGCAATTATTGCCGTCCGCTCTCTTTGCCGTCCGCCGCCGACGGCAAAGGGCCTT
Organism: Triticum dicoccoides; assembly: GCF_002162155.2. Classification (NCBI taxonomy): domain Eukaryota; kingdom Viridiplantae; phylum Streptophyta; class Magnoliopsida; order Poales; family Poaceae; genus Triticum; species Triticum dicoccoides. Next base: position 199,365,121 of record NC_041392.1, read on the forward strand.
TGCCGTCAGCCGCCAGGAAGCAGACGGCAAAGTAGCTGTTTACCGTAGCCTACTTTGCCGGAGCCTTTTGCCGTCCGCGGCTGACGGCAAAGGCCTTTGCCGTCTGCCGTTCATGCCTTTGCCGTCCGCCATGGCAGACGCCAAAATAGCTGATTCTTGTAGTGTGTGCGTCGTGTTGTAGAGCTCTTGCAGCGTCTGGTGCTGGGCCGGGTCAAACTCCCACAAATTGAATGCCCGTCGTTGACACGGGAGAACTCGGCGGAAGAGCACGACCTGGACCACATTGACGAGCTTGATTTTCTTGCTCACCATGTTCCTGATGCAGGTCTGGAGTCCGGTCAGCTCTATCGAAGAACCCAGGACAGGCCCTTCTCTTTCCAAGAAGTGAGCCGCGTGGGGATTCCGGGTCGAAATTTGGGGGCCGCCACCCAGTTGGTGTCGCGCGGCTCGGTGATGTAGAACCACCCCGATTGCCATCCCTTTATGGTCTCCACATAGGAGCCTTCGAGCCATGTGAGGTTAGGCATTTTGCCCACCATGGGGCCTCCGCACTCTGCTTGCTGGCTGACCACCGCCTTCGGTTTAACATTGAAGGTCTTCAGCCACAGGCCGAAGTGGGGCCTGATGCGGAGGAAGGCCTCGCACATGACGATAAACGCCGAGATGTTGAGGATGAAATTGGGGGCCGGATCATGAAAATCTAGCCCGTAGTAGAACATGAGCCCACGGAGAAATGGGTGGAGGGGAAATCCCAGTCCGCGGATGAAGTGGGTAAGAAAAACTACCCTCTCATGGGGTTCTAGCATAGGGATGAGCTGCCCTGCATCTGGCAGCCAGTGCACGATATCTGCGGCCAGATATCCGGCTTCCCGTAACTTTGTGATGTTCTCCTCCGTGACGGAGGAGACCATCCACTTGCCTCCCGCTCCGAACATGCTTGGAGTGGTTTGAGAAGAAAGACGCGAACTTGGGCGTTGGAGCTCGAGTGTGCGAGAATGGGTAAGCAAGGAGGAAGAAGGCGTGGGTAAAAAAGGGTGAATCCTTGTCCCTTTATAGGGGCGGAAGAGGCGATGCACCTCCCCACTTGCCTGGTAAAATCGCTTATTCCCCAAACGCCGTAATTGATGGCACGGTTGGGTTACCCACGTCCGTATTGATGAGAATCCCGTAATAAGGGGGACACGATCTCTGCTTTGACAAGACATGTCAAGAAAACCGCCTCGCGATATGTGCGGTGCTGGTTGAGAAAAACGGTTCGAATAATGACCGGGCCATGACATGATGTCGTGCTATCAAAACGTGTCAGCAGATTAGATTTGTGGAAATATTATTCTCTCTACGGTGGTGTGTGGAACTTGTTTTGCAATGCCGAAAACAAATCTGCGCGCCGGACTCATCATCATTGAAGCCTGGTTCAGGGGCTACAGAGGGAGTCCTGGATTAGGGGGTCTCCGGGCAGCCGGACTATATCCTTTGGCCAGACTGTTGGGCTATGAAGATACAAGATTTACTTCGTCCCGTGTCCGTACGGGAGTCTCCCTGGCGTGGAAGGCAAGCTAGGCAATACAGATGTGTAGATCTCCTTCCTTGTAACCGACTCTGTGTAACCCTAGCCCCCTCCAGTGTCTATATAAACCGGAGGGTTTACTCCATAGGACAACAGACAATCATACCATAGGCTAACTTCTAGGGTTTAGCCTCTACGATCTCATGGTAGATCAACTCTTGTAATACTCATATCATCAAGAACAATCAAGCAGGACGTAGGGTATTACCTCCATCAAGAGGGCCTGAACCTGGGTAAACATCGTGTCCCCTGCCTCCTGTTACCATCCACCATAGACGCACAGTTTGGGACCCTCTATCCGAGATCCGCCAGTTTTGACACCGACAATCGTCTTATAATGCTACCGTCGTACTAATCAAAATAAGATGCATAAAGGATCATCACATGCAATCAAAATATGCGACATGATATGGCCATCATCATCTTCTGCCTTTGATCTCCATCTCCAAAGCACCGTCATGATCTCCATTGTCACCGGCTTGACACCTTGATCTCCATCGTAGCATCATTGTCGTCTCACCAACTATTTCTTCTACGACTATCGCTACCGCTTAGTGATAAAGTAAAGCAATTACATGGTTCAGTTCAATCGCAACGCCTCACTCGGGTTCAGTTAGAGTGCAACGCGTCACACACATGCCAGTACGTGTACGAGAGAAACGCACAAACCTCCGTGCATCGCTCGGCCCCGACCACCCACCGTAACTGGGAACTCCCCAATATTTTCCTCGCACTCGCTTCTACCACATTTTTTTCCGCCATGGTCGGCCCAAAGAATTGTTGGGGAACATAGTAATTCAAAAAATCCTACAAATACACAAGATCTATCTAGGAGAAGCATAGTAACGAGACAGAAGAGTGTGTCCACGTACCCTCATAGACCGAAAGTGGAAGTGTTTAGTAACGCGGTTGATGTATTCAAACGTCTTCACGATCCAATCGATCCAAGTACCGAACGTACGGTACCTCCGTGTTCAGCACACGTTCAGCATGATGACATCCCTCGAGCTCTTGATCCAGTTGAGGACGAGGGAGAGTTCTATCACCACGACGGCGCGGCAACGGTGATGATGAAGTTACCGGCGCAGGGCTTCACCTAAGTACTACGACGATATGACCGAGGTGTTAAACTGTGGAGGGGGGGCACCGCACACGGCTAAGAGAATGTCTGTTGTGCTTTGGGTGCCCCTGGCCACGTAAAGGAGGTGGAGGAGGAGGCTGGCGGCCAAGAAGGGCGCGCCAAGGGGGAGTCCTACTTGGACTCCTAGTCCAAGTAGGATTCGCCCCCCCTCCTTCCTTCCACCGGGAGAGGGAAAGGGGAAGGGGGAGAGAGGGAGAAGGAAAGAGGGGGGCCACGCCCCCTCCCCTAGTCCAATTCGGTTTGGGCAAGGGGGGGGGTGCGCGCCTCCTCATGTGGTCTGCCTCCTCTCCTCCACTATGGCCCAATAGGCCCTTCCCGAGGGGTTCCGATAGCCCCCCGGTACTCCGATAAATCCCCGAACCTTATCGGAACCATTCCGATGTCCGTATAGAACCTTCCAATATATCAATCTTTACCTCTCGACCATTTCGAGACTCCTCATCATGTATGTGATCTTATCCGGGACTCCAAACAACCTTCAGTCATCAAATCACATAACTTATAATACAAATCGTCATCGAACGTTAAGCGTGTGGACCCTATGGGTTCGAGAACTATGTAGACATGACCGAGACACATCTTCGGTCAATAACAAATAGCGGAACCCGGATGCTCATATTGGATCCTACATATTCTACAAAGATCTTTATCGATCAAACTGCATAATAACATACGTCATTCCCTTTATCATCGGTATGTTACTTGCCCGAGATTTGATCGTTGGTATCATGATACCTAGTTCAATCTCATTACCGGCAAGTCTCTTTACTCATTCTATAATGCATCATTTCGTAACTAACTCATTAGTCACATTGCTTGCAAGGCTTATAGTAATGTGCATTACCGAGAGGGCCCAGAGATACCTCTCCGATACTCGGAGTGAGAAATCCTAATCTCGATCTATGCCAACTCAACAAACACCATCGGAGACACTTGTAGAGCATCTTTATAATCACCTAGTTACGTTGTGATGTTTGATAGCACACAAAGTGTTCCTCCGGTATTCGGGAGTTGCATAATCTCATAGTCAGAGGAATATGTATAAGTCATGAAGAAAGCAATAGCAATAAAACTAAACGATCATTATGCTAAGCTAACGGATTGGTCTTGTCCATCACATCATTCTCTAATGATGTGATCCTATTCATCAAATGACAACACATGTCTATGGTCAGGAAACTTAACCATCTTTGATTAACGAGCTAGTCAAGTAGAGGCATACTAGGGACACTCTGTTTTGTCTATGTATTCACACATGTACTAAGTTTCCAGTTAATACAATTCTAGCATGAATAATAAACATTTATCATGATATAAGGAAAGATAAATAACAACTTTATTATTGCCTCTAGGGCATATTTCCTTGGAGAATGTCATGCAGCTGCGTCTCCGCCCGCCCAGGACGAAAAGCCCATTTTCTGTCATGATTTTTTGTCATAGAAGTAGGAGCCCACCACATCTATGATGATACTGGGTTTTGTCACAATTATCGTCATAGAAGTGTCATAAGCATGACAGAAAAAAATCGTTTGGCCCAAAATGTCACGGATGTGTCTTTTTTTGTAGTGCTTGTATTGCTTCCAATTTGGTTAAATTGCATCTACTTAGCTTACACATTATACCTTTGAATATGACATGCCTTCCTGTTTTTGGTACACACTAGTACATCTGTCTATTAACCATGTTCTTACATCAAACTAATGTTCTTATGTATCCCTCATCAATCACTTATGATGAGACAGTCACCCCAGTGGGTTACTGTGAGAAAATATCCTCTTTTAAAGAATGCAGTGTCAGCCTCCCCACATGATTCTCAAGAAACAGCAAGGCTAGATGAAGATAGTGAACGTAGCTCTATAGTTGATGACCGCATTTCCCCTACACCAGCATCGCAAGTGCTTGCTCTAACTTGGCAGCGTGATATGTGGTTGCATGTTGCATATGGTGTCTAGAATGTAATTCTTCCAATCTAGTTAAATTGCATGTGCTATTCTGCTTAGTTTATACATTATACCTATTAATGTGACATACCTTCCTGTTTTTAGTACATAATACATCTATCTATTAAGCATGTCCTTACATAAAAATATTGTTTTTTTGTATCCTGCATCAATCAATATGGCGAGACACCTTTAGTATATGTAGTGTGATATTAGTTGCATCTTTCATATGATTTATAGCATGTGCTGCTTCTAATTTGTTGAAATGCCATTTATGATGGGACGCTTTTAACTTGGCAGAGTCATATTGGTTGCATCTTTCATGTGGTGTCTAGCTTGTATTGCTTCTTATTTGTTGAAATGGCTTCTCCTTAGTTTACACAAACAGTTGTGAATATGACATGTCGTCTTGTTTTTCGTACATATTCCATCCTGGTATCATGTGTTTGCCATACATCAAAGTAGTGATTGTTAGTATCATGCACGAATGAGTTCTGAAGAGTGAATTTTATTACTTTTTCTTGTAGGTTTACTTGACAATTCAAAATCAATAAAGCGGAAGGAAATTAGCAAGGCAGCGGATAAAGGTGCTCCTTCCAAACGGAGGGCCTCTACAAATTCTACTCTGCCCCCAAGAAGATTTGCAAGACAACACATGCATAGACACTCAACGTAGCTGTGTTGATGATGAGCACGTCTCCCCTAGTGCACCATCACAGGTGCTCCCTCTAACTTGGCACTGTTATATGTGGTTGCATGTTATGTATGATGTCTAGCTTGTATTTCTTCTAATTTTGTTGAATTCCATCTGCTTACTTTACACATTATACTTGTGAATAAGAAACGTGTTCTTGTTTCTAGAACATACAATATCTGTCTATGACACCATGTTCTTACATCAAAGTACTACTATTGTGTAACCTGCAAAAATCACTTATCATAAGACACGTTTGACTTGGGAGTGTGATATAGGTTACATATTGCATTCTTTTCTACCTTGTACTACTTCTAATTTGTTGAAATGACACTTATGACGAGACAGTTTTAACTTGGTAGAGTGATGTTCATTGCATCTTGCATATGGTGTCTAGCTTTCATTGCTTCTAATTTGTTGAAATGCCTTTTGCTTAGTTTACACATCATAGCTGTGAATATGCAATGTTGTCCTTTTTTTCTTACACATTCAATTGTCCTATCATCCCGCATCAATGAGTTCTGAAAAGCGAATTTTTATTCATTTTTCTTGTGGGTTTGACTTGACACGGCAATACAATTAAGAAACACTGGTGCGTGTCGGTCCTAAACAAACGGTTTAAAACCCCTTTCTGTGACGACATCTGGAACCGTCGCCAAGTGAGTGTGGGCAATAGGGGGTCCTTCCCACACGACCCAGAAACCGTCAGGGATATGCCCTCCTGGCACACACGTTTGACAAAATGAGGTCGTGTGCGACCGGCGAGCGCACAAATACGGAAATACATACAGTATAGCTAAAAAATACAATTATACGATGAAATTGTTTAAGGTCACAAGTACATCGCACACAGTCAGTCCCCGCTAAACGTTTCCGTTCGTATGTACCTCCCAGACAATCGCTCCAAGGAAAACATTTGCGCAAGGTGGCGTAACGCAAACAGTTTTGAAGAGATTGTCGTGTGTGATTGTTCATTGATCCAACACGGTCTATTCCTAGAAACTATGTGCAAGGTCATCGCCCACGGTGGTTCTCATTAACTGTTTGCAATAGGAAAACCCAATTAGCAAGCTAATTGGCTAATTAGCGGGCTAATTGGCCAATTAGCGGGCTAATTGCCCTATTATTAATAATCCATTTACTAATCTAATTGACATTCATATTAAGCACATAATATAGTCCATTTCCATATTAAGGAAACAGGATTTCATAATTGAAATACATCATAGTATCAACATGATATAGCTTCAGCACTCGGCTACCCCATTACACAACTACACTAGTAGCAAGTTTCACATGCAACATCTAGACCCTTTCGAAATTAGCATCTTAGACGGTACATAGAGAGATGCATCTCATCTGGAAAACTGCTGAAGCGGAAGGCAAATATTAAGCCTTCATTCATGTTGAAGGTCTTTGCAACTTTGGTCCAGTGCATGTGGATGATTAACCGTCCATCCTTCGACCTCTTCAACTTCAATATTTAACCATGGGTGTTGTATGAAAACTTTCCTCGTCTCCTAACCACAGAGGTTGTTTGAGAGGTAATCATCAGTGAAGCCTGAAAACAAGGATGTGCATAAATATCTTCTCTATATTGGAAATGGGGCAAAGGAATACATAAAGGCAAGGTATAATAGTTAGTACCATCTTGTAAACCTCAGTGCTTCCCATTGTTTCCCTGCAACACATATAAGGTAGTTAGTCATCAGGTTAAGTAAGGGTCTGCATGCTATCAGTAAATACGTTGATGATAAATAAGCACATTGCAGATTCATCAGATTAATTCAAGCCACATGGAAAACCCATTTATCCAAACCAAGCATGATTAAGAACTAGGAAATATAGCACTTGTATATGTTTCTCATGTATTAAGTGCAGCCAAATTCGATTTATTCCTCACATGATATACAATAACAGAATGCAACCACATCAATTGAACATCGCATTGCAGAATTGAACCAAGTAGTTAACTAAACACCACAACAAATGAACCAAATGTTAACTAAGCACCACATTGCACAATATAACATACTCCTAATAGAAGATCAGACAGTTAACCAAACCATGCATGCTTAACAACTTGGAAATATTGCACCCTGAAGAATTGAACATCACATTTGCAGAATTGAACCAAGCAATTAATTGAACACCACATTGCACGACATATAGAACATATACATTATAGTAGAAGATTGCATGGTAAAAATATATAGCACAATTCACTAGAATTTGTTAAGGAAAGGCAGTAGCTAGCAAACTGAACATGGGTCCTTATACTGAGCTAATAAGACAAGCTACTCCTCATTGTCGGAGATGTCGATGACGATTGGCTCCTTGGACATGGAAGAGGGTGAGTCCTCCACATCGTGGGTGCCCTCGTTGTAGTGGTGAGTTGCCTGAGCCGCTCTAAGCACCAACCTACTTGCTCTCAAGATGAGGTAAGCACGTGCACGCTGAGAAAACACCTCGTAGTCTTCATCAAAGGCACATATGGTGGCCTCGAGAAAACGCCATGAACTGTCATTTAGAGAAGCCAACTGCATCACGATGTTGGCGCACGAGGCGTCAACGGTGACCTCGACGATGAGGTGCTCCTCCAAGATCTGGGGGTCGGCACGAATGGCAGCCATCGCGACCTCATCCGCACATGCGGCCGCGATTTGCTTCTCTGCTGCCAAATGCTCCTTGAGGTCCTGGCTATACTGCGTGCACCATGGCTTAGGCCGACGCTTATTTGGTGGAGGGGTCGGTGATTTGGGTGGAAGGTGTCGCGCTCACGCCGGAGGTCGGGCCATGTGGGATTGCTACCTCTTTTAGCACTGCGTTGGTTTTCCTCGAAGAGGAAGGGATGATGCAGCAAAGTAGCGTAAGTATTTCCCTCAGTTTTTTAGAACCAAGGTATCAATCCAGTAGGAGGCTACGCGCGAGTCCCTCGCACCTGCACAAAACAAATAAATCCTCGCAACCAACGCAAATAGGGGTTGTCAATCCCTATGAGGCCACTTACGAGAGTGAGATCTGATAGATATGATAAAGATAATATTTTTGGTATTTTTATGATAAAGATGCAAAGTAAAATAAAGGCAAAGTAAATAGCAAAGTAATAAGAGATTAATATGATAAAGATAGACCCGGGGGCCATAGGTTTCACTAGTGGCTTCTATCGAGAGAATAAGTATTCTACGGTGGGTGAACAAATTATTGTTGAGCAATTGGCAGAATTGAGCATAGTTATGAGAATATCTAGGTATGATCATGTATATAGGCATCACGTCCGAGACAAGTAGACCGACTCCTGGCTGCATCTACTACTATTACTCCACTCATCAACCGCTATCCAGCATGCATCTAGAGTATTAAGTAAAAACAGAGTAACGCCTTAAGCAAGATGACATGATGTAGAGGGATAGACTCATGCAATATGAAGAAAACCCCATCTTGTTATCCTCGATGGCAACAATACAATATGTGCCTTGCTTCCCTTACTGTCACCGGGAAAGGACACCGCAAGATTGAACCCAAAGCTAAGAACTTCTCCCATTGCAAGAAAGATCAATCTAGTAGGCCAAACCAAACTGATAATTCAAAGAGACTTGCAAAGATAACCAATCATACATAAAAGAATTCATACAAGATTCAAATATTATTCATAGATAGACTTGATCATAAACCCACAATTCATAGGTCTCAACAAACACACCGCAAAAAGAAGTTTACATCGAATAGACCTCCACAAGAGAGGGGGAGAACACTGTATTGAGATCCAAAAGGAGAGAAGAAGCCATCTAGCTACTAACTATGGACCCGTAGGTCTAAAGTAAACTACTCACACTTCATCGGAGAGGCTATGGTGTTGATGTAGAAGCCCTCCGTGATCGATGCCCCCTCCGGCGGAGCTCTGGAACAGGCCCCAAGATGGGATCTCGTGGATACAGAAAGTTGCGGCGGTGTAATTAGGGTTTTGGCTTCGTATCTGATCGTTTGGGGGTACGTGGGTATATATAGGAGGAAGAAGTACGTCGGTGGAGCAACAGGGGGCCCACGAGGGTGGGGGCGCGCCTGGTAGGGTAGGGCGCGCCCCCTACCCCGTGGCCTCCTGTTACGTGCCTTGACGTAGGGTCCAAGTCTCATGAGTTGTATTCGATGAGAAAATCACGTTCCCGAAGGTTTCATTCCGTTTGGACTCCATTTGATGTTCCTTTTCTTTGAAACCCTAAAACAGGCAAAAACAGCAATTCTGGGCTGGGCCTCCGGTTAATGGGTTAGTCCCAAAAATAATATAAAAGTGGATAATAAAGCCCAATAATGTCCAAAACAGTAGATAATATAGCATGGAGCAATCAAAAATTATAGATACGTTGGAGACGTATCAAGCATCCCCAAGCTTAATTCCTACTCGTCCTCGAGTAGGTAAATGATAGAAACAGATTTTTTGATGCGGAGTGCTACTTGGCATAATTTTAATGTAATTCTTCTTAATTATGGTATGAATATTCAGATCCAAAAGATTCAAGACAAAAGTTCATATTGACATAGAAATGATCATACTTCAAGCATACTAACAAAGCAATTATGTCTTCTCAAAATAACATGGCTAAAGAAAGTTATCCCTACAAAATCATATAGTCTGGTGACGGTGTCCTGGACTAGGGGGTACTCACCACGTCGTCTCCCGATCTATTAGATTGGGCCGAGGACCCCCGTGGCCGTATACTCATGGGCCAGTTCAGACGGCTACCGCATACAAGGAAGATTCCACAAGACTTGGCGATCAAGACAAGGACTTCTCCCCACCGGCGTATTTGGCTAGGACTCTTGTTATCCTAGGCCTCCGGTGCATTATATAAACCGAGGCCAGGCTAGTCGATAGAGATACACAACAACAATCATACCATAGGCTAGCTTCTAGGGTTTAGCCTCCTTGATCTCGTGGTAGATCTACTCTTGTACTACCCATATCATCAATATTAATCAAGCAGGACGTAGGGTTTTACCTCCATCAAGAGGGCCCGAACCTGGGTAAAACATCGTGTTCCCTGCCTCCTGTTACCATCCGGCCTAGACGCACAGTTCGGGACCCACTACCCGAGATCTGCCGGTTTTGACACCGACATTGGTGCTTTCATTGAGAGTTCCGCTGTGTGATCGACAAAAGGATCGATGGCTTGCCTGCAGATCAACTGCGACTTTGGCATCCTCGTCACCAACTCGACTGGTCACCTTGGTTCGACCAAGAACCGCGCCCCGTGTTCGAATCACCATGTTCGGACGAGGGCCTTCATCAACACCAACTCCAATCTCTATCAAGATCATGGAGGAATCATCCATGGAGCTCGGGGGCTCAACGTCAACATTGCCTTCGGGCGACTGTGCTGTTTTTCCGGACAGCGAACGCGTATCCGCCGCCACCGCCTCCTCGAGCGTCGTTTTAACGATCACTTTGGTGGAATTGTGCGGAATCGAGTCTGCAACAACCCTGAAAAATTTCGTCGAGTTCCGATGGAGGAATCTCTGGCAATCCACGATATACCGGAGCCGTGTCAAATCTGGACGGGAATTTGGATGAGTTTAGGGCATGGTGTCCAGCTTCTAGCTCGGACGTCCTTTGAAAGATCCAACCGTTGATCAGCTGCGGAATTCCTATATCTACCACCTCTCAAAATTTCGGCTCGATCCGACCGTCCAAACTCCGGGAACCTTCCGATTAGTGCATCACTTTTCGGATCTGTTTTCTGCGCGAAAACGAATCTGGCCCGAGTTCATCTTTTTTATGAATAGGATTTTGGACATCCCTTTTGAAGGAAGTTTTGTATGGGGTATTGTGTTTTGTTCCCAAACACATCCCACTAACTGTAAGATCTTTTGAACATGATCTTCAACATCATGCTGGTGTCAAACCAGTCCGGCAATATTACTCCACGGCTGCCGACCTGCACTAGACACGGCGTCACTTTGTTGAGCCGAGCTCAACTTCTTCGGATCATTATCTCGGCAAGCCGAACAAGAGCCCGGCATCGCGAAGGATAAATCATCACCAACATCGCCGCCCCACGGATTACACGGAGAGGGCATACCGGCATCGCCGCACGGTCGCTTCATCAAACCGGCATCGACCACGTCACGACCTGCATCGATAGGGCCGCACCATTGCTTCTTCAAGCTGGTGTCCATCATGCCGACCTACTTCGACTCATCAGCTGACATCGAGGCTTCGACATCTCGGCTGGACCGGGGGCTTCGCCATCTCTTGATCAACCTACTCCGGACACTTCGGCGTCACTAGCCGACCAGCTCTGTCACGTTAGCTAGGCCGAGGGCTTTGCCTCGGCGAGTCAACCTCTACTAGCATTGCCATGCCGTCATTTTATCGCCCATCAGGCAATGGGTGTGCAGAGCGGGTCCCAATTTTAGGAATCACCTTCCTTCGGATTGCTACAACAAATAAACCAGGTGCTATTAACCCCAGTATTTTTTGCTTGTTTGGGTTCATTTTTCCCAAGGAATTATTACTCTGGTTTGTCCGTCATATGTACACAGCTCTATCAAATGGTGGCTGCATTAACGACAGTCGCATGGTGGTTCGGTCAGTTTCCGTACATAGTCCGGCGAACGCCGCACTCGGAGCTCGGACCGACCTGCGAATTCAGGCTTTGCCACGCCTTTACCGCATCACGCCGACGCCCTGCATCGACTTGACTTCGGCGCCAGGCCATATTACTTTTATTACTCACTTTGCATAAATTATTTATTATGCAATGATTTTTTTTAATTATCATTATTACTATTATCTCCGGTTTGCACTATTTTTTGTGCACGGAAAATGATCCGGGGACTTCGGCGTCACTCTGCTGGTCTGCATTGATCGTGCTATGTCACCACTTCGGCGTGTCAAGCTCTCCGCTCCACCACCTCGGGACCGGCTTGAGGGATGGAACCTTGCCCCGCATCAAGCTCGGACTGCGTCATCAATACCGAACACATTAACCAGCTAAGTCGCTTTCATGCTCAAAGCTTTAATTTCTAACTTGCGTTCGGTTCGACCAAGCATTATACTTTTTTGGAAAAAAGTTGCTTCTAAAAAATTTCCTTGTCCAAACTTTGTTTGTGACGCATAAATTCAAATACCCCGTTTACTTGGGGGCTTCCTTTATGAAGCTTTTCCTGTTGCATATGATTATACTTGTACGGCTTCGTTCCTTGTTCGTGTATTACGCCATAATATGCACCACATTGACTTAAGCGATTTGCAAGCTGGGTTGCCTCGCTCCTGTGTTTACCCCTACGTTCCCGATTGTTCGGCTAGGGAGTAAAGGGAGCACCTCTGCGATTGTCATGATCGGGTCACCCGAGCCGAACCTCAGACTGGGTGAAGCCGAAAGCTAGCGCTCTTATAGTTATTCAATGATGGTCAGCACACAACAGAACTCATGAGTACAAAAAATCTATTGCACAAGTCTCATAATAAAAATGAGCACCGAAGAAAGGTATTGGTGGGGGTACTATTTTCTTCGAAGATGCTTCTTATTCTTCGCAGTAATATAGCATAAGTTCCCTGAGCGCGCTTTGTCTGTTACAACCTTATAGCCTGATTGCCTGGTTATTGGAAACACCGTCGATATTCTCGACGGATGGAGTACATAACACTTTTCGGTCCTTAACCGAAGAGGGAGAAGCCGACGGTCGGTTAAGACGCGTTTAAAATTCGGTTGAACATAGATATGATATAAGTACTTTGGTACATGCAATCATTCTTCTACCCAAGTCACTTGGGGGCTCTTAAGTTTATTTGAGCCTTTTTATAATAAGTGTTCTTCTTCTCAGTCGTTGCAAAGTTCTATTATTATTATTTATCACTCCTTTTTTCGACGCGAGTGTGCGGTCACTAGCCGGGGAGCCTAATTTCTCTCTCAAAGCCGCTAGAGTTTAGTTTGCTAAACTGGCCTAATGAGAAGTACTCCGCCCTCGGGATAGGAGGTTGAAGCCGTAGGCTAACCCGCTCGAAGTCTTGAGATAGGATGTGTCATGTTAAAGGACGACAGAAGCACTTCTTTTTTCTAAGACCAATTTTCGGATTGGCACCGAACACTTGATCTTGTTCGGACGTCATGTTTTTACTGACGTTTCTTGGTTTTCCAAGCTTTTTGGCACTTTTAAACTATTTGTGCTTTTCCAGCATTAGTCTCGCAGTGCAACTCCGGACACCTTTAGGGATTCGGCAAAAACATTCTCAGATATTGCTATATATGCATCGGTTTCGAATTGTGTCTTTGGTCAATAGTTGGGTTGCCCGGCTCCTGCACTTGCTTCCTACGTTCCGTTTTGTTTGGCTAGGTGTGCAAAGGGAGAACCACTGCGATTGTGCTTCCAGCTCACATGGTTAAGCACCTTAGTGGAGAAAGCCAAAAACTGACTGTTACAATAAGCGTAAACTGGTCAGCGATCCAATGACTATGACGGGCCATTCATAACATTGGCCGAAGTGTTTACGGCTTGACCTCGACTGTCGCCGAACACTACCGGGGGCTATTAACTGGCCTCCCAAACTAAATCCTCGATATTTTTCTCTTCCATTCGAGTTGAGGTTTCATGATCATGCTTAGCATGACCACCCAAAGAAAGGAACCGATAGCGGGACTATTTTCTTTGGAATACATTTCTTCTGTTAAACAGTAATATAACATATCTCTCTACGTACCTTTGTTTATAAAACCATGTGGCCAGATTGCATTGTTTGTCATAAATCTTTGCCCTCATAAAGGCTTTATAAAGTAGGACAAACACTCCTCGGCTACTGGCCAAGGAGGTGGAAGCCGATGGTCGGTCAACAAAGTTTTGTACAATGCGGATCCGAGCATTAATGACGTAAAGTACTTGGATACATAGAGTCATTACACATAATTTGTGATTTTACTATGGATATTGATCCTTAATTCGGCCACCCGTGCCCGCATTAAGGCTCGGGGGCTACTGGGCTTCGGGGTTATTATTTACAAATATTAAAGGGGCACATCGATCCCCTGATCTAGTGTTGCCACCCGACCAGTGTCTCGAGGGCTACTGCATTGCTTGTCCAATGCAGAAAATTTTATGTGCAATATAGTTTTCGAGGAGATTTTGATCCTCAGGTTGGTCGGCCGCACCCAACCTGAGTCTTGAGGACTGAGCACGCCGCTTTTGTGTCCCGAAGTATTCTGTCGAGCTAGGACTTGATCCTCAGGCCGATTTTGCAAATCAACCTGAGTCTCAGCGGCTACTGGGATCAACGGTCTTATGTCATCCTTCATGTGCATCTCGGGTTTTAGACCGATACACACCTTGAGGGCTACTGGCTATATATCTCGGCAGAGAATAAATTGCACCAATAAAAAATATTGACAAAAAATCGGCCCATAGTCGGGGTGGTGCACCACCTCGGAAGCAGTCCGGCATAAAGCTTGAGCGCTAGTGGCTAGCTCCATAGAGGGCATTTCCGGCATTAATCTCGGCTAAACTCCTTCAACTTTTTTGAACCAAGGTGATATGACACCTCGAATATAGTCCGGCATTGGAGCCTGGACACAGTCCGGCGTTGGGGCTCGGATATATTTCAGCGTTGGATCTCGGATATACAGTCCGGTGTTGGAGCTCGGATACATTCCGGTGCTAGAGCTGGGAAGCGGTCCGGCGTTGGTGCTCGGCTGCAAAAGATACCTCGAATACAGTCCGGCGTTGGAGCTCGGACGCAAGAGGACCCTGCCTCCCGGGAACAACTTCAAACCCGAGGTGCGGCATAAAAATAAACAAGGCATTGATAAAGGCCGGAAACTTAAAGGGGCTCCTTAGATACCCGGCGTGTAAACTCGTCGAATGCATTTCGGCGATCCTCAAGATCGAAGATAAAGAAGATTTGTTGAACCAGTTTTCAAGACCGGCAACCGAAGATGAAGAACAGTTCGGAAGAATCGAGGAGCGTCCCTAACTTGAAGACCGGTTCAGGGGGCTACTGACGGTGTCCTGGACTAGGGGGTACTCACCACGTCGTCTCCCGATCTATTAGATTGGGCCGAGGACCCCCGTGGCCGTATACTCATGGGCCAGTTCGGACGGCTACCTCATACAAGGAAGATTCCACAAGACTTGGCGATCAAGACAAGGACTTCTCCCCACCAGCGTATTCGGCTTGGACTCTTGTTATCCTAGGCCTCCGGTGCATTATATAAACCGAGGCCAGGCTAGTCGATAGAGATACACAACAACAATCATACCATAGGATAGCTTCTAGGGTTTAGCCTCCTTGATCTCGTGGTAGATCTACTCTTGTACTACCCATATCATCAATATTAATCAAGCAGGACGTAGGGTTTTACCTCCATCAAGAGGGCCCGAACCTGGGTAAAACATCGTGTTCCCTGCCTCCTGTTACCATCCGGCCTAGACGCACAGTTCGGGACCCACTACCCGAGATCCGCCGGTTTTGACATCGACATCTGGCTATGCTCTATCTTCACCACACAAAATATTTAAATCATGCACAACCCCGATGACAAGCCAAGCAATTGTTTAATACTTTTGACATTCTCAAAACTTTTTCAATCTTCACGCAATACATGAGCGTGAGCCATGGATATAGCACTATAGGTGGAATAGAGTGGTGGTTGTGGAGAAGACAAAAAGGGAGAAGATAGTCTCACATCAATTAGGCGTATCAACGGGCTATGGAGATGCCCATCAATAGATATCAATGTGAGTGAGTAGGGATTGCCATGC
This sequence comes from Triticum dicoccoides, assembly GCF_002162155.2. NCBI lineage: Eukaryota > Viridiplantae > Streptophyta > Magnoliopsida > Poales > Poaceae > Triticum > Triticum dicoccoides. The sequence goes on from NC_041392.1 coordinate 199,381,212, forward strand.
AACGGATGCACTAGAGCTATAAGTATATGAGAGCTCAAAAAGAAACTAAGTGGGTGTGCATCCAACTTTCTTGCTCATGAAGACCTAGGGCAATTTGAGGAAGCCCATCATTGGAATATACAAGCCAAGTTCTATAATGAAAAATTCCCATTAGTATATGAAAGTGATAACATGAGAGACTCTCTACTATGAAGATCATGGTGCTACTTTGAAGCACAAGTGTGGTAAAAGGATAGTAACATTGTCCCTTCTCTCTTTTTCTCTCATTTTTTTACTTTTTTTATTTGAGCCTTTTCTCTTTTTTATGGCCTATTTTCTTTCTCTTTTTATTTGGGCTTCTTTGGCCTCTTTTTTTATTTTTCATCCGGAGTCTCATCCCGACTTGTGGGGGAATCATAGTCTCCATCATCCTTTCCTCACTTGGGACAATGCTCTAATAATGATGATCATCACACTTTTATTTTTCTTAAAACTCAACAATTACAACTCGATACTTAGAACAAAATATGACTCTATGTGAATGCCTCCGGTGGTGTACCGGGATATTCAATGATGCATGAGTGACAAGTATGAAAGAACTATGAACGGTGGCTTTGCCACAAATACTATGTCAACTATATGATCATGCTAAGCAATATGACAATGATGGAGTGTGTCATAAACGGAACGGTGGAAAGTTGCATGGAAATATATCTCGGAATGGCTATGGAAATGCCATAATAGGTAGGTATGGTGGCTGTTTTGAGGAAGGTATATGGTGGGTGTATGATACCGGCGAAAGGTGCGCGGTATTAGAGAGGCTAGCAAAGGTGGAAGGGTGAGAGTGCATATAATCCATGGACTCAACATTAGTCATAAAGAACTCATATACTTATTGCAAAAATCTACAAGTTATCAAAGCAAAGTATTACGCGCTTGCTCCTAGGGGGATAGATTGGTAGGAAAAGACCATTGCTCGTCCCCGACCGCCACTCATAAGGAAGACAATCAATAAATAAATCATGCTCCGACTTTATCACATAACGGTTCACCATACGTGCATGCTACGGGAATCACAAGCTTCAACACAAGTATTTCTCAAATTCACAACTACTCAACTAGCATGACTTTAATATCACCATCTCTATATCTCAAAACAATTATCAAGTATCAAACTTATCATAGTATTCAACACACTCATAAGAGAGTTTTATTTTTAATCTTGCATACCAAGCATATTAGGATTTTAAGCAAATTACCATGCTATTAAGACTCTCAAAATAATCTAAGTGAAGCATGAGAGATCAATAATTTCTATAAAACAAATCCACCACCGTGCTCTAAAAGATATAAGTGAAGTACTAGAGCAAAATTATATAACTCAAAAGATATAAGCGAAACACATAGAGTATTCTAACAAATTCCAAATCATGTATGGCTCTCTAAAAATGTGTGTACAGCAAGGATGATTGTGGTAAACTAACAAGCAAAGACTCAAATCATACAAGACGCTCCAAGCAAAACACATATCATGTGGTAAATAAAAATATAGCTCCAAGAAAAGTTACCGATAGAAGTAGACGAAAGATGGGATGCCTTCCGGGTCATCCCCAAGCTTTGGCTTTTAGGTGTCCTTATATTATCTTGGGGGTGCCATGGGCATCCCCAATATTAGGCTCTTGCCACTCCTTGTTCCATAATCCATCAAATCTTTACCCAAAACTTGAAAACTTCACAACACAAAACTTGAAAACTTCACAACACAACACTCCATGAGCTCCGTTAGCGAAAGAGAATAAAAGATCACTTCAAGGTACTGTAATGAACTCATTATTTAATTATATGGGTGTTATACCTACTGTATTCCAACTTCTCTATGGTTTATAAACTATTTTACTAGCCATAGATTCATCAAAATAAGCAAACAACACACGAAAAATAGAATCTGTCAAAAACAGAACAGTCTGTAGTAATCTGTAGCTTGCGCAAGATCTGGAACCGCAAAAATTCTAAAATAAATTTCTGGGCGTGAGGAATTTATCTATTAATCATATTCAAAAATAATTAACTAAATAGAACTTTCGAAATAAAAATGACAGCAGTTCTCGTGAGCGCTAAAGTTTCTGTTTTTTACAGCAAGTTCAACAAGACTTTCCCCAAGTCTTCCCAACGGTTCTACTTGGCACAAACACTAATTAAACACAAAAAACACAACCAAAACAGAGGCTACATTATTTATTTATTACTAAACAGGAGCAAAAAGCAAGGAATAAAAATAAAATTGGGTTGCCTCCCAACAAGCGCTATCGTTTAACGCCCTTACCTAGGCATAACAAGCAAGAATAGATCTAGGTATTACCATCTTTGGTAGGCAATCCATAAGTGGCTCTCATAATAGATTCATAAGGTAATTTAATTTTCTTTGGAATCATGGAAACACTAGCACCAAAATCACATAAAGCATAGCATTCATGATCTTTAATTTTAATTTTAATAGTTGGTCCCCACTCATCATAAAGTTTTCTACGGATAGAAACTTCCAATTCAAGTTTTTCTTCATAAGATTGCATCAAGGCATCAACGATATGTTTAGTAAATGCTTTATTTCGACTATAAGCATGAGGAGAATTTAGTACGGATTGCAACAAGGAAATACAATCAATCAAAGAGCAATTTTCATAGTTAAATTCCTTGAAATCCATAATAGTGGGTTTAGCAACATCTAGGGTTTTAATTTCTTCAATCCCACTTTTATCAAATTTAGCATCAAGATCTAAAGATTCAGAATTCTTGGAACGCCTTCTATGTAAAGGTGGATCATATTCAGTCCCATCATTATTAATATTCATATTGCAAAACAAAGATTTAATAGGGGACACATCAATACCTTTTAGATCTTCATCATTATTTTCATAGCAACTCGGTTTAGCGGCCATCTTATTAACTAGGGTAGCCTGCTTATCCGAAATTTCAGCAGTTAATTTCTCAAGATGAGAAAGTTGGGATATTAAACCATCAAATTCTTTAGACATATCATCAAGCTCTTTATTAATAAAACTCATAAAATTCTTCTGTTCTTTAAGCTCATTTCTGAAGAAACTATTATGTTCAAATTGCAAAACCATGAAACTCCTAACATTATTTTTGATTTCTTCTAACCTTTTAAGGTGAAGGTCACCAAATTTAGGTAGAGCCATCGTGACAAGGAAGCAAACTAACACACAAGCAAACAAAAAGCAAGCGGGCAAAAAGAGGCAAATAGAGGGAAGAGAGGGAGGATAGAGAGAGAGGGCGAATAAAATGGCAAGGGTGAAGTGGGGGGAGAGGAAAACGAGAGGCAAATGGCAAATAATGTAATGCGGGAGATAAGGGTATGTGATTGCTACTTGGTATGTTGACTTTTGCGTAGACCTTCCCGGCAACGGCGCCAGAAATCCTTCTTGCTACCTCTTTTAGCACTGCGTTGGTTTTGCCCGAAGAGGAAGGGATGATGCAGCAAAGTAGCGTAAGTATTTCCCTCAGTTTTGGAGAACCAAGGTATCAATCCAGTAGGAGGCTACGTGTGAGTCCCTCGCACCTACACAAAACAAATAAATCCTCGCAACCAACGCAAATAGGGGTTGTCAATCCCTATGAGGCCACTTACGAGAGTGAGATCTGATAGATATGATAAAGATAATATTTTTGGTATTTTTATGATAAAGATGCAAAGTAAAATAAAGGCAAAGTAAATAGCAAAGTAATAAGAGATTAATATGATAAAGATAGACCCGGGGGCCATAGGTTTCACTAGTGGCTTCTCTCGAGGGCATAAGTATTCTACGGTGGGTGAACAAATTATTGTTGAGAAATTGACAGAATTGAGCATAGTTATGAGAATATCTAGGTATGATCATGTATATAGGCATCACGTCCGAGACAAGTAGACCGACTCCTGCCTGCATGTAATACTATTACTCCACTCATCGACCGCTATCCAGCATGCATCTAGAGTATTAAGTAAAAACAGAGTAACGCCTTAAGCAAGATGACATGATGTAGAGGGATAGACTCATGCAATATGAAGAAAACCCCATCTTGTTATCCTCGATGGCAACAATACAATATGTGCCTTTCTGCCCTTACTGTCAACGAAAAAGGACACTGCAAGATTGAACCCAAAGCTAAGCACTTCTCCCATTGTAAGAAAGATCAATCTAGTAGGCCAAACCAAACTGATAATTCGAAGAGACTTGCAAAGATAACCAATCATACATAAAAGAATTCATACAAGATTAAAATATTATTCATAGATAGACTTGATCATAAACCCACAATTCATCGGTCTCAACAAACACACCGCAAAAAGAAGATTACATCGAATAGACCTCCACAAGAGAGGGGGAGAACATTGTATTGAGATCCAAAAAGAGAGAGGAAGCCATCTAGCTACTAACTATGGACCCGTAGGTCTGAAGTAAACTACCCACACTTCATCGGAGAGGCTGTGGTGTTGATGTAGAAGCCCTCCGTGATCGATGCCCCCTCCAGCGGAGCTCTGGAACAAGCCCCAAGATGGGATCTCATGGATACAGAAAGTTGCGGCGGTGGAATTAGGGTTTTGGCTCCGTATCTGATCGTTTGGGGGTACGTGGGTATATATAGGAGGAAGAAGTACGTCGGTGGAGCAACAGGGGGCCCACGAGGGTGGGGCGCGCCTGGTAGGGTAGGGCATGCCCCCTACCTCGTGGCCTCCTGTTACGTGCCTTGACGTAGGGTCCAAGTCTCCTGAGTTATATTCGATGAGAAAATCACGTTCCCGAAGGTTTCATTCCGTTTGGACTCCGTTTGATATTCCTTTTCTTCGAAACCCTAAAACAGGCAAAGAACAACAATTCTGGGTTGGGCCTCCGGTTAATAGGTTAGTCCCAAAAATAATATAAAAGTGGATAATAAAGCCCAATAATGTCCAAAACAGTAGATAATGTTGCATGGAGCAATTCAAAATTATAGATACGTTGGAGACGTATCAGGGATGTGGAAGGAGGAGGAGGATGGGGGTCGAGTGTGGATTACCTGCCCGGATAGGTGAGGCCGAGCAGCGTGAAGGAGGGTCGCCGGCGAGTAGGCGGCGGCGCTTCA
>NC_041392.1:199386643-199462171 GCF_002162155.2 Triticum dicoccoides
CGGAAAGGGGGGGGGGAATGTGGCTTTGGGTAAGGGGGGGCGGGGAGGTAGATATTTCTATGGAAGCCGAAAATTTGGAATCGCTTCAGCCAAAAAACTGGCGCGCAAAGTGTCATCAGACAAGGTCCGGAGATATTTTGTGTTGCATCTCACACGGTTGGTTATAATAAACTGTGTGGGATCTACTTGATTTTTGGTCTTGATTTGAATTACATAATGGGGTCACAGTGGCCATGGACGGTGTTTGAATTGCTAGACCTTTTATCTGCAGCGATCATAAAAGAATTGGAATTATTCAGGGTTCGTTTGGACATTTTTATGCATTAACTAAGTTTTCAATGCATTTATGTGCATAATTCAAATTTAAACTACATGTGCATGCTCCAGTGCATATAAATTCATTGAAAAATCAAATCTTTGTCCTTGGGTGCATGTTTAGGTCCCACGCAAGAAATGGGAATGGATTTCAAACACCATGGCACCGTTGATTGCCGGCAAAACAGAGAGATGCCTGGTTTTTAAATTCTAGTAAATCCAAAACTCGTCTGAAATTCATGAAACTTGGCATGCTATCATGGAGCGGCATCAACATGTCGTGGTACAAATTTTGTCCCATTTGGGGCAGGTTTGGGTATATGCTTCTCACAAACCAGAGCTTCTCACAACAAGCATGATGGTTTTCGGTAGGGAACGTCCCACCTTTGGGGACGAAATGATACCATTGCCTCTTATTGCTTTCAAGTTTTTTCTCGTGTCAACATAGAACAACAGGAGTGTTGTGTGAATTTTTTGTGATTTTTCGGGGTTCGTTTGGACAATTTTTTGCATTAACTGAGTTTATAATGCATTTATGTGCATAATTCAAATTGGGACTACATGCACATGCTCCAGTGCATATAAATTCGTTGAAAAATCAAATCTTTGTCCTTGGGTGCATGCTTAGGCCCCATGCAAGAAATGGGAATGAATTTCAAACACCATGGCACCGTTGATTGCCGGCAAAATAGTGAGATGCCTGGTTTTTAAATTCTAGTAAATCCAAAACTCATCTAAAATTCATGAAACTTGGCATGCTATCATGGAGCGGCACTAACATGCCGTGGTACAAATTTTGTCCCATTTGGGGCAGGTTTGGTTATATGCTTCTCACAAACCGGAGCTTCTCACAACAAGCATGATGGTTTTCGGTAGGAAACGTCCCACCTTTGGGGACAAAACGATATCCATTGCCTCTTATTGCTTTCAAGTTTTTTTCTCATGTCAACATAGAACAACAGGAGTGTTGTGTGAATTTTTGTGATTTTAGGGGTTCGTTTGGACATTTTTTGCATTAACTGAGTTTTCAATGCATTTATGTGCATAATTCAAATTTGAACTACATGCGCATGCTCAAGTGCATATAAATTCATTGAAAATCAAATCTTTGTCTTTGGGTGCATGCTTAGGCCCCATGCAAGAACTGGGAATGAATTTCAAACAGCATGGCGCCGTTGATTGCCGGCAAAACAGTGAGATGCCTGGTTTTTAAATTCTAGTAAATCCTAAACTCGTCTGAAATTCATAAAATTTGGCATGCTATCACGGAGCGGCATCAACATGCCGTGGTGCAAATTTTGTCCCATTTGGGGCAGGTTTGGGTATATGCTTCTCACAAACCGGAGCTTCTCACAACAAGCATGATGGTTTTCGGTAGGGAATGTCCCACCTTTGGGGACGAAATGATATCCATTGCATCCTATTGCTTTCAAGTTCTATTCTTGTGTCAACATAGAACAACAGGAGTGTTGTGTGAAGTGTTGTGATTTTTCGGGGTTCGTTTGGACAATTTTTTTGCATTAACTGAGTTTTCAATGCATTTATGTGCATAATTCAAATTTGAACTACATGTGCATGCTCCACTGCATATAAATTCGTTGAAAAATCAAATCTTTGTCTTTGGGTGCATGCTTAGGTCCCATGCAAGAAATGGGAATGAATTTCAAACACCATGGCACCATTGATTGCTGGCAAAAAAGTGAGATGCCTTGTTTTTAAATTCTAGTAAATCCAAAACTCGTCTGAAATTCATGAAACTTGGCATGCTATCATGGAGCGGCATCAACATTGCGTGGTACAAATTTTGTCCCATTTGGGGCAGGTTTGGGCTTTTTATTGGATTGATACCATTTGGCCATGAGGGTGCAGGGTGCGCCCACCCCCCTGGGGCGCACTCCCTTCCTCATGGGCTCCACGTGGACCCCCTCCACTTATTCCAGCACCCACTCACTTTGTCTTCCTCCAGAAAAAATCCTCCCATAGCTCAAACCCGTGTTCTAGCTCATCTTGCTTCCATTCTCGATCTCTTTGCTCAAAGCTCCATTCACAAAACTGTTTGGGGAGATTGTTCTTCGGCATGTGACTCCTCCAATGGTCCAATTAGTTTTTGTTCTAGTGCTTTATTTATTGCAAACTTTTGCTGCTAAGGTGACCCTGTTCTTGAGCTTGCATGTCAAATTTATATGGTCCAAAGTACTTTTAATGCATGATATAGCCTCTAGGAACTTGTGGGAGTAGTTGCTATCAATCTTGTGAGTTTGGTTCACTTTTATTTTGAGTCACTAAAAAATTTGGAAATATTTCAGAGAAAGAAAATGATGAAGAGATTGCTGAGGGGCTCTTCGAGCCGAAGCTCGAAGGATAAGCAGAGTGAGGAGAATAAAAAGCCCAAATACAATCTTCCTCGCACTATGGAGGCTCGGTTGTGCGAATGGCCTTGTGATGCATTCTTGAGAGCCGCTGGAATTTATGATGATTTCTATTACTTGGCTGAGAATGCAGGCCTCACCGATTTCCTCCACGACCAGCATGAACAGTATCTCCTACTCACTAATATTTTCATGCAATTTTTTTATTTCCATGCTAAGAAATCACCACCTTCAGTGGAGTTTCACTTATATGATGAGGTTAAGGAGATGTCACTCCATGATTTTTGTCAGGTCTGCAAGATACCCTTTGTGGGCAACATCGAGGAACCACATCGTAGTGATGTGGATGGATTCATTGATAGAATTGATGTAGGGGAAACGAGGAAAGTTTCCGATGCAAGAATTACTAGTATACATTTTCCTGTTATATGTTACCTCACGATATTTGCTAGTAGATGCTTAATTGGTCGCGGGAACAGTGGAAATCTTAGTGCTCCTGATCTTGTCATTTTGCGTCATGCTTTGTTTCGTGATACAACTTTTAGCTTAGGCTCTATTGTTGCTAAACGATTAAGTCTGAACTGTACAAATGGCCCCATCTTCGGAGGCATCTTTGCTTCACGCCTTGCTGAACACTTTGAGATGCATATTAGGCATTATGAGAAAGAGGAAAAGTTGTTGCCCCTGTTTTTCTAGATTATAAGAGTATGGTAGCACATGAATTTATTGTTAAAAATAAGAAGAAGATGCTTAAGTATAATTTGATATTTGATAAAACTCACTGTGAGATTATTACTTGCCTGCGCCCTCTTTGTTTAACATATTTTCAGGCACGTACCTCATCTTGCCCGAGGTCATTTATGCATACTGGAGGCTGACACAAGTCCCAGAGCCTGAGCCTGAGCCACCACTTGACCCTTATCGACAGTCTGTTTATCAGTGGGGTCCGGAGGAGATCGCCAACCAGTGGCACCCTGAGGACCCTCCTCAGTACACCGGAGAGAGTAGCTTCGATCCGTGGGCATATACCAACTTAGGCCAAAAGCCTAAGCTTGGGGGAGTACGTATTTCTCACCGACATTACATTCATGTTCACACACTCATGCCAGTTGTCGGCGCTCATTACTTTTTCATTGTACTATACATGCTAGTTTATTTTCTTTTGTAAGACTTCTTCTTGTGTGTTTGAAAAAAAAACCTTAAGAAAAAACCAAAAAAATAGTTATAGCCTTTAGCTAGTTAACTTTCCATGCCTGCAGTAGTAGTAATGAAAAGAAAACCCCAAAAGATTTCTCGTTCTTCTTTTGCTTGTTGGGAGCTCTCCCATGTAAATAGTTTTATTTCTTTTCTTATTCTTTGGGGGTCGAGAGGAGAAGACCATGATGAAAATATTGAGTGGCTCTCATGTGCACTATTGTTGATTTAACCAAGAGCCCATATTACCTTGTCTTCTCCTTGTATTAAATGCTTGCAGATTCCATCTTAGTCCAATGCACGTGCACTATTATTACTATCCACACTATTCGGTCGTGCGAGTGAAAGGCAATAATGACGATATATAATGGACTGATTGAGATGAGATAAGATGGTATGAACTCGACCTATCTTGTTTTTGTAAATATGATTAGTTCATCGTTCCTAATTAAGGATGGCAATGGATTGGGTTCGGCTCGGGTTGAACAATATCAAATCCATATCCAAATCCATGAAGTCAATATGTACCAATCCATGAAAATATCCATGGGCGAAAAAATATATCCATGTCCAAACCCGATGAATACCCATCGGGTTCTCTGTACACATATACGTAAGACATAGCACAACTGCACAAGATTCACATATAAGCTCTCAAATTCTCACAAAACGGCATAGCACAAGTGCACAACATCAAATCATCTCTTAGATTATTATTTGTGATCAAGAGCAATTGCAAGAGACATCACATCCATCATAAAAAACTCTTAGATTCTCACAAAATGACATGACATCGAATAAACATAAGTACACAATTATACGTCATCACAAAATGACATCATAATAACACAACATCATTTCTGATTCTCGATTTCTCACAAAATTTAATCGCGGTAAGAATTTTATGACAACACTTGCACTCAACTTTCCATCTCCGTTAATATATATTTTTCTCAAAATTACCTTCTCATAACACTAATGTGTGAGTTTTCTCTTATTGCTAGCCCGACCTTGTGATGCTCCCATGACAACAGTAGCTTGAGTGTTATATGTTGGGCTACCAGCTGAGTCAATATTCTCAGGGCTAACGACAAAAGGTCCTTGTGCTCCATCATAAGCTATTGACATATAAATGCAAAAAAAAAAGTATAGTTCCAGCTAAGTGATCCAAGGTACATGATATCTCGGCCGTATAGTTTCAGTAAAAAAACTATACAGATATGGAAATACTGAGATCTCTAGGTTGTAGTGAATGGTAGACATAACAACCTAAATTAGTTTTTCTATCTTTCCTCTTTTAGGGAATAAGGTAGACCTACCAAAATTACATGTCAGATTCTATTGAATCTTAATCATTCACAGCCTCCAGATTGAAATTCATTGATGTGGTAATACGTAATTACTAATTAACATGCATATCTATAGTGCCATGTACCAACGAACTGTGACTAAATTTGTAACCAACAAAAAATACCTAATTCTGTGAATCTCTGCTCCAGTTGCTAATGTAAACTATGTATAAGAGTACTTCGCAGAAATTCAGGACATCACATGCTGCACACTCACGTACAGGAACACCTAATATACATACAAGAGAGGGATTGAGGGATCAAAAGATTAGGTGTATGTATATGGTGTACAGGAACACCTAATATACATGCTACAGTTGCCGGCTGTTTGGTGTGGCCATTACCTCCTCCAAGGTCATGCAGCTCACACTCCTCATAGTGATTTGCGACTGCCTCCCGGCACACCCATCCCGGCATGCTTCTGGTCCTCGGCACAGCAGTGCTCCTGTACGTCGACCTGCTCCGCATCGTAGCTCAGAGCTTGGGCCGTCTCACCGCCATCGCCGGAAGGCCGTCATACCCGTGCGTGCGTGGAGAAGCCAAGATGAAGGGATATGGAGTTGGATCTTTGGCTGCTGAAGTGTTGCACCATTAGTAGAGGGGCTGGCAGCACCGATGGCCAGGGGGGCTGCGGGGGGAGTGAGTCTAGGAGACAAAGTAGGTTAATAATGGGGCGTTTAACGAGATAGAAGAATGATGTCACACCCTGATTTTCAGGCCACAACACTTAAGCTAATAAATCATGATAAAATGTGGTTTGACAAAAAAATTTGGGTGTTTTGTCTTTGCTTTGATTGAATGTTTGACTGCTGTTTGCAAGTGCTCTAAAAATCAAATAAATCCTCCAACTCCTATACTTCATCTCCTTGCTCCAAACTCTTGAATCAATGATCATGCCATGTGTATAGGACATAAAAATAATTTCGTACAAAAATAATTTGGCCAAAAAGTATTTTCTAAATTTAGTTTTTCAAAAAAACCTGAATTGAGGTTTGCACTGCAAGTACTTGATTTGGGGTATGAAAAATCTTTAAAAGAGTATTTTTGACTCCTATTAGGTATAGGACTACCAAAAACCACAAAAATATAATTTTAGAAGTTATTTTCCTATTTTATTTAAAGGATTGTTCTTTAGGCCAGAAATGGTCTTTAATAGGTTAAAATTATTTTAATGCTATAAAAATATTTGAGAAAAACTTAGGGAAACTCAGTGAACATATATTGTCCATATATAAGAGTTTCAACACATGGTCATGTTCAAAATATTGGTCAAATCCCTCAAAAACCCTTTCTGGATATTTCAAGCTTTTGAAATATTTACAAAGGAAATATTGCCCAAAAATTCCAAGAAAATTCTAGCATGTCACATATGACATGTTTGATGATCTTGCCAAGTATCATGTCATGGAGAATAGTATAACCCCATGAAATCTCCTCAAAACCATTTCTGTCCATTTTGAAGTTTGAGCAACTCTACATTTCCAAACATGTCCAAATGTTCTCAAACCTTGTGAACATTCTCAAATGGTCTAATTATTCATCTATACCAAATGGCACAAGTTGGAGAGAATATTATCTTGCTCAAAGTGCACCAAAACCCTCTCTGACCAGAATCAAATTTGAATAACTTTGTGCTACCAACTTTCTCTCCTTGACCCCTACTTTTGTGAGCATGTTCACATGACCAAATGAGGCCACTACACCAAGTGGTTCATCAAGGGGAAGTGATTTGCTCAACTAGATCTACACAAGTTCATTTCTGCTAATTTCTAGGGTTTACAAAAGTTGCTTTGGCAACTTTGCCCAAATAAGCTCCAAATTGGTGGAAGGCACTAATCATATGTGTCATTTCACCCTGTGGAGTCTCATGGCAGTTGGAAATCATCTGCTGGCCCAAACCATTATCAAACACCTTCTGCCACTTTTCCAAAAACACCATTTTGACCCCTTCCACTAATCTCCATGGGCTCAAAGTTTTACCACAGCCCCTCCTAGTCCCCTTCCACCTCCAGTAACAATGGAAAATCCACAGCTCAATTATTGGAGGGGTAAAACCCCACTTTCTCTCTCTGGATAGCCCATTTCCCTCTCTCTCTCAATCCCACCTCTCTCCCATAGGGTCACTAGGGCATCCAAGGCCACCACCCCTTTGTTTACTCCTCCCCTGACCCCCTAGACACTAGTGGCCACGCCATGGGCACCGAAAAGATGCCAATGCCAGCCATATGCGTGCTCTGGAGCACGCTACAGTGCACCAGGGCACTGTAGCCGCGTCCTGCCCAAGGCTTTTGACCACCTAGGGCCTTCCCCTTGTGTCCCCCGAGGCCACCTCAGCGTCCGGGACATGCAAGACGGTCGGCCCCCTCCTCCTTCTCTCTCCCGCGACCTCTGACACGCGTGCCCGAGCGTCGCCCACGTCCGCCAGTCGCCGCACTCGTGTGGGACCTTCTCGAGCTCGCTCTGCTTCTCCTCTCCCCTAAGAGAGCCATGGACCATGCCCACGAGCACCCCAGGCACGCACCAGAGCGCCCGTTTGGCCTCTGGCGATGCCCCGGGCCGCGGCTATGAGCTCTGCTCATGGTGCACCTCGACCTCGCCGTATATGAACCTCCTGACCCCCTTCGAGGTCACCATTCAACTCACCGCCCCCAAACACTCTCCCAGACCCCTCTTATCCTCTCCGGAGCCGCTCCGTCGCTTCCCATGGCCTGAGCCGAGCCGCCGTCCATCCCCAAAATTCGCATCGTCCCGACCCTCTCCTTCCCCTTGAACCATACCATAGGACACCCATGGCCCCCAAGGATCCTCACCCTCACATATGTCCTTCCTCCCCGTGCCTGCCTCGTCGTGCCCGGATCTCACCGCCGGCCTCGTCCGCCGCGGCCAGCACCCTGCTCGACCCGGTGCCCCTGGGCGACCTTGACACCCACAGTTGGACGCGGCCAGGTCCCCTGAGCATGCCGGTGGGCAGAGCATCGCCGGAGACGCCCTGTAGCGCCGGCGACCGGCGTCGAACGCCTTCTCTGTCTCCCATCGCACGCGCGCGGGAGGTGGAGGACGAACCTACCAGCGGGCCCCGCCTGTTGGCCGGCCAGCGTGGCCGAGCCACTGACTGGAGGGGACTCGCCCCGTTTAAGTGGAGACAGATAGGGGAAATCCGCCTCCCCCAGGCGAAGGCGCACTTCCGGGAAGACGCTTCCGGCGTCGCCCTGTCGCCCGCGTGGCCGAGCCACTGGGCCGGCCCAGTTGCGCCCCGCCGTTAAATCTCGCCTAGTGCGCGCTGCCGCCGCTGGAATTTGGCCTATTAGGTATTTCCATTTACGTTTTCTTTTTCAGGAAGATTCAAACTTTTCTAGAGACCTCATTTCAAGTCCAAATTTTATTATTCAAATCTCCAGAGACTCCATAGATCTAGATCTATTTAATGAGCCATATTGAACATTTTTACTGTGCTCGTTGTTCACTGGATACATTAAATAGGTCATTTATCCACATAAGTCCACTTCAAAAATCCATAGATTATTCATTTGAACTCCAAATACAGTGAAACCAATTTCTAAATGTTTCTAAAATCATGCCTGATTTAATGGGTACTTTTACTCATTTTTATAAAAAGGCATTCTGTAGACAACTTGTAGACCCATTCAAATCCCTTATATCCCTCATATTAAAATGTTCCAAAATATTCACTTATCCAATTCCATTGAAATCACTTTGGTCATTCCTCATACGACCAGAGGTATCCTAGAAAAGTCCAACTCTCATTTTTAGAGCACTTTTATTTTTGCCTTGTTGTGTTGCTTATTGAGATTGTTTCCGACGTTAGTTGACGAAGTAGACGGAATACTCAGAGATGGACCAGAAGACTTGAAGACTCTGATGAACCAGGCAAGCAGCCCTTTGACCATGTCTATGAAACCCTTTTTATGCATGACATATAGCATCATATTGTTGTTGCAACAGAATCATGATGAGGTGGAACCACTTTGATGGTTTGCCTCCGTTACTTCCTCGTTGATACTTGCATTGTGCATGACCCTACCTCCTTATGAGGGTTATGCCGGTGGGAGTAGATAGGATGCTATAGTAGTGGCTACGCAAATGGGACGGGAATATGCATGGTGATGGAGACAAAGTATTTTCAAAGGACTTTTGAAAACCCTGTCGGGTGCCACTTATGCCCGAGGGAGATAATGAGATGGGTAACCGCTCGATGACGAAGTGGTGTACCGAGGCAAGTGTGTGTGTTGCTTTTAAAAACGGATTAGTTTAAGTTGCGACCGTTATTCCAACCTTACATGCGCAACCACTCTACCCTTATATGGGAAAGGGCATTATTGATTACCTAGGCCGATACTAGCTTGGAGCCCGCATTACTAGTGACGGGGGAGAGTTGGTGCTCTCTCTCGGGATGGGGTCGTGCCAGGTAGGGCGGCCAAGAACATTTTTATGGGGCACCGGACACACCGTTGGTACCCCGTGCCAGTGGTATGTGAATATGGGAGCGAGGCTCCACAATTTTAAGTTGTGAAATGTTGGGCACGGGGGTTACTACCAATCGAGTGGACTCCATGTTAGTGTCGTCTAGGGAAAGATAGTGATTGGGTGCTAACCCCGGGTACTTGAGGTACCGCGGGTCGTGGATGACACGGAAGTTCCCTGGATCTTGTGGGTAAAGTGTGCAACCTCTGCAGAGTGTAAAACTATTCGAATAGCCGTGTCCACGGTCAAGGATAGTTGGGTAACCACTCTTGGGCTACGTCCACATGTTTACAAACCAGTGTGTGTTTGGATAAGTTGGAAGATCTACTTGGGTCAAGTCAAAGGACTTGACATGATTGAGTTGGGTTGATGCCCACTCTATTTATGTTGATATCTGTAACCTGTCCTCATGGTTACTTGAATTCTCCTGATGCATGTCTTACAAGTTGTTGAACATGTCATTGTACTCAAAACTAGCTTTCTGCAAAAATTTACCTATATCATGCATTGTTGTATCTTGAACCAAAACATGGGTTGCTTGCGAGTACATTCGAAGTACTCATTGGCTTGCCACTGGTTATTTTATTGGCCAGGCATGAAAGAACAGGATATAATGAAGAGTACCTTGGTGACGAACATGCGAGCTAGGACGCTTCCCAGTCAGAATGCATGTAGGGTTAAGGTAGATGGTATGGGTCCAAGTTGTTATTGAAGAGTTCCGCTGCGATGATACACTCAAGACTTGACCATAATGGTCCTACTTGTGTAAAACGGTATGTATGGATGTAAGACTCTTGTTATTCAGCTTCTGTGTGTTCAGTGAGCATTGATCTCTGGGATCACTGTACACGTGCATTCGGTGATCTCGACTTATGAGTAGGGGTCCCCACAAATGAGAAGCGACGGTGCAGTAAGGTACGGTGAGGGAAACATTGCATGGCTTATTTTTCATTTTTATACAGAAAATATTACGTTGGAAGTTGGGATAGTGTGGATCACTGAATTTTTCCCCACATGTCATACTATCAGGTTGGGTTCGGGAATATCCATGGATACATAATTATGTCCATGCCCTACCCATGAATAATCGGATCGGGTTTGGATGTTTTCCATGTACATAAAAACGTACCCAAACCCTATCCATTCAGGTCGGGTATCCACGGGTATCCATTTCCGTGGATAAAATTGCCATCCTTATTCCTAATTCATCCTATTTATGAATGAAACATGTTTGCAATGAAAATTAGAGATTATAGTTGCTCATGCCATGCTTAATTTGCTAGGAGTTTATAATGGTTTACCTTGCGTGCCAACATGCTATTAAAATGGTTGTGATGTTGTATGATAGGGTGGTATCCTCCTTTGAATGATTCGAGTGGCTTGACTTGCCACATGTTCACGCATGTAGTTGAAACAAAATCAACATAGCCTCCATGATATTTATGCTCATGGTGATTTATATCCTACTCATGCTTGCACTCATTGTTTATTAATCTTAATGCATGTTCATGACTGTTGTCGCTCTCTAGTTGGTCGCTTCCCAGTCTCTTTCTAGCCTTCACTTGTACTAAGCGGGAATACTGCTTGTGCATCCATTTCCATAAACCCCAAAGTTATTCCATATGAGTCCACCATACCTTCCTATATGCGGTATTTACCTGCCATTCTAAGTAAATTTGTATGTGCCAAACTCTAAACCTTCAAATGAAATTTTGTTTTGTATGCTCGAATAGCTCATGTATCAAATAGGGTTGTCTATATCTTCCATGCTAGGTGGGTTATTGTCATGATGAGTGGACTCCACTTGTCACTCACGAGAAAATGGCTGTAACCGGGATGCCCAGTCCCGTGCTCATATCAAAATAATTGCAAAAAAAACTCCCCCGGGATTGTTGTTAGTTGGAGGCACCGTTGTTTCGGACAAGCCATGGATTGATGTTTGTTGGTGGTGGGGGAGTATAAACTTTAACATTCTGTTTGGGAACCGCCTATAATGTGTGTAGCATGGAAGATATCGAGATCTCTTGGTTGTTATGTTGACAATGAAAGTACGCCACTAAAAAATTATTTATCTCTGTTTCAAAACTCGAGCTCTGGCACCTCTGCAAATCCTGGCTTCCCTCTGTGAAGGGCCTATCTATTTACTTTTATGTTGAGTCATCATCCTCTTATTAAAAAGCACTAGTTGGAGAGCACCGCTGTCATTCACATGCATTGCTATTAATTTACATTGAGTATGACTTTGGCTGGATCTGTTTTAACATGAATTACAATGTCTAGTCAGTCCTTGATCTTCGGGGGTGCTCTGCATTTATGTTTTGGGGTATCAGAAAGGGCTAGCGAGATACCATCCTGTTATATCATGTTATGATTGTTTTGAGAAAGTGATTTCATCCAAGATTTATTATTATTGCTCGCTAGTTGATTATGCCATTGATATGAGTAAACATGAGACCTAAATGTTATTGTGAATATGGTTAGTTCATAATCTTTGCTAAAAACTTGAATGCTGGCTTTACATATTTGCAACAACAAGATCAAATAGAGTTTGTAAAAGTTTTTCTTTATCACTTTCAGTTTGTCAACTGAATTGCTTGAGGACAATCAAAGGTTTAAGCTTGGGGGAGTTGATACGTCTCCAACATATCTACTTTTCCAAACACTTTTGCCCTTGTTTTGGACTCTAACTTGCATGATTTCAATGGAACTAACTCGGACTGACGTTGTTTTTAGCAGAACTGCCATGGTGTTATTTTTCTGCAGAAATGAAAGTTCTCAGAATGACCTGAAAATCCACAGAGACACGCTTTGGAATTAATGAAAAATATTGGTGAAAGAATCAGCATCAGGGGGCCCACACCCTATCCACGAGGGTGTGCAGAGCACCCCCTGCCTTGTGGCCCCCCTGGGACTCCACCGATCTCAACCCCAACTCCGTATATTCATGTTCGGGGAGAAAACAATCAGAAAGAAGGATTCATCATGTTCTATGATATGGAGCCGCCGCCAAGCCCTAATCTTCCTCGGGAGGGCTGATCTGGAGTCCGTTCGGGGCTCCGGAGAGGGGAATCCGTCGCCGTCGTCATCATCAACCATCCTCCATCACCAATTTCATGATACTCACCGCGTGCGTGAGTAATCCCATCCTAGGCTTGCTGGACGGTGATGGGTTGGATGAGATTTACCATGTAATTGAGTTAGTTTTGTTAGGGTTTGATCCCTAGTATCCATTATGTTCTAAGATTGATGTTGCTATGACTTTGCTATGCTTAATGCTTGTCACTAGGGCCCGAGTGCCATGATTTCAGATCTGAACCTATTATGTTTTCATGAATATATGTGAGTTCTTGATCCTATCTTGCAAGCCAATATTCACCTACTATGTGTTATGATCCGGCAACCCTGAAGTGACAATAATCGGGACCACTCCCGGTGATGACCGTAGTTTGAGCAGTTCATGTATTCACTAAGTGTTAATGCTTTGGTCCGGTACTCTATTAAAAGGAGGCCTTAATATCCCTTAATTTGCAATAGGACCCCGCTGCCACGGGAGGGTAGGACAAAAGATGTCATGCAAGTTCTTTTCCATAAGCACGTATGACTATATTCGGAATACATGCCTACATTACATTGATGAAGTGGAGCTAGTTCTGTGTCACCCTATGTTATAACTGTTGCATGAGGAATCGCATCCGACATAATTATCCATCATTGATTCATTGCCTACGAGCTTTTCACATATTGATCTTTGCTTTGCTTAGTTACTTTTCCGTTGCCACTGTTACGATTGCTACAAAAACTGTTACTGTTACTTTTGCCATCGTTACCGTTACTTCCATACTACTTTGCTACTAAATACTTTGTTGCAGATATTAAGTCTGTTAGGTGTGATTGAATTGACAACTCAACTGCTGATACTTGAGAATATTCTTTGGCTCCCCTTGTGTCAAATCAATAAATTTGGGTTGAATACTCTACCCTCGAAAATGGTTGTGATCCCCTATACTTGTGGGTTATCAACACCGACGGTCGGGGCATGTGGGATGTGGAAGGAGGAGGAGGATACACCCGGGTGTGGATTTCCTGCCTAGATAGACGAGGTCGAGCAGCGTGAAGGAGGGTCGCCGATGAGGAGGCGGCGCTGCAAGCAAGGAGTGATGGTTTCAACTTGGAAAGGAAGGGGGAAAGAGGGGAAATGTGGCTTTTGGTAAGGGGAGGGGCGGGAAGGTAGATATTTCCGTGGAAGCCGAAAATTTTGAATCGCTTCAGCCAAAAAATTGGTGCGCAAAGTGTCATCAAACACGGTCCCTTATTCAGAACTGTGTACAATATGTGGACATCACAAACGATTCAGATAGCTTAACCCGTGTGTGATGAGTTTGAACGTCAAAAGTTTTGGTTCAGATTTCCATGGTTACAGTGGCCATCCACGTCATTGCATAATTTGGGTACACAAAGGAGACCACAACACACCCCCACTTCTTAATCAAGCAAGTTCAGCAATTAAACAGAGCTAGCTAACCTAAACATTACTCTAACAAATTAAAGACCGGCGCTCTTAATTAAACAAAACAAAGAGTACTACTACGGATGGTGCTCGTCGATCTCCGCCACTGCCTCCATGTCCACCTTGCGCCCGACGGTTTCCTGGGGAAGGGGCTCCATGGCATCCATCACACCATACTTGGCAAGCATCTCGCCATCCGCGTCGGCCATCTCTTTGGAAAGGGCTGCCATGAGCTGGGCGTGGGCGGACGCGATCTGGGCTTGGACGGGCTCCGTCGTTGCAAGGTATGCGGATGAGGAACGGACGACTGCTCGAACGCTCTCGGCGATTGCCAGCTCTTCGGCCGTGGGTTGCCGACCATTGTCGGAGAAGATTCGTTTCATTTGTGCGGTGACCGCCAGGAGCTAGGCGTGCGCGGCCTCGACATGGTCGTGGGCGGCCTCCATCAGGGCTAAGGCCGCCGCTACGGAATGGACAGCTGTTGTGCCGCTCTCGCGAGTTGTTATCCCCGAGGCAGATGTTGCTGCTGCCACCTAAGAAGCAACATCAGCCGTTTGGGCTGCCATGGCTGCCCGCTCGTAGATTGCGGCTACGCTCATGCACCTTGTTAGCACGCGCATGGCGGCTGTGGCCACGCTCTCGCCAGAGTGGGCCATCGAAGTTTCCCTCACAACGCATGTCCACGTGCCCATCTTTCACCGGCGGTGATTGAACAGTGAAATGATATTTGGGGAGCGAGCTAGTGTGCTTGAGATGCCGGCTGTGGACTATAGCCGACGCACCTTCTCGCGTAAGCCATAGGCTTACTATGCACCGACGGTGCTCCAGGATATTTTGTGCTGCATCTCACATAGTTGGTGATAATAAACTGTGTGCGATCTACTGGATTTTTCATCTTGATTTGAATTACATAATGGGGTCATAGCGGCAATGGACGGTGTTTGAATTGCTAGACCTTTTATCTGGAGTGAACATGCAACTATATGTGTGTCATAAAACAATTTGAATTATTTAGGGTTTGTTTGAACATTTCATACATTAAATTGGTTTTCTAGCCATTTCAGGTGCACAATTCAAAATTAAACTACATACACATGCTCCAGTGCATATAAATTGGTTGAAAAATCAAATTTGTGTCCTTGGGTGCATGCTTAGGTCCCATGCATGAAATGGGAATGAATTTCAAACACCAGGGTTCCATTGATTGTCGGCAAAACATTGAGATGCCTGGTTTTTAAATTCTAGTTAATCCAAAACTCGTCTGAATTCATGAAACTTGGCATGCTATCATGGAGCGGCATCAACATGCCGTGGTAAAAATTTTGTCCCATTTGGGGCAGGTTTGGGTATATGCTTCTCACAAACCGGAGCTTCTCACAACAAGCATGATAGTTTTGGGTAGGGAACGTCCCACCTTTGGGGACGAAACGATATCCATTGCCTCTTATTGCTTTCAAAAAAGTTCTCGTGTCAACATGGAACAACAGGAGTGTTGTGTGAATTTTTGTGATTTTTCGGGGTTCGTTTGGACATTTTTATGCATTAACTGAGTTTTCAATGCATTTATGTGCATAATTCAAATTTGAACTACATGCACATGCTCCAGTGCATATAAATTGCTTGAAAAATCAAATCTGTGTCCTTGGGTGCATGCTTAGGTCCCATGCAAGAAATGGGAATGAATTTCAAACACCAGGGCACCGTTGATTGCGAGCAAAACATTAAGATGCCTGGTTTTAAATTTTAGTAAATCCAAAACTCGTCTGAAATTCATGAAACTTGGCATGCTATCATGGAGTGGCATCAACATGCCGTGGTAAAAAATTTGTCCCATTTGTGGCAGGTTTGGGCATATGCTTCTCACAAACCGGAGCTTCTCACAACAAGCATGATGGTTTTCGGTAGGGAACGTCCCACCTTTGGGGATGAAACGATATCCATTGCCTCTTATTTCTTTCAAAAATTTTCTCGTGTCAACATAGAACAACATGAGTGTTGTGTGAATTTTTGTGATTTTTCGGGGTTCGTTTCGACATTTTTTTTTGCATTAACTGAGTTTTCAATGCATTTATGTGCATAATTCAAATTTGAACTACATGCACATGCTCCGGTGCATATAAATTGGTTTAAAAATCAAATCTATGTCCATGGGTGCATGCTTAGGTCCCATGCAAGAAATGGGAATGAATTTCAAACACCAGGGCACCGTTGATTGCCGGCAAAACATTGAGATGCCTAGATTTTAAATTCTAGTAAATCCAAAACTTGTCTGAAATTCATGAAACTTGGCATGCTATCATGGAGCGGCATCACCATACCGTGGTAAAAAAATTGTCCCATTTGTGGCAGGTTTGGGTATATGCTTCTCACAAACCGGAGCTTCTCACGACATGCATGATGGTTTTCGGTAGGGAACGCCCACCTTTGGGGACGAAACAATATCCATTGCCTCTTATTGCTTTCAAATTTTTTCCTATGTTAACATAGAACAACAGTAGTGTTGTGTGAATTTTTGCAATTTTTTGGGGTTCGTTTGGACATTTTTATGCATTAACTGAGTTTTCAATGCATTTATGTGCACAATTCAAATTTAACTACATGCACAAGCTCGAGTGCATATAAATTGGTTGAAAAAACAAATTTGTGTCCTTGGGTGCATGCTTACGTCCCATGAAAGAAATGAGAATAAATTTCAAACACCACAGCACCATTGATTACTGGAAAAACATTGAGACGCCTGGTTTTTAAATTCTAGTAAATCCAAAACTCGTCTTAAATTCATGAAACTTGGCATGCTATCATGGAGCAGCATCAACATGCCTTTGGTAAAAAAATTGTCCCATTTGGGGTAGGTTTGGGTATATGCTTCTCACAAACCGAAGCTTCTCACATCAAGCATGATGGTTTTCGATAGGGAACGTCCCACATTTGGGGACGAAACAATATCCATTGCCTCTTATTGCTTTCAAATTTTTTCTCGTGTCAACATAGAACAAGAGGAGTGTTGTGTGACTTTTTGTGATTTTTCGGGGTTCGTTTGACATTTTTATGCATTTACTAAGTTTTCAATGCATTTATGTGCATAATTCAAAATTAAACTACATGCACATGCTCCAATGCATATAAATTGTTTGAAAAATCTAATATGTGTCCTTGGGTGCATGCTTAGGTCTCATGCAAGAAATGGGAATGAATTTCAAACATCAGGGCACCGTTGATTGTCGGCAAAACATTGAGATGCCTGGGATTTAAATTCTAGTAAATCGGAAACTCGTCTAAAATTCATGAAACTTGGCATGCTATCATGGAGCGGCATCAACATGCCATGGTAAAATTTTGTCCCATTTGGGGCAGGTTTGGGTATATGCTTCTCACAAACCAGAGCTTCTCACAACAAGCATGATGGTTTTCAGTAGGGAACGTCCCACCTTTGTGGACGAAACAATATCCATTGCCTCTTATTGCTTTCAATTTTTTTCTCGTGTCAGCATACAACAACAGGGGTGTTGTGTTATTTTTTGTGATTTTTCGGGGTTCGTTTGGACATTTTTATGCATTAACTGAGTTTTCAATGCATTTATGTGCACAATTCAAATTTGAACTACATGCACATGCTCCAGTGCATATAAATTGGTTGAAAAATCAAATATGTGTCCTTGGGTGCATTCTTAGGTCCCACGCACAAAAAGGGAATGAATTTCAAACACCAGGGCATCATTGATTGTCGGCAAAATAATGAGATGCCTTGTTTTTAAATTCTAGTAAATCCAAAACTTGTCTGAAATTCATGAAACTTGGCATGCTATCATGGAGCGACATCAACATGCCGTGGTAAAATTGTTGTCCCATTTGGGGTAGGTTTGGGTATATGCTTCTCACAAACCAGAGCTTCTCACAACAAGCATGATGGTTTCGGTAGGGAACGTCCCACCTTTCGGGATGAAACGATATCCATTGCCTCTTATTGCTTTCAAATTTTTTCTTGTGTCAACATAGAACAACAGGAGTGTTGTGTCAATTTTTGTGATTTTTCGGGGTTCGTTTGGGCACTTTTATGCATTAACTGCGTTTTCACTGCATTTATGTGCATAATTCAAATTTGAACTACATGCACATGCTCTAGTGCATATAAATTGGTTGGAAAATCAAATATGTGTCCTTGGGTGCATGCTTAGGTCCCATGCAAGAAATGGGAATGAATTTCAAACACTAGGGCACCGTTGATTGCCGGCAAAACATTGAGATGCCTGGTTTTTAAATTCTAGTAAATCCAAAAGCCATCTGAAATTCTTGAAACTTGGCATTCTATCATGGAATGGCACCCGGCATGTTTTGGTATTTTTCGTGTCCATTTTGAGAGAAGGCGCACTCGAATAATGACAGCCATCAAAGGCATTTTGAAAAAATAGCTGCCACTTTAATATCTCAAATGTTTGTACAATTCAAACCGTGTGCGTTCTGTTAACCATTCATGTGACGCCACGTGTCTTTGTTTTAATGGCTGTAGGAGGTGCCGTGTGGACAGTTCCTTCACCTTGACTGAACGGGAGGCGTGCGAGCGTCGTCCGGTGCGCAGGCTGGCCGAGAGGCGTGCAAGCTGTCCTTGAATGCGCAGGCTCACCAGGAAGCATGCGAGTTGTACGCTGCGCAGGATTTGTGCATCCCTTCAACGCAAATGGTTGTTTTGGATGACCCATGTGCAACCATGTACAAATAATTTGGTGAGATGTGTCAATCCTTGTAACACTGCAATTTATCAAAATATGAAGCAGAAAATCACTAGCAGTATCTAATTTTTGCAACTAAAATTCAGTAATTAAGCATAGATTTCATTCATAGATTAAGCAATCATTCTTAATTTATACAAACAGTTCAACTCGACAGCCGAACCGACCAAACTTTTCCCCAATTGTTGCCAACCACGTACTTAAATACCTAGTTCAACTATATATACTTGCTAATTTTAAGTACGTTGCAGTTCCACCACATCTATAGTCAGATGAACTGAACAAAATAGCACCTAAATACTACTACTACTGCGGAGGGGATGTGTACTACTTCCGGCTGCCTCTCCTCTGCCAAGCGCGCTTAGTAAGAGGTGGAGGAGGAGGAGCCTACCGACGAGCTGGGCAACCGTAATATACAGTGCCTACCGCTGTTGCAGCTTCAGCGACGCTCACCTCGAACGCCCTCGGCCGCTCCAGACGACCCCTCTCGAAGCGGTGGTTCTCCTTGTAGATCTCCTCATTCCTCGCATCTGAGGCGGCGTGTGTCGCGGCCACGGCGGAGGTAAGTCTCTTTGCGTGCTCAACGAGGCGCTCCTCCTCCTCCCATAGGAACTCGGTGTAGCGCGCAAGGTCGCTGACGCACGTGCGGGCATCCACCTCTGCCTCCCGCCTTCGGGCGGCGGTGGTGGAGCGGGTGATGACCCCGGCGATCGACGGTGGGCTGGCGGCCACGGCGGCCGACAACGGGGTGGCGGCCACGACCACCACCTCCTGCCTTCAGGCCACGGTGGTGGAGCGGGTGATGGCCACAGTGATCGACAGTGGGGTGGTGGCCATGATGGCCACCTCCCGCCTTCGGGCCGCGGCGGTGGAGCGGGCGATGGCCCTGGCTTTTGACGGTGGTGTGGCGGCAATGGCGGCCGGCAACAGCTGCCGCCGGGTGCCGGCGGTGGAGCGTGTGGTGGGTGTTCCGCGCACACCCAAGAGGGACGCCACGCGCACTACGCTACGCCGGGACTGCGCTGCCGCTGTGGTGTAGCCTCCCAGCTAGAGAAGTCCTCTGATGACAGCAGAGTGGCTGAGCGACGATGACGAACCGGTGCCATTGGCGATTGTGGGAGAAGCACATGAGATAAGCTACAAGAAGGGAGCGGAAAATGCGACGCGGGACTCGCTGGCCGTGAGGGTTCTTATAGCAGGCCGGTAAGCATTGGGATTTTGGGGGATTTCACCGAGTAGGGCGGGAAGCTTGCGCGGGAACCTGCGAGGTTGCGCGGGAACGGGCTCACCGACGATTCATTGGCGCCACCGTTTGGCCAAAAGAATGCTCCCGTGCGCTGCGCAAGCTTGCGTTGTAAGCTGTCTGCGGCAGCGGGGTGACAAGACGTGTGAGAGGAGGACGAAAGGCCACGTACACATACGGTTAATAAAAAAACATTTGCGATTTAATTACCTACTATACCCCCATCCTGGTTTATAAGTATGATTTAACTAATAAAATATGAATGCATGTCGTCAAAGATTATATAGTTGGATTCGTATTTGAACATAGTTTCCAATTATATAATTTTTATAACATGCATTAACATTTTGTTGGTTAAATTTGAGGGCAAAGTATGGTACAAAATATAAAGGGGACTATAGACTAGACAGAGGTGGTAGCACACGGCCGCTCTCTATGCGGCGACGCAACTATCGGTCGGCTGGTAGGCAACCATTTCCTGCGTGTTCAACTGCTCTATGCGTGTGGTTGCTTGCGGTTCAGGCGGCCGCGGCGCGCTCTGCTCACATCCTGTCGCGCGCGCTCTGCTCTCTCGTCCCTCCGGGTGCTCTGCCCTCGTCCCTCCATGCGTGCTGCCAGTGTTTGGGGCCGGCGCACGACCATGCACATCTGTGTGCATGCGGTTGCGCCGGGCGCGGCACAACGATGCAGTTACCCACTGCAAAAACTGCCATGCGAACGCGCTAAGAATCCGGTTATTCCTGCAGCCATTTACCTTCATCTCTCGTCTCACATGACACAATAAGCACACCCACGAGGACACATACAGACATCCAATGGTTCCAATGACGCTCCCCGTGGCTCCAATGGCGCTCCCAGCGGCCGACGACGACAACGGCGGGCAGTTCACCACGCAACACATCGTGGAGACCCACATGAGGGGGAAGGCTCTCTCGGTGGTGTACACGAATGATCCGGTCTCGATGGAGAGCTCCATCCAAACTATGGAGCAGTTCCTTGCCGAGGACAAGTACCAAGTGGCCGGTTTCGACCTCGAGTACACCATGGGTCGTGTCGGGCACGATCAGAAGGTTGTCGTCACCTAGTTGTGCGTGCGACATGACGTCCTCGTCTACCACTACCACCTAGCCACAATGCCTTGCGAGCGTTTCTCCAAGTTTATCAACAACTTCGACTACAGTTTCGCTGCGGTGGACACCACCAACGATCTAAAAGCGCTCAAGGTTTCGTGCTTGAAATGCCCGAATCTTGTCAACATTCAAAGCCACTACAAGGTCTGGGGCAGCGACAAAAACAAACTGAACTCCTTGGTTGAGCTCGCCTCGGCCATCATCGACCCCTACTACATGAAGATGAAGAATGAGAGCAATAAGGACAGGAACGCCTGGCACAGTGTGTGGCGTAAGAGACTGGATGAACAACATGTCAAGTACGCGGCCATGGACGCGCACAGAAGCTACGAGATGTACACGCGGATCATTGACATGAGGAATGTCTTCTTCCTGACCCAGACGAGGGATCGAGCCACATAGAAGTGGCGGGAGCGTCACAAGAAGTAGATGACCAGACGATCGTTTCTCCTACTTTAGAATGCACGCAATTGTTTATTCAAGTGTGTGTGAATGATCTGTATAATCACTTATGTAATTGGATGTTTATTTCAGTATATATATGTGTTATTCTACTGTAGACAGACCAAATCACATGGCTTATTAACAGCAATCGTCTGTGTTATTATTGGTCTTCGCACACATTTCTGATTACGGACATGTTTGCCGCGTATCACACACATCTTGTTCAGTTGAACCGTTTCCATTGTGTTGCCTAATCACACACAGTTCATCCTAGTGAATCGTATGCTATATATCGCACACGCCTTCATCTGGCTACCCGTTTCTTTTGTTCCTCCTCATACCAAATAGTTAATTGAATTGAACTGTATGCCCTGCATCGCACACGCAACTAAAATCTGAATCGTGTTTGATGCATCCGTCATCGCAAATGTTTTGCACCTTTTTGAAGGTTTTTTTATACCCCCGTTTGTGATTATGGCAGCGCACACAGTTTCGTCGAAGGGTCTCTGATCACAGTGTCACGTTTGGACCATCCTGCAGTAGTGTGACTTAAGCATCGCTACGGGTAAGAAGGTCTCATCGTAGTCAACCCCTTGAACTTGTCGAAAACCTTTCACGACAAGTCGAGCTTTATATACGGTGACATTACCATCGATGTCAGTCTTCTTCTTGAAGATCCATTTATTCTCAATGGCTTGCCGATCATTGGGCAAGTCTACCAAAGTCCACACTTTGTTCTCATACATGGATCCTATCTCAGATTTCATGGCCTCAAGCCATTTATCAGAATCTGGGCTCATGATAGCTTCTTCATAGTTCGTAGGTTCTCCATGGTCTAGTAACATGACTTCCAAGACAGGATTACCATACCACTCCGGTGCGGAACGTGCTCTATTCAACCTACGATGTCCACTAGTAACTTGATCTGAACTTTCATGATCATCATCATTAGCTTCATCTGTAGTTGGTGTAGGCATCACGGGAACAGATTTCTCTGATGTGCTACTTTCCAAAGAGAAGGTACAATTACTTCATAAAGTTCTACTTTCCTCCCACTCACTTCTTTCGAGAGAAACTCCTTCTCTAGAAATGTCCCATTCTTGGCAACAAAGATCTTGCCTTCAGATCTGTGGTAGAAGGTGTACCCAATTGTTTCCTTAGGGTATCCTATGAAGACGCACTTCTCCGATTTGGGTTCAAGCTTATTAGGCTGAATCCTTTTGACATAAGTGTCCCAAACCCAAACTTTAAGAAACGACGACTTAATTAGGTTTCTTGCCAAACCACAGTTCATACGGTGTCGTCTCAACGGATTTAGACAGTGCCCTATTTAACGTGAATGCAGTTGTCTCTAATGCATAACCCCAAAACGATAGTGGTAAATCAGTAAGAGACATCATAGATCACACCATATCTAATAAAGTACGGTTACGACATTCGGACACACCATTACGCTATGGTGTTCCAGGTGGCGTGATTGTGAAACTATTCCACATTGTTTTAAATGCAGGACAAACTCGTAACTCAAATATTCGCCTCCACGATCAGATCGTAGAAACTTTATTTTCTTGTTACGATGATTCTCCACTTCACTC
Organism: Triticum dicoccoides; assembly: GCF_002162155.2. Taxonomy (NCBI): domain Eukaryota; kingdom Viridiplantae; phylum Streptophyta; class Magnoliopsida; order Poales; family Poaceae; genus Triticum; species Triticum dicoccoides. Next base: position 199,409,999 of record NC_041392.1, read on the forward strand.
TGAAATTCTTTGAACTTTTCAAATGTTTCAGACATGTGTTTCATTAAGTAGATATACCCGTATCTGGTCAAATCATCTTTGAAGGTCAGAAAATAATGATACCCGCCGCGTGCCTCAACACTCATCAAACCACATACATCGGTATGTATTATTTCCAATAAGTCAGTGGCTCGCTCCATTGTTTCGAAGAACGGAGTTTTACTCATCTTGCCCATGAGGCATGGTTTGCACGTATCAAATGATTCAGAATCAAGTGATTCCAAAAGCCCATCTGCATGGAGTTTCTTCATGCGCTTTACACCAATATGACCTAAACAGCAGTGCCACAAATATGTTGCACTATCATTATCAACTTTGCATCAGCATCAATATTATGAATATGTGTATCACTACGATCGAGATTCAATAAACCATTCACACTGGGTGTATGTGAAGGAAATATGCCCTAGAGGCAATAATAAAGTCGTTATTCATATTTACTTATATCATGATAAATGTTTATTATTCATGCTAGAATTGTATTAACCGGAAACTTGGTACATGTGTGGATACATTGACAAATAGAATGTCCCTAGTATACCTCTACTTGACTAGCTTGTGTATCAAAGATGGTTAAGTTTCCTAGCCATAGACATGTGTTGTCATTTGATGAACGGGATCACATCATTAGAGAATGATGTGATGGACAAGACCCATCCGTTAGCTTAGCACTATGATAGTTTAGTTTATTGTTATTTCTTTCTTCATGACTTATACATGTTCCTATAACTATGAGATTATGCGACTCCCGAATACCGGAGGAACACTTAGTGTGCTATCAAACATCACAACGTAACTGCATGATTATAAAGATGCTCTAGAGGTGTCTCCGATGGTGCTTGTTGAGTTGGCATAGATCGAGATTAGGATTTGTCACTCCGTGTATCGGAGAGGTATCTCTGGGCCCTCTCGGTAATGCTCATCACTATAAGCCTTGCAAGCAATGTGACTAATGAGTTAGTTGTGGGATGGTGCATTACAGAACGAGTAAAGAGACTTGCCTATAATGAGATTCAACTAGGTATGATGGTACCAACGATTGAATCTCGGGCAAGTAACATACCAATGACAAAGGGAACAACGTATGTTGTTATGCGGTTTGACCGACAAAGATCTTCATCGAATATGTGGGAGCCAATATAAGCATCCAGGTTCCGCTATTGGTTATTGACAGAAGAGGTGTCTCGGTCATGTCTACATAGTTCTCGAACCCGTAGGGTCTGTGTCGGTGTCAAAACCGGCGGATCTTGGGTAGGGGGTCCCGAACTGTGCGTCTAAGGCGGATGGTAACAGGAGGCAGGGGACACGATGTTTTACCCAGGTTCGGGCCCTCTTGATGGCGGTAAAACCTGTGTCCTGCTTGATTATTCTTGATAATATGGGTAGTACAAGAGTTGATCTACCATGAGATCGGAGAGACTAAACCCTAGAAGCTAGCCTATGGTATGATTGTATGTTGTCCTACGGACTAAAACCCTCCGGTTTATATAGAAACCGGAGGGGGCTAGGGTTACACAAGGTCGGTTACAAAGGAGGAGATATACATATCCGTATTGCCTATCTTTCCTTCCATGCCAAGTAGAGTCCCATCCGGACACGGGACGAAGTCTTCAATCTCGTATCTTCATAGTCCAACAGTCTGGCCAAAGGATATAGTCTGGCTGTCCGGAGATCCCCTAATCCAGGACTCCCTCAGTAGCCCCTGAACCAGGCTTCAATGACGACGAGTCCGGCGCACAGTGTTGTCTACGGCATTGCAAGGTGGGTTCCTCCTCCGAATGCACCACCGAAGAGTTTGAATACAAGGATAGTGTCCGACCCTACAAAATAAGTTCCACATACCATCGTAGAGAGAGAATAATATTTCCACAAATCTAATCTGCTGACACGTTTTGGTAGCATGACATCAGGCCATAGCCTGGTAATTATTTGAACCATTTTTCTTTAACCAGCCCCGCACATAACGTGAGGCGGTTTCTTGACATGTCTTGTCAAAGCAGAGATCGTGTTTCCTTTATCATGGTATTCTCATCAATACAAACATGGGTAACCCAACCATGCCTGTTGGTATGAATCCTAGATTTTAGGTAAATCTAGAACGGCCACGAGGAGGACGCCTGATATTCATCCCCTTTATAAAGGGACACGGCTTTTTCTTTTTTCCCTCCCGTGCTCAATAGAATCCTTCCCCCGCCTCGAGTTCTAACACCCAAAGCCCAGGTCAGGTGCCTCAGACCTTCAATCATGTCCGGATCCAGCGTTCAAGGCCGGTGGATGCCCTCCTCCGCCACGGAGGAGGACATCAAGAAGTTGAGGGAGGCCAGATATCTGACCGCCGAAATTTCGCATAGACTGCCCGCCCGAGGGCAGGTCGTCCCTACTCCCGAACCCAACGAGAGCGTTGTGTTCGTCTCCCACTTCCTCCGAGGACTAGGCCTTGCTCTGGATCCCTTTGTTAGGGGTCTCATGTTCTATTACGGGCTGGATTTTCACGATCTGGCCCTGGATTCCCTTCTTCACATCTCGTCATTTATTGTCGTGTGTGAGGCCTTCATTTGCATTACCCCTCACTTCGGCCTGTGACTCAACCTTCGATGTGAAGCCAAAGATGGTCGAGGGGCAGTACGCAGCGTGCGGAGGTGCTCTAATAAGCAAAATTGCTGATGCTCCATGGCCAAAGGGTTCCTTTCCAGAGGTGTCCGGATTGTGGCAACGGGAGTGGTTTTACGTCACAGCTCCCCGAAGTGCCAAGTGGGTAGCTGCCCCCACCTTTCGCTCGGGCCCTCCACCACAACTGATGTCATGGATCAGCAGGGGGCTGAGCTGGGGTCCAGCCAAGGACGTGCCAATACTGCAGAACCGTATCCGAGATCTCTTCGAGGGAGATTTCAGTCTGGTTATGGTAATGCAAGTTATGTTGGTTCATCGAGTCCAGCCTTGCAAACGCCGGCCCCTCCGCATGTGGGAGTTCAACCCGGAAGGACCATGCACTATTCAGAATTCCCTCGGCATGACGCACGAGGAGATGTACAAATCGTTCTTCAGACCCCAAATAGAGTGTCCGGACACTACCGAGGACGTGGGCCTGAGCAGCAACCGCACCGCTGCCCCAGTAAGTAATCCCATGACCGAACACACTGTCCTTTTATTTATCATGACATCATTCTGAAGAATCGCTCTTTGACCAGGACTGGATAACAAAGGCGAAGATGATCCGGTGTTCGGCCCCCTTCCTGAAGGCTTGGACAATCCGGTGCTGGAAAAGATGCTCAAGCCAGCACCTTGTCCGGTGCCCTCAAAGGAAGATGAAGGGGGAATAAAGAGGGCGAAAGCGGGCCTCCATCGCTACTTATTCCAACCGAGGGAATGAGCGCCTCCGCGAGGGAGGATAACCAAGGGGAATAATCTGACATTCTCTCTCCCCGGGGAAGGAAGAGGACTACCTCTCAAGATCCGAAAACCAAGGTTTCCAAACGGGAGAAGAAATCTCCACCAGAGGGTCCTCCTTCGAGGGTGTTCTTGCCGCACAAGGCCTGCGCGGGGATCAGCCCTCTAATGAGCTGTAAGTAATCAAAAGGTACTTAATAGTCAAGATATCCTACCTTACTTCTGAGGAAAATAACCAAAGTATTTATCTTGTAGTTTGGATCTTAGCCCTTCTCAGCTGATCTCGTCTTCGGGGGATCTTCTTCCGAAGATGATGGAGAGCAAAACGCCTCCCCCTGCCACACCGCCTTACGAAGCGGGCGACCCTGAGGTGTCGTCGTCGAGGGCTTCTCCTGATCCGGCAAGGCCAGAAGGTAATCCTATGGTCACCCGAAGTCCTTAGTATCCGACTCTCGAGGAGAGCAATCAAAAGAGTTCGGCACCGTCTGGTGTGCAGTTGGATGTACGGAGGGATCTGCTGGAGAAAGCGGCTATCTCAGAAGAGCACTGCACATTGATGGGTATGGTGATTGAAAGGATTTCGTCCGCCGAAAGTGGGCTGCATGAAGCCTTTATGAGTCTACTGACGGGTTTTGAGGTACGTGAAATGATGTATATTTTTGACAGTACCGCACATTTTTAGGTGTGCCCTGTGTAGATAGTAGCCCCTAAGACTCTGGTTGTCGTCGAGAGCAGCGGCAAACAGAGGATCGTAGTCCCAGGTAATAACCAGACCGCCTTTATGTGCAGGTGGTTGAAGCTCCGATGGCTAGCCGGACTGATGGGGTTGCCGAACTAAAGCGGCAACTGGATGCGGCCGATGCCGACATCGTGCTTGTTAACAAGCGGCTTGACGAGGCACAGGGTAGGTGATTTTTCTGTTGGGTGTCACATAGTAAGAGCAACATAATCCAGTATCTTTAATATGTTGTGACTGCAGATGGAGCTTCCACCATGGAGACCCTTCGGGCGGAGCTTGCCCGAGCCAAGGAGCAAGCAAGGAGTAGTTATGCGGCCGCTTTAAAGGCGGCCGAAGAGTTAAGAGCCGAAAAGGCCGCGCATAGTGAGAGCAAAGAGAAAATGGCCAAGATGGCTGTAAAGTTAAAAGATAATGTCGACCGTTGCCAGCTTCTTGAAGAAGAAAACCGGGTGAAGCAGACGGACCTGGAAAAGGCCACGATGGCGACCAAAGACACCCGCTCTGCGATGAGAGCGAAAAAGGAGGAGCTGCGTCAAGCCGGGGATATCGCGGCTGGGAAACCCTTTATGCTGCGAAGGAAGTTTTGAGATCCTCGGTATGCCCCTCTGGACCGGCTGTGGAGTTCGGCGGACACATATTTGGACTTGGCGGCGAGTGTTGTCGATGCGGCCGAATACTTCCGAGATCAAACACATCGTGAAGTGTACAAGCTATTCTGGTCACAATTTAACGTTCCAGAGCGTCCGCTTCCATTGACTGATCGGCTTGCCAAATGGGCCGAGCTGAATAGATTATTCGGACTTGCCATGAGGTCTGTTGTGGATCATCTGTGACCGGAAAGGCCAAAGCCGAACAGCTATTTTAGTTTGGTGCAGCAGTTCCTTGGTGCGGTGTCATGCATTAATGCGATGAAGAGGTCGGCGTGCATAGAAGGCTCGCGGATGGCCCTTGCCCGTGTCAAAACATACTGGGCGGAGATGGATGCCACCACTATTGCAGCCAGGGTTCGGCCATAGGCCGAGTGGCTGCCGAGCACTATTTTGAAGAAGTTCTTGAAGGCGCTCGTTCGATAGAGGCCCAGTGCTCGAAGAATATTATGTTTGAGTGACATGTATTCCCATTGTAAAAACAATGTTTTATTAAGTTTATCAAGGCTGTATTTATACTTTTGCCCGAAAGTATTATGATGCCTCCTGTGCGGCCGTTTATGTATATATGTATATAACCTGAAACATTGCAGTCGTCGGCTTCAGCCCCCACGCATATAATGCGGGGGTCTTCGCAGAAGACGCATGTTCACACTTGATCCAACGTCTTGGTCCATTAAGGAGGTGATGGCGCAGCGAACTAGGCAACCGGACTATAATGCTTTAACACTTTCACTTAGCTAGAGGAGTTTGACAGTGGGACTACTATATAGCCCCTGGTGGCTCCGCACTCATCCGAATTCGGGGTTCCTACATGCCTGGCCGGGAAACGTACCTTTGTTAAGGCGGAGGAATCCCGAAGATTCCGATAGGTCATCGAGTGGTTGACCAGTCTAACGCTATATCATGATAGTCAGTTTTCGGCTTTCTCTACTGAGGTGCTCGTTCGGATGAACCAGGGCACAATCGCAGTAGTTCTCCTGGTGCCGCCTTAGCCGATAGAGCGGAACGTAAGGTAGCAAAACACAGGAGCCGGGCAAACTCAACATTTGACCAAAGACATGATTCCGAGCTGATGCATATAAGGCCAAACTCGCGACGCCGAACACTCCCTAAGGTATTCGGTCTTTATGGTGGAAACTGGGCTTAAGCAGTGCCCTTTGTAATAAGCCCCTGGTGTCCAGGTACGTGAAATATTCTGATGTGGCCACATGCCAATATGTCAGCATCCTTCTCAATTGTACTGAGAATCCGGGGGATGTGTATCAACAAGAGACAGTAAAAAAAGGTTTACGCGGGGTCTTAATCTAAAAAGAATCCTTGGAACGGGTCCCTACTGCACGTCTGCGCCTGTGTCTCCATTGTGTCGTATCCTGTACGGGTGTAGCACGATGGTCATCTGTAAAAGAGAGGAACTTAGTTGAAAAGTTGCCGTGCAAAAGGTAAGTTATATTAAATAAACAATATATAGTTCAAAATGAGTAAAGTTGAGCCTGATTGCCACTTGTGCGCGCGTTGATCCCCTTGTATTGTAATAGGGGTATAGCCATCAAAACTGTATCAACGACCTGTCAGATGCTTTAGTTGGTGAGGCCATTTAGTGTGCAGCTGCCAAGGCAGCCGCGCGGTCTTCCGCGCGCAAGGAGCGCTCAATATTCCCATTTACTGTAATAATGCCACATGGACCGGGCATTTTAAGCATGAGGGAAGCGTAATGCGGTATTGCGTTAAAGCGAGCGAAAGCTTCGCGTCCGAGTAGTGCTTGATAGCCACTTTGGAACGGAGCGATGTGGAAGGTTAAATTTTCGCTGTGGAAGTTATCAGGGAAGCTGAATATAACCTCTAGTAGTAGGGAGGCCGTGCAATGGGATTCTGGGCCTGGCATTACTCCTTTAAAGGTAGTATTGCTATGGCTAATGTTTGTTGGGTTTATCCCCATTTTGCGGACTGTGTCCTGATATATCAGGTTTAAACTACTGCCGCCATCCATCAGGACTCGTGTGAAGTGGTATCCATCAATTATCGGGTCTAACACCAAGGCAGCCCATCCTGCACGCCGGATACTTGCCGAGTAATCCTGATGGTCGAAGGTGATCGGTTGGGATGACCAGTGGCAGAACTCCGTTGTGATAGGCCCTGGGACATGTGTCTCTAGCAGTGCCGCTTTGTTTCTCCCCTTTGTCACGTGTAACACATTTACTGTTTTAACTTCTGGTGGGAATTTCTTTTGTTCCCCAGTGCTTTGCTTGCGAGGCACGTCCTCGTCTTTGCTTGGTCTATCCTGCCCCTTGTGTTCAGCGTTGAGCTTGCCGGACTGCTTGAAGACCCAACATTCTCTATGGGTATGATTTGCAGGTTTATCGGGGGTGCTGTGGATCTGACATATTTTGTCCAGAATCTTGTTTAGGCTGGACAGTTCGTCTCTGTTGCCTTTGGAGGGCAACTTTTGCTGACCTGGCCCAGAGCTACTGAATCCGGCGTTTACCGCCGTCCTATTCGGGTTGTCTTCTTTATTCCGGCGCTTGTTTTTGCTGCGTCGTGGTTTCCCGTTTTCATCCCTGACTTCGGATGTACTTGGGACGCTAGTGCTGCACCGAGCTAACCAGCTGTCCTCGCTCGCGCAAAAGTGGGTCATGAGGCTTGTTAATGCTGCCATTGTTCTCGGCTTTTCTTGGCCGAGGTGTCTCGCGAGCCATTCGTCTCGAACGCTGTGCTTGAAAGCTGCTAAGGCTTCGGCGTCCGGACAGTCGACTATTTGGTTCTTTTTAGTGAGGAACCTGTTCCAAAGCTTTCGGGCTGACTCTCCGGGCTGTTGAGTTATATGACTTAAATCATCTGCATCCGGTGGTCGGACATATGTCCCTTGAAAATTTGCCCGAAAAGCGTCTTCAAGCTCTTCCTAGCTTCCAATGGAATTTTCGGGGAGGCTTTTAAGCCAGTGCCGAGCTGGCCCTTTGAGCTTGAGGGGTAAGTACTTGATGGTGTGGAGATCGTCTCCTCGAGCCATGTGGATATGAAGGATGTACTCCTCAATCCAGACCCCAGGGTCTGTTGTTCCGTCGTACGCCTCTATGTTTATGGGTTTGAATCCCTCTGGAAATTCATTGTCCAGCACCTCATCGGTGAAACATAGGGGGTGTGCGGCACCCACTGTATTTGGGTGTACCGTGATGTTCAGATGTTTGTTGTGTTGCATTACATACTGGAGCGCGCTTGTGTGGCCCGTATATGGATCTGGTTGCGCCGTCCTTTTGATGTGAGCCCTCGCGTGGATCACTTACTGGCTTATGTGTGGCATCGTTTGCCGCTCTATGTTGGCCACGAGGTGGTCTGTCCGACCGGATGGCCGTTTTGTTTTTCAATTGCGGGGGATCTAAGGCCTCCTCATCGAATTCAGGTAGCAACTTTCACTTCGGGTAGCTCTTGGTGTGGCGATTACCGACGTACTTCGCTGCAGTGTTGAGTACTTCACTCCATCTGATTCTGAGTGTGTCTTGTGCAGCCCTGAGCCTTTGCTTCTACTTTTTCAGGCTCCTCGCAGTGGCAACAAGCCTTTGATAGACATTCTGTTGCTTCGGGCGCCTGTCCGGTGTGATGTCGTCCGGACTGTTATCTTCGACGGAGTCGGGTTGTTCGGTTTGATTCTCCGTGTTGCCGTGGTCGGGCGATGGTTTACCCTGCTCTAATGCTGGGTCTATATGATCACTTTTTCTGCCGAGGCGGGATTTGGAGCGGTGCTTACGCCGCCGCTTTGACTGCTTCTCGAGGGAACAACCCTTCGCTGCGTCCTTCCGTTCCTTGTCATCGTTTTCTTTGGGTGTGTCCACCATGTATACATCATATGATGAAGTGGGCGTCCAGTGCCCTGTGGGCAGTGGTTCCTGTTCGTCTCCTGCATCGTCATCCATACCGTCGCTGTCTTCGGAGTCAAAGTCGAGCATGTCGGTCAAATCATCGAAAGTGGCTACTAAGTGGGTGGTGGGTGGGTGGCGAATTTCTTCGTCATCCGCATCCCAATCCTGCCGAACATAGTTCGGCTAGGACTCTCCTGACAGGGAGAGAGACCTTAATGAGCTCAACATGTCGCCGAAGGGTGAGTGTTGAAAGATATCCGCGGAGGTGAAATCCATGATCGGCACCCAGCCAGATTCGATAGGCACGGATGCAGGCGGTTCAGAGTCCGTGGCCGGGGAAGAATCCGGTAGTTCGGTGTCACGGCCCCCGTGAAGGGTAAGGTCAATATTCGGCTTGATCGCCGCTGAGAATACGGCCTCCGTGGTGGGGTCAATCCACCCGTCCATGGATGGCGCGATTGGCTCCGAATTGAGGGTCGGAGCGGTCGCCAGTGCGGTCTCCTGAACATTGTCCGATGGTAGAGCTAAATCATGCCCATCGTGGGCATGCGGCGCGCTTGGCTGGGGCGCGAATCCGTCGAAGATCAAGTCTCCGCAGATGTTGGTCACGTAGTTTAAGCTTCCAAACCTGACTTGGTGGCCAGGGGTGTAACTCTCGATCTGCTCCAGATAACCAAGCGAGTTGGCCCGTAGTGCGAAGCCGCCGGATACAAAGATCTGTCCGGGGAGAAAAGCCTCACCCTGGACTGCATCGCTATCGATGATTGAAGGAGCCATCAAGCCTAATGATGACGACACAGAGGAACTCTCAATGAAAGCACCAATGTCGGTGTCAAAACCGGCGGATCTCGGGTAGGGGGTCCCGAACTGTGCGTCTAAGGTGGATGGTAACAGGAGGCAGGGGACACGATGTTTTACCCAGGTTCGGGCCCTCTTGATGGAGGTAAAACCCTACGTCCTGCTTGATTATTCTTGATAATATGGGTAGTACAAGAGTTGATCTACCATGAGATCGGAGAGGCTAAACCCTAGAAGCTAGCCTATGGTATGATTGTATGTTGTCCTACAGACTAAAACCCTCCAGTTTATATAGACACCGGAGGGGGCTAGGGTTACACAAGGTCGGTTAGAAAGGAGGAGATATACATATCCGTATTTCCTAGCTTTCCTTCCACGCCAAGTAGAGTCTCATCCGGACACGGGACGAAGTCTTCAATCTTGTATGTTCATAGTCCAATAGTCCGGCCAAAGGATATAGTCCGGCTGTCTGGAGACCCCCTAATCCAGGACTCCCTCAGTCCGCATGCTTAACGCTCGATGACGATTTGTATTATGATTTATGTGATTTGATGACCGAAGTTTGTACGGAGTCTCGGATGAGATCACGGACATGACGAGGAGTCTCGAAATGGTCGAGACATAAAGATTGATATATTGGACCATGTTATTCGAACGCTGAAAGTGTTCCGGATAGTTTCGGGTAAACCCGGAATGCCGGAGGGGTTACCGGAACCCCTCGGGGGAACTAATGGGCCACCATGGGCCTTGTTGGAGAGAGAGGAGGGGAGCCAGGGCAGCCCCCCCCCCCTTGCAGTCCGAATTGGACAAGGGAAGGGGGCGGCGCCCCCTCCCCCTTTCCTACTCCCTCTCCCTCTCCTTCCTTCCCCCTCTCTTCCTTGTGGAGGAATCCTACTAGGATTGGTAATCCTAGTAGGAATCCCTCTCCTTGGGTGCGCCCCTAGGTCCGGCCGGCCTCCCCTCCCTCCATTGTACACCGGGGCAGGGGGCACCTAGGACACACAAGTTGATCTTTTAGCCGTGTGGGGTGCCCCCCTCCACAGTTACACATCTCGGTCATATTGTCGTAGTGCTTAGGTGAAGCCCTGCGCCGGTAACTTCATCATCACCGTCACCACGCTGTCATGCTGACGGAACTCGCCCTCGGTGAGGGAGTCCTAGACTAAGGGGTCCTCGGGCGTACGACTTATTGGATATGGGCCGGACTGATGGGCTATTAAGATACGAAGATTGAAGAATCTACTCGTGTCCGGATGTGACTCTCCTTGTCGTGGGAGCCAAGCTTGGCAACCAAATATGAATATTCCTTTCTCTGTAACCGACCTTGTGTAACCCTAGATCCCTCATGTGCTTATATAAATCGGAGGGCTAGGTCCGTAGATACCCCTGGATAATCATAGCCGGGTTAGACTCTTAGGGTTTAGCCATTACGATCTCGTGGTAGATCAACTCTTGTAATACTCATATTCATCAAGATCAATCAAGCAGGACATAGTGTATTACCTCCATAGAGAGGGCCCGAACCTGGGTAAAACATTGTGTCCCCCGTCTCTTGTTACCATCAATCCTAGACGCACAGTTCGGGACCCCCTACCCGAGATCCGTCGATTTTGACACTGACATTGGTGCTTTCATTGAGAGTTCCACTGTGACGTCGACCACAGGATCGATGGCTCGCCTTGTTCTCAAGGACAATATCACCACCGGAGGAGCACTAGCCCCAGGCCAAACCCTCCGACAGGGCGGCTTTACCATGACCGCACGTTCGGTTGTTAAGCCGATGATGACCTCCCGGGTCATCGAAAACCCCTTTCGTATCGACTCCGAACACTCCAAGCAGATGGATCCAGCAGAGCTTTCGTCTTTAAACGAGCTCCTAGATCGCATCGCCACCCTGGTGGTCGCCACAGACTACGATCGAATTGGGCTTAAACCTGATCAGAGAGAAATCAAATCTCCACCGATCACCCACCAGATAGCGATAGTCGAGGAGCGAGACGACAACTCTTCCTCCATACTAAAGATGGACTATGTCCAGATCTCCGGCTTTGAAGAGCCGGACACCCACCTGCGAGGAGATGCATCCTGCCCTCCGAACATAGAATCGGACGACGGGCCTAAGAAATCAGTAGATATCCCGGAGCCCGATCTGTTAAATTCGGAAGTCCTTCAGAATCCGGATCCAATATTGGGTCAGGGTTCGGATTTAAAACCACCCACCCACCCAAATATAAGCGCTCTCATGAGCATACAACAGCAGTCTCAGGAAACGGTCCACCACTTTTGGGCTAGATTCCTTCTTGTCAAAGACAAGATTAAAGATTGCCACGATGAGGAAGCGATCTCAGCGTTCCGCAACAATTTCATGGACGAAGGAATCCTCAATGCCATCAACCATCGTCGCATACTACAGTTCGCTGACTTGGAAACTATCGTACAGAAGTACAGCGCGATGGAAAGCGCCTGGGAAACTCAAGCAACCCGTTGGGAACCATCGGTACCCACTCAATCCCTCATTCAGGCGAAAAGGGCGCATGCTTTCAACACGCCCGGTCCAATAGTAAAAAAATATAAATTGAGTATGAGGCGCGGAACCGTTTTGGAAGGATGGCTCGATGGGCCATGCAAAATACACGCAACACCGGATAACATACCAACACATAGCCTTAGAGCATGTTGGATACTCTGGAAAGTGGCCAAGAGCGGCGAGGATATCCTCACCAAGAATACCCCAGAAGAACACCCCCCGGAAGACGATGACCCCAAAGTACTGACGGTCTTTGTCGGTGTCAAAACCGGCGGATCTCGGGTAGGGGTCCCGAACTGTGCGTCTAAGGCTGATGGTAATAGGAGGCGGGGACACAATATTTACCCAGGTTCGGGCCCTCTCGATGGAGGTAATACCCTACTTCCTGCTTGATTGATCTTGATGATATGAGTATTACAAGAGTTGATCTACCACGAGATCGTAGAGGCTAAACCCTAGAAGCTAGCCTATGATTATGATTGTTGTCGTCCCATGGACTAAACCCTCCGGTTTATATAGACACCGGAGGGGGCTAGGGTTACAAAGAGTCGGTTACAGGGAAGGAGATCTACATATCCGAATCGCCAAGCTTGCCTTCCACGCAAAGGAGAGTCCCACCCGAACACGGGATGAAGCCTTCAATCTTGTATGTTCATAGTCCAACAGTCCGGCCAAAGTATATAGTCCAGCTGTCCGAGGACCCCCTAATCCAGGACTCCCTCAGTAGCCCCTGAACCAGGCTTCAATGACGATGAGTCTAGCGCGCAGATTGTCTTCAGCATTGCAAGGCGGGTTCCTTCTCCGAATACTCCATAGAAGATTTTGAACACAAGGATTGTGTCCGGCTCTGTAAAACAAATTCCACAAACCACCGTAGAGAGTATAATATTCCAAAAATCTAATCTGCTGACAACCTTTCATAATGTGATATCCTGCCGTGGTCCGGTCATTACGAACCGTTTTTCCCAGCCTGCCACTGCACGTGTTACGAGGCGGTTTTATTGGCACGTCTTGTCAAAGCAGAGATCGTGTTCCCTTTATCACAGGATTCTCATCAATATGGGTGTGGGTAACCCAATCGTGCTTGTTAGTATGACTCCTCGATTTTAGGCAAGTTCCAAACGGCCACGCGGAGGACGCTTGGTATTCACCCTCTTTATAAAGGGGCCAAGGCCTGTCCTTTTGTTCTCGCGCTCGATCCTTCCCTTCCCCCACCTCGAGTTCCAACACCCAAGGCTCAGGCTAAGCGCTTCAGACCTTCAACCATGTCCGGATCCAACCTTCAAGGTCGGTGGATGGACTCCTCTGTCACAGAGGAGGACATCAAGAAGCTAAGGGAAGCCAGGTATCTGACCGCCGAAATCTCGCAAGGCTGCCTGCTCAAGGGCAGGTCATCCCCACTCCTGAACCCAACGAGAGTGTCGTTTGTTTCCCACTTCCTCCGAGGGATAGGCTTTAGTCTTGATCCCTTTGTTAGAGGGCTTATGTTCTATTATGGGCTCGATTTCCATGATCTAGCTCCAGATTCCATCCTTCACATCTCGTCGTTTATCGTCGTGTGTGAGGCCTTCCTCCGCATCACCCCACACTTTATTTTATGCCTCAATACCTTCAATGTGAAGCCGAAGACGATCGATGGGCGACACGCAGAATGCGGAGGTGCCATAATAAGCAAAGGAGCCGATGCTCTATGGCCAAAGGGTTCCTTCCCGGAGGTGTCCAACTTATGGCAGCGGGAGTGGTTTTATATCACAGCTCCCCGAGGTACAAAGTGGGCAGCTGCCCCCGCCTTCCGCTCGGGCCCCGCGCCGCAACTGGCGTCATGGGTCAACAAGGGGATGGACTAGGGGCCAGTTAATGACGTGCTAACATTGCAAAGTTGCATCCGAGATCTCCTCAAGAGGGATGTTAGTCTTGTCAAGGTAATGCAAGTTATGCTAGTTCGTCGGGTCCTGCCATGCCAACGTCGATCTCTCCGTATGTGGGAGTTCAACCCGGAAGGACCGCGAACTATTCAGCAATTCTTCAGCGTGATGCTCGAAGAGATGTATGGATTGTTCTTCGGATCACGAATAAAGTGTCCGGACACCACCGAGGATGCGGGTCTCCACTGCAACTGTTTAGATACCCACGTAAGTAATTCTGCAGCCGAACGTGCTGTCTTTTTATTTGTCATAACATCATTCTGAAAAAATCGCTCTCGGCTAGGACTGTATAAGAAAGGCAGAGAGGATCAGCTGTTCGGCCCCCCTTCCCGAAGGCTCACCGGATCCTGTACTAGCCAGGATGCTTGAGCACGCACCTTATGAAGTGCCATCAGGGGAAGATAAAGGGAGGAATAAAGAAGCCGAAAGCAGGCTTCACACATTACTCATCCAAACCGGGGGAATTAGTGTCTCTACAAAGGAGGATAATCGGGGAGAAGAATATAGAATCCCCTCTCCCCAAGGAAGGAAAAGGACCGCCTCTAAAGACTTGGAAACGAAGGTTTCCAAACGAGGGAAGAAACCTTCGCCACAGGGCCCTGCCCCAGAGGGCGTCCTTACCGCACAGTGCCCGCAAGGGGGCCAGCCCTCCACCGAGCTATAAGTGAACAAGAGTACTTTGGTAAATATATCCTGCTTTATCTCTTAACACGGGCAATAACCGAGACATATATCTTGCAGTCCGGCTCGTAGCCCTTCTCGATAGAGTTCGTCTTCGAGGGATCTTCTTTCGGAGATGATGGAGAGCGAAACGCCGCCCCCTGTCTCCCCGTCTCCTTGGGCGGACGACCCTGAGGTGTCATCACGGAGGATTTCTCCTGATCCACCAAGGCTAGAAGGCAACCCTTCGGCCACCCGAAGTCCGGAGTATTCAGCTCCTAAGGAGAGCAACAGAAAGAGTCCGGGACTGTCCGGTGCACAACCGGATGCACTGATGGGTCTTTTGGAGCAAGGGGCTATCTCAGAGGTGCATCGTACTTTAATGGGTATGGTGGTTGAGAGGATTTCATCCGCCAAAAGTGGGTTGCATGAAGCTTTTACGAGCCTGCTAAGAGGCTTTGAGGTACGCAAAGTAATATATAAATTTTTTGACGGTACCGCACACGCTAGGTGTGCTCTATACAGATAGTAGCCCCTGAGACTCTGGTTGCTGTCCAGAGGCGGCAAACATAGGATCATAGTCCCAGGTAATGACCGCGCTGCTTTCATGTGCAGGCGGCTGAGGGTCCGGTGGCTGGCCGGACTGCTGAGTTTGCCGGACTGAGGCGGCAACTTGACGCGGCAGATGCCGACATTGTGCTTGTGAACAAGCGGCTTGAGGAGGCACAGGGTATGTATTTTCGGGTGATCAACCAATATTAAGAGGAGCATGATGCTAGTATCTATAATATGTTGTGACTGCAGATGGAGCTGCCCCGTGGAGACCCTTCGGGCGGAACTTTCCCGAGCCAAGGAACAAGCCAGGAGAAGTGATGCGGCCGCCCTAAAGGCGGCCAAAGAGTTAAGAGCCGAACAGGCTGCTCATCGCCAGAGCAAAGATAAAATAGCCAAGATGGCTGTTGAGCTGAAAGATGCCGCCGGACGATATGAGCTTCTTGAAAAGGAAAGCCAAGCGAAAGCGGTTGACCTGAAGAAAGTCGTGGAAGCAACCAAGGAAACCCGCTCTAAAATCAGAGCGACGAAGGAGGAGCTCCGTCAAGCCAGAGATATCACAGTTGGGAAGCCCTTTTTGTTGCGGATGAAGTTCGGAGATCCGATGTATGCCCCTCTGGATCAATTATGGAGTGTTGCAGACGCGTACTTGGACTTGGCAATGAGTGTTGCTGATGCGACTGAGTTTTTCAAAGATCAGAAAGATCATGAAGTGGAAAGATTGTTCTGGTCGCAGTTCAGTGCTCCAACACGTCTGCTGCTGTGAAATGAACAAATGGCTGAGTGGGCCGAGCTCCATAGGTTGTCCGGACTTGCCATGAGGTCTATCGTGGATCATTTTTGGCCGAAGGGACCAAGGCCGAATAGTTAGTTTGGTTTAGTGCAACGATTCATTGGTGTTGTGTCGCATATCGACATTGTAAAGAGGTCGGTGTGCATAGAGGGTGCGCGGATGGCTCTTGCCCGTGTTAAGACATACTGGGCAGAGATGGCGGCCACCACTATTGCAACCCGGGATCCGGCCGTAGGCCAAGTCTTGGCTGAGCACTATTTTGAAGAAGTCCTAGAAGGCGCTTGTTTGATAGTGGCTCAGTGCTCGAAGAGTATCATGTTTGAGTGATATGTATCCCAATTGTAAAAACAATACTATTTGGATTATAAAGGTTGCATCTATACTTTTTCCTGAAAGTATTATGATGCCTCCTGTGCGGCCATTTATGTATGTATATAACCTGAAAGTTTGCAGTCGTCGGCTTCAGCCCCCACGCACATAATGCGGGGGTGTTCGGAAAAGCGCGTATTCACACTTGACCCAACGTCTTGGTCCATTAAGGAGGTGATAGCGCGGCGAACAAGGCAAATATAGCTTTAACACTTTCACTTAGCCATAGGAGTTTGACAGTGGGGCTACTATATAGCCCCTGGTACTTCCGCGCTCATTCGAATACGGTGCGCGTACATACATGACCGGGAAACCGTTCCTTCGTTAATGCGGAGGAATCGCGAAGATTCCGCTGAGTCGTCGAGTGGTTGACCAGTCTCGCACTTTATCATGACGGTCAGTTTTCGGCTTTCTCTACTGAGGTGCTCATTCGGATGAACCAGTGCACGGTCGCAGTAGTTCTCCCGGTGCCACCTTAGCCGATAGAGCGGAACGTAAGGTAGAAAAACACGGGAGCCGGGCAAACCCAACTATTGACCAAAGACATGATTCGGAGCTGATGCATATAAGGCCAAATTCGCGACGCCGAACACTCCCTAAGGTATTCGGACTTTACAACATATACTAGGCTGAGTAACGCCCTCGATAATGAGCCTTGATTTTCCAGGTACTTGCATTAGTTTGACATGACGAAATGCCAAATAACTCCAGCATCCCTTTCGATTGTGTTGAGTATCCGGAGGGAGTGAAGCAACAAGAGACAGTGAAAAAGGTTTACACAGGATCTTAATCTAAAAATAAACCTTTGAGTGGGGCCCTGCTGCATGACTGGGCATGTGTCTCTGTTGTGCCGTATCCTGGAAGGGTGTAGCACGATGATCATCTGTAAAAGAGAAAAACGCAGGTGAAAGTCTTCGTGCGAAAAAATTGTTATTCTTAATGAACCATTAAAATGCAATCTAAATAGGGTCAAGCCGAACTGTAGCCCTTTTTACATGCGGGAAGCCCCTAGCACCACCTATGGGGGCATATCCATCGACCCAATCTCAGGTTTATCTGAGCTGTTACAGCAAGTGGTGCGTCGGACTCATCTAACCGTGCTCGCGGTCTTGACGACCGATCATTTCTTCTGGTTGGAGAGGCCATTCAGTGATTGGCTGCTAGAGCCGCCACATATTCCTCCGTACATGAGGAACGCTCTGTGTTTCCGCTAACTATGATGATGACACATGGACCGGGCATCTTAAGCTTAAGATAAGCGTAATGCGGTACTGCATTAAAACGAGCAAAGGCCGTTCTTCCGAGTAGTGCGTGATGGCCGCTTCGGAATGGAGCGATGTCGAAGGTTAATTCTTCGCTTCAGAAGTTGTCGGGAGAACCGAATACAACCTTTAGTACTAGAGAGCCTGTGCAGCGGGCCTCTGGGCCTGGTATTAGTCCTTTCAAGGTAGTATTGCTTTGGCTGATTCTTGTCGGGTCTATCCCCATTTTGCGGACGGTGTCCTGATATATCAGATTAAGACTACTGTCGCCGTCCATAAGGACTCAGGTGAGATGGTATCCATCAATTATTGGGTCCACCAAGGCAGCCGATCCTCCGTGTCAGATACTAGTCGGGTGATCCCTGCGATCAAAAGTGATCAGGCAGGCCGACCAAGGGTTGAACTTTGGGGTGACGGGCTGCTACCTCTTGAGCACTGCGTTGGTTTTCCCTTGAAGAGGAAAGGGTGATGCAGCAAAGTAGCGTAAGTATTTCCCTCAATTTTTGAGAACCAAGGTATCAATCCAGTAGGAGGCCGCGCACGAGTCCCTCGCACCTACACAAACAAATAAATCCTCGCAACCAACGCGATAAGGGGTTGTCAATCCCTACACGGTCACTTACGAGAGTGAGATATGATAGATATGCTAGGATAATATTTTTGGTATTTTTATGATAAAGAGAAATAAAAGATGCAAGTAAAATAAATGGCAAAGGAAATAACTAAGTATTGGAAGATTAATATGATGGAAGATAGACCCGGAGGCCATAGGTTTCACTAGTGGCTTCTCTCAAGAGCATAAGTATTTACGGTGGGTGAACAAATTACTGTTGAGTAATTGATAGAATTGAGCATAGTTATGAGAATATCTAGGTATGATCATGTATATAGGCATCACGTCTAAAACAAGTAGACCGACTCCTGCCTGCATCTACTACTATTACTCCACACATCGACCTTATCCAGCATGCATCTAGAGTATTAAGTTCAACAGAACAGAGTAACGCTTTAAGCAAGATGGCATGATGTAGAGGGATAAACTCATGCAATATGATATAAACCCCATCTTGTTATCCTCGATGGCAACAATACAATACGTGCCTAGCTGCCCCTACTGTCACTGGGAAAGGACACCGCAAATTGAACCCAAAGCTAAGCACCTCTCCCATTGCAAGAAAGATCAATCTAGTAGGCCAAACCAAACTGATAATTCGAAGAGACTTGCAAAGATAACCAATCATACATAAAACAATTCAGAGAAGATTCAAATATTGTTCATAGATAAACTTGATGATAAACCCACAATTCATCGGTCTCAACAAACACACTGCAAAAGAAGATTACATCGAATAGATCTCCACAAGAGAGGGGGAGAACTTTGTATTGAGATCCGAAAAGAGATAAGAATCCATCTAGCTAATAACTATGGACCCGTAGGTCTGAAGTAAACTACTCACACTTCATCGGAAGAGTTATGGCGTTGATGTAGAAGCCCTCCGTGATCGATGCCCCCTCCGGCGGAGCTCTGATACGTCTCCAACGTATCTACTTTTCCAAACACTTTTGCCCTTGTTTTGGACTCTAACTTGCATGATTTGAATGGAACTAACTCGGACTGACGCTGTTTTCAGCAGAATTACCATGGTGTTATTTATGTGCAGGAGCAAACATTCTCGGAATGACCTAAAACTTCACGGAGACACTTTTTAGAAAATAAAAAAAATACCTGCCAAAGATGAAGGCCAGGGGGGCCACCACCTTGCCACGAGGGTGGGGGCGCGCCCCCCTACCTCGTGGACCCCCTGTTGCCTCTACGACTCCAACTCCACCTCCATATATTGAGATTCGATGAGAAAAAAATCAAGGAGAAGAAATCATCGCGTTTTACGATACGGAGCCGCCGCCAAGCCCTAAAACCTCTCGGGAGGGCTGATCTAGAGTCCTTCAGGGCTCCGAAGAGGGGAATCCGTCGCCATCATCATCATCAACCATCCTCCATCACCAATTTCATGATGCTCACCGCCGTGCGTGAGTAATTCCATCATAGGCTTGCTGGACGGTGATGGGTTGGATGGGATCTATCATGTAATCGAGTTAGTTTTGTTAGGGTTTGATCCCTAGTGTCCACTGTGTTCTGAGATTGATGTTGCTATGACTTTGCTATGCTTAATGCTTGTCACTAGGGCCCGAGTGACATGATTTCAGATCTGAACCTATTATGTTTTCATCAATATATGAGTGTTCTTGATCCTATCTTGCAAGTCTATAGTCACCTATTATGTGTTATGATCCGTTAACCCCGAAGTGACAATAATCGGGATACTTACCGGTGATGACCGTAGTTTGAGGAGTTCATGTATTCACTATGTGTTAATGTTTGTTCCGGTTCTCTATTAAAAGGAGGCCTTAATATCCCTTAGTTCCCGTAAGGACCCTGCTGCCACGGGAGGGTAGGACAAAAGATGTCATGCAAGTTCTTTTCCATAAGCACGTATGACTATGTTCGGAATACATGCCTACATTATATCAATGAACTGGAGCTAGTTTTGTGTCACCCTAGGTTATGGTTGTTACACGATGAACCACATCCAGCATAATTCTCCATCACCGATCCATTGCCTACGAGCTTTCCATATATTGTTCTTCGCTTATTTACTTTTCCGTTGCTATTGCTATCATCACCACAAAATACCAAAAACATTGCTTTTACTACCGTTATCACCAATATCATATTACTTTGCTACTAAACACTTTGCTGCAGATATTAAGTTTCCAGGTGTGGTTGAATTGACAACTCAGCTGCTAATACTTGAGAATATTCTTTGGCTCCCCTTGTGTTGAATCAATAAATTTGGGTTGAATACTCTACCCTCGAAAACTGTTGCGATCCCCTATACTTGTGGGTTATCAAGACTATTTTCTGGTGCCGTTGCCGGGGAGCATAGCTCTATCCTTTGAGTCACTTGGGATATATATCTGCTTATCATTATGAAGAACTTGAGAGATCCAAAAACCAAGATCTATCCCTCAACTACGAGGGGAGGTAAGGAACTGCCATCTAGCTCTGCACTTGATTCACCTTCTGTTTTGAGTAAGCTTGCGACACCTACACCTGCTTCTGCTATTCGTTCTGATATGTCGCATGTTATTGATGATGCCACTTCTGCTATGTGTGATACTTATGATGAAACTACCTCTATACCTGATACTACTATGCCACTTAGTGATTTTCTCAATGAACAACTTGCTAGGACTAGAGAGATTGAAAATATTGAATCTGATGATACTGATGAAAGTGATGATGAAGAACCACTTGCCATTCCTAAGGGTTATGTTTTTTATCAAGATGCTTCTTTAGCTATTTTAGCTTGCAGAAATAGAACTGAACTTAAAAAATTATCAGCTAAATGGAGTAAGCAATCCCTAAATGATAGAATGAAACATGACCCTGCTTTTGCTACTTCACCTATCTTTGTTACTGATAAGGATTATGAATTATCTGTTGATCCTGATATAATTACTTTGGTTGAATCTGATCCTTTTCATGGTTATGAATTTGAAACTGTTGTGACACATCTTACTAAACTGAATGATATAGCTACCTTGTTCACTAAAGATGAGAGAACTCGCTACTTTTATATCCTTAAAATATTTCCGTTCTCATTAAAGGGTGATGCTAAGATATGGTTTAATTCTTTTGATCCTGGTTGTATGCGTAGTCCCCAGGATATGATTTATTACTTCTCTGCTAAATATTTCCCTGCTCATAAGAAACAAGCTGCTTTAAGGGATATATATAATTTTGTGCAAATTGAAGAAGAGAGTCTCCCACAAGCTTGGAGGAGGCTTCTCCAATTACTTAATGCTTTTCCTGATCATCCTCTTAAGAAAAATGAAATACTTGATATCTTTTATAATGGACTAACTGATGCCTCCAGAGATTACCTGGATAGTTGTGATGGTTCTGTTTTCAGGGAAAGAACACCGGATGAAGCTGAAATTCTATTGAATAATATGTTGACAAATGAAAATAATTGGAAACCTCCGGAGCCAATTCCTGAGCCTATTCCTAAACCAACTCCGAAGAAGAGGGGTATTCTATTTCTTAGTCCTGAAGATATGCAAGAGGCAAAGAAATCTATGAAAGAAAAGGGTATTAAAGCTGAAGATATTAAGAATTTACCTCCTATTGAATAAATACATGGTCTTAATTTACCCTGTTGAAGAAACATATAATCTTAATCCTTTACCTATTAAAGAAACTCATTGTCTTGATAACCCGACACAGGTAGTAAAGGTAAATTGTCTCTATAAATATGATAAAGCTGTAATCCCATTTACTAAAATTGCTAGCCCATGCTTAGATGAGTTTGATAAATTTATGGCTAAGCAAGAAGACTTTAATGCTTATTTTTGTAGACAACTAAAATATAATTCAAATATGCTTGAACACTTGGGTGATTATATGGCTAATGTCAAAGGTGTGCTTAAACTTATTAGTAAACATGCTTCTATGGTTACCACTCAAGTAGAACAAGTACTTAAAGCTCAAAATGATTTGCTCAATGAATTCAATAATAAATATAAAGATTATGCTGTTAGAGTGGCTACTAGAACTGGTAGAATGACTCAGGAACCTTTGTATCCTGAAGGCCATCCTAAGAGAACTGAGCAAGATTCTCAGAGAAATAATATAGATGCACCTAGTTCTTCTAAAAAGAAGAAAAAGAAAAATGATAAGACTTTGCATGCTTCTAGTGATCCTATTGTTGAAACACCTGAGAATCCAAATGATATTTCTATTTATGATGCTGAAACACAATCTGGTAATGAACCTGAAACTAGTGGTAATGTTAATGATAATGTTCATAATGATGCTCAACCTAGTAATGATAATTATATAGAAATTGAACCTGTTGTTGATCTTGATAACCCACAATCAAAGAACCAACGTTATGATAAGAAAGACTTCGTTGCTAGGAAACATGGTAAAGAAAGAGAGCCTTGGGTTCAGAAACCCATGCCTTTTCCTCCCAAACCATCGAAGAAAAAGGATGATGAGGATTTTGAGCGCTTTGCTGAAATGATTAGACCTATCTTTTTGTGTATGCGATTAACTGATATGCTTAAAACTAATCCTTATGCTAAGTACATGAAAGATATTATTACAAATAAAAGAAAGATACCGGAAGCTGAAATTTCCACCATGCTTGATAATTACACTTTTAAGGGTGGAATACCAAAGAAACTTGGAGATCCAGGAGTACCCACTATACCATGCTCTATTAAAAGAAACTATGTTAAAACTGCTTTATGTGATCTTGGAGCCGGTGTTAGTGTTATGCCTCACTCTTTATATCGTAGACTTGATTTGAATAAGTTGACACCTACTGAAATATCTTTGCAAATGGCTGATAAATCAACTGCTATACCTGTTGGTGTTTGTGAGGATGTGCCTGTTGTAGTTGCAAATGTTACTATTTTAACGGACTTTGTTATTCTTGATATTCCCGAGGACGATAGTATGTCTATTATTCTTGGAAGACCCTTTTTGAATACTGCAGGGGTTGTTATTGATTGCACTAAAGGCAATGTCACTTTTCATGTTAATGGTAATGAGCATACGGTACACATTCCGAAGAAACAACCTCAAGTTCATAGTATCAACTCTATTGGAAAAATTCCATCGATTGTATTTGGAGGTTTTGAATTTCCTCTTCCTACTGTCAAGAAGAAATATAATATTCTTATTATTGGGGATATGCATATCCCCATTGAGGTAACATATTGTTATTCAAAATTTCTCCGGTTACATGTTATTCGGAATGAGTTCGTTAACAAGACTTGAGCAACCTTGTTAGTGGATTCCTTTTGATGACCATGAGATGGATGAAACTAGAAGGCACAACCTTCTGTATCCCACTTTTACTTTCTGTTATTTATATTAAATAAAATTAAAATAAATATTTTTTTTCTCTGTTATCTGATTATCTGTGCAATATAAAAATACCTCGAAAATAAAAGTTCTCCAAATGCCCTGAAAATTAAATATGATTTTTTTTAAAAATATTTGAGGATTTATGGAACAAAGAACACACCAGGGGGCCAACCACCTTGCCATGAGGGTGGAGGGCGCGCCCCCTGCCTCGTGGGCCCATGGTGGCCCTCCTCCACTTATCCTTTCACCCATACACTCATTCTTCCTGCCCCAAACACGAACAACCAGCTCAAACCCGAGTTCAAGATCGTTTTGCTACCATTTTCGATCTCCTTGCTCAAAGCACCTCTCACAAAACTGCTTGGGGAGATTGTTCCTTGGTATGTGACTCCTCCATTGGTCCAATTAGTTTTTGTTCCAGTGCTTTATTCATTGCAAACTTTTGCTTCTTAGGTGACCCTGTTCTTGAGCTTGCATGTCAAATTTATATGGTCAAAAGTAGTTTTGATGCATGATATAGGCCCTAGGCACTTGTAGGAGTAGTTACTATCAATATTATTGAGTTTGGTTTACTTTTATTTTGAAGTTACTAAAAATTTCAGAATTTTTTAGAAAATGATGAGGAGACTTTTGAGGGGCTCATCGAGCCAAAGCTCGAAGGAAAAGACATCGAAGCCTAAGTATAATCTACCTCGCACAGCGGAGGTTCAGGCGTGTGAATGGCCTTCCGAGGATTTCTTAAGAGCAGCCAGGATTTATGAAGATTTTCATGAGTTGGCTCAGACTGCAGGCCTTACCGCTTTCCTCCACGACCAATGCGATCAGTGTCTCTTGCTCACAAATACCTTTGTGCAAAACTTTCATTTTCATTCTAGGAACTCACCACCTATGGTGGAGTTTCATTTATATGATGAGCATAAGGAGATGTCACTTTATGATTTATGTTGGATTTGTTTAGTCCCTTTTGAGGGAAATACAGAAGAACCACATCATGATGATGTGGAGGGATTTATTGACACTAGCACTGTAGGGGAAACAAGGAAGGTTTTCGATGCACGAATCACTAGCATACACTTTCCTATTTTATGTTACTTTGCTTTATTTGCTAGTTGTTGCTTAATTGGTCGCGGAAACTGTGGAAACCTGAGTATCCCTGATATTATTATTTTGCACCACGGCTTATACGGTGATAACTCTTTTGGTATGGGCGGCATTATTGCCAAACGGTTAAGTCTGAACCGTACCAAGGGCCACATCTTTGGAGGCATCTATGCTACACGCCTAGCTGCACATTTTAACATACCTATTAGGCATGCTGAGAAGGAAGAAAAAGTGATGCCTCGTGTTTATCTAGATTATAAAAGTATGGTGGCACATGATTTTATTGTTAAGAATAGGGAAGGAGAGCTTAAATATCAATTGTTCTTTAATAAACATCATCCTGAGACTATTACCTTGCCTGCTCCTTCTTTGTTTGATTTGACTGTAGGCACGTACCTTGTTCCATTGACGGCTATCCACGCCTATCAGAACCCTACACCAGCCGAGGAGCCAGAGCCGGAACCACAACTTGATCCTTCACGACAGTCTAATTACCAGTGGGATCCGGAGATGATTGTCAGCCAGTGGCAATCGGAGCCTTCCACCTCTTCTTCTTAGTACGACCCCAACTATTATTATGGATATCCGCCGGGCCAGCCGTGGCCATAGACCAACTTAGGCCAAAATCCTAAGCTTTGGGGAGTACGTATTTCCCACCGACATTACATTTATGCTCACACACTCATTGCTAGATGTTGGTGCTCATACTTTTTCATTGTATCATCCATGCTAGTTTATTTTCCTTTTTATGCTTTCTTCTTGTGTGTTTAATAAACCTTAAGAAAAACCAAAAAAATAGTTGTAGCTTTTAATTAGTTTACTTTCCATGCTTGTAGTAGTAATTAAAAAGAAAACCCAAAAAGATTTCATGTTCTTCTTTTGCTTGCTGGGAGCTTTCCCGTGTAAATAGTTTTATTTCTTTCCTTTTCTTTGGGGGTCGATAGGAGAAGACCATGATTAAATTGTTGAAGTGGCTCTTATATGCATTATTGTTGATCTGACAAAAGAGCCCATATTGCCTTGTCTTCTCCTGTTTATTGAATGTCTGCAGATTCCAGCTTAGTTTGATGCACGTGCACTATTATTATTATTCCCATCGTTCGGTCGTGCAAGTGAAAGGCAATTATGACGATATATGATGGACTGACTGAGATGAGAAAAGCTGGTATGAACTCGACCTCTTTTGTTTTTGTAAATATGATTAGTTCATCGTTCCTGATTCAGCCTATTATGAATAAACATGTTTGCAATGACAATTAGATATCATAGTTTCTTATGCCATGCTTGATTAGCTATGAGTTATAATGGTTTACCTTGTGTGCCAACATGCTATTAAAATGGTTATGATGTGGTATGATAGGTGGTATCCTCCTCTGAATGATTTAAGTGACTTGACTTGGCACATGTTCACGCATGTAGTTGAAACAAAATCAACATAGCCTTCACGATATTTATGTTCGTGGTGGATTATATCCTACTCATGCTTGCATTCAGTGTTGATTAATTTTAATGCATGTTCATGACCGTTGTCGCTCTCTAGTTGGTCGCTTCCCAGTCTTTTGCTAGCCTTCACCTGTACTAAGCGGGAATACTGCTTGTGCATCCAATCCCTTAAACCCCAAAGTTATTCCACATGAGTCCACTATACCTACCTATATACGATATCTACCTGTCGTTCCAAGTAAATTTGTATGTGCCAAACTCTAAACCTTCAAATAATTATCCTATTTTTTATGCTCGAATAGCTCATGTATCAACTAGGATTGTGTGTATCTTCCATGTTATGCGGGTTATTCTCAAGAGGAGTGGACTCCGCTCCTCACTCACGAGATAAATGGCTGGTCACCGGGATGCCCAGTCCCATGCTCTATGCAAACTAAATCAAAATAATTGCAAACAAAACTCCCATTGGGACTCTTGTTAGTTGGAGGCACTCGTTGTTTCGAGCAAGCCATGGATTGATGCTTGTGGTGGAAGGGGGGGTATAAACTTTACCATTCTGTTTGGGAACCGCCTATAATGTGTGTAGCATGGAAGATATCGCCATCTCTTGGTCGTTATGTTGAGAATGAAAGTATACCGCTCAAAATATTATTCATCTCTATTTCAAAACCGAGCTCTAGCACCTCTACAAATCCCTGCTTCCCTCTGCGAAGGGCCTATCTATTTACTTTTATGCTGAGTCATCATCCTCTTATTAAAGAGCACCAGTTGGAGAGCACCACTGTCATTTGCATTTATTGCTTTTAGTTTACATTGAGTATGACTTGACTGGATCTCTTTTACCATGAATTACAATGTCTAGTCAGTCCTTGGTCTTTAAAGGTGCTCTGCATTTATGTTTTGCGGTCTCAGAAAGGGCTAGCGAGATACCATCCTATTATATCATATTATGATTGTTTTGAGAAAGTGTTGTCATCCGACTTTTATTATTATGGCTCGCTAGTTGATTATGCTATTGATATGAGTAAACTTGAGACCTATGCGTTATTGTGAATGTGGTTAGTTATAATCTTTGCTGAAAACTTGAATGCCGGCTTTACATATTTACAACAACAAGAGCAAACAGAGTCTGTAAAAGTTTTTCTTTATCACTTTCAGTTTGTCAACTGAATTGCTTGAGGACAAGCAAAGGTTTAAGCTTGGGGGAGTTGATACGTCTCCAACGTATCTACTTTTCCAAACACTTTTTCCCTTGTTTTGGACTCTAACTTGGATGATTTGATTGGAACTAACCCGGATTGACGCTGTTTTCAGCAGAATTACCATGGTGTTATTTATGTGCAGGAGCAAACATTCTCGGAATGACCTGAAACTTCACGGAGACACTTTTTAGAAAATAAGAAAAATACCTGCCAAAGATGAAGGCCAGGGGGGCCACCACCTTGCCACGAGGGTGGGGGCGCGCCCCCCTACCTCGTGGACCCCCTGTTGCCTCTCCGACTCCAACTCCACCTCCATATATTGAGATTCGATGAGAAAAAAATCAAGGAGAAGAAATCATCGCGTTTTACGATACGGAGCCGCCGCCAAGCCCTAAAACCTCTCGGGAGGGCTGATCTAGAGTCCTTCAGGGCTCCGAAGAGGGGAATCCGTCGCCATCATCATCATCAACCATCCTCCATCACCAATTTCATGATGCTCACCGCCGTGCGTGAGTAATTCCATCATAGGCTTGCTGGACGGTGATGGGTTGGATGGGATCTATCATGTAATCGAGTTAGTTTTGTTAGGGTTTGATCCCTAGTGTCCACTGTGTTCTGAGATTGATGTTGCTATGACTTTGCTATGCTTAATGCTTGTCACTAGGGCCCGAGTGACATGATTTCAGATCTGAACCTATTATGTTTTCATCAATATATGAGTGTTCTTGATCCTATCTTGCAAGTCTATAGTCACCTATTATGTGTTATGATCCGTTAACCCCGAAGTGACAATAATCGGGATACTTACCGGTGATGACCGTAGTTTGAGGAGTTCATGTATTCACTATGTGTTAATGTTTGTTCTGGTTCTCTATTAAAAGGAGGCCTTAATATCCCTTAGTTCCCGTAAGGACCCTGCTGCCACGGGAGGGTAGGACAAAAGATGTCATGCAAGTTCTTTTCCATAAGCACGTATGACTATGTTCGGAATACATGCCTACATTATATCAATGAACTGGAGCTAGTTCTGTGTCACCCTAGGTTATGGTTGTTACATGATGAACCGCATCCAGCATAATTCTCCATCACCGATCCATTGCCTACGAGCTTTCCATATATTGTTCTTCGCTTATTTACTTTTCCGTTGCTATTGCTATCATCACCACAAAATACCAAAAACATTGCTTTTACTACCGTTATCACCAATATCATATTACTTTGCTACTAAACACTTTGCTGCAGATATTAAGTTTCCAGGTGTGGTTGAATTGACAACTCAGCTGCTAATACTTGAGAATATTCTTTGGCTCCCCTTGTGTCGAATCAATAAATTTGGGTTGAATACTCTACCCTCGAAAACTGTTGCGATCCCCTATACTTGTGGGTTATCAAGACTATTTTCTGGTGCCGTTGCCGGGGAGCATAGCTCTATTCTTTGAGTCACTTGGGATATATATCTGCTTATCATTATGAAGAACTTGAGAGATCCAAAAACCAAGATCTATCCCTCAACTACGAGGGGAGGTAAGGAACTGCCATCTAGCTCTGCACTTGATTCACCTTCTGTTTTGAGTAAGCTTGCGACACCTACACCTGCTTCTGCTATTCGTTCTGATATGTCGCATGTTATTGATGATGCCACTTCTGCTATGCGTGATACTTATGATGAAACTACCTCTATACCTGATACTACTATGCCACTTAGTGATTTTCTCAATGAACAACTTGCTAGGACTAGAGAGATTGAAAATATTGAATCTGATGATACTGATGAAAGTGATGATGAAGAACCACTTGCCATTCCTAAGGGTTATGTTTTTTATCAAGATGCTTCTTTAGCTATTTTAGCTTGCAGAAATAGAACTGAACTTAAAAAATTATCAGCTAAATGGAGTAAGCAATCCCTAAATGATAGAATGAAACATGACCCTGCTTTTGCTACTTCACCTATCTTTGTTACTGATAAGGATTATGAATTATCTGTTGATCCTGATATAATTACTTTGGTTGAATCTGATCCTTTTCATGGTTATGAATTTGAAACTGTTGTGACACATCTTACTAAACTGAATGATATAGCTACCTTGTTCACTAAAGATGAGAGAACTCGCTACTTTTATATCCTTAAAATATTTCCGTTCTCATTAAAGGGTGATGCTAAGATATGGTTTAATTCTTTTGATCCTGGTTGTATGCGTAGTCCCCAGGATATGATTTATTACTTCTCTGCTAAATATTTCCCTGCTCATAAAAAACAAGCTGCTTTAAGGGATATATATAATTTTGTGCAAATTGAAGAAGAGAGTCTCCCACAAGCTTGGAGGAGGCTTCTCCAATTACTTAATGCTTTTCCTGATCATCCTCTTAAGAAAAATGAAATACTTGATATCTTTTATAATGGACTAATCGATGCCTCCAGAGATTACCTGGATAGTTGTGATGGTTCTGTTTTCAGGGAAAGAACACCGGATGAAGCTGAAATTCTATTGAATAATATGTTGACAAATGAAAATAATTGGAAACCTCCGGAGCCAATTCCTGAGCCTATTCCTAAACCAACTCCGAAGAAGAGGGGTATTCTATTTCTCAGTCCTGAAGATATGCAAGAGGCAAAGAAATCTATGAAAGAAAAGGGTATTAAAGCTAAAGATATTAAGAATTTACCTCCTATTGAAGAAATACATGGTCTTAATTTACCCTGTTGAAGAAACATATAATCTTAATCCTTTACCTATTAAAGAAACTCATGGTCTTGATAACCCGACACAGGTAGTAAAGGTAAATTGTCTCTATAAATATGATAAAGCTGTAATCCCATTTACTAAAATTGCTAGCCCATGCTTAGATGAGTTTGATAAATTTATGGCTAAGCAAGAAGACTTTAATGCTTATTCTGGTAGACAACTAAAATACAATTCAAATATGCTTGAACACTTGGGTGATTATATGGCTAATGTCAAAGGTGTACTTAAACTTATTAGTAAACATGCTTCTATGGTTACCACTCAAGTAGAACAAGTACTTAAAGCTCAAAATGATTTGCTCAATGAATTCAATAATAAATATAATGATTATGCTGTTAGAGTGGCTACTAGAACTGGTAGAATGACTCAGGAACCTTTGTATCCTGAAGGCCATCCTAAGAGAACTGAGCAAGATTCTCAGAGAAATAATATAGATGCACCTAGTTCTTCTAAAAAGAAGAAAAAGAAAAATGATAAGACTTTGCATGCTTCTAGTGATCCTATTGTTGAAACACCTGAGAATCCAAATGATATTTCTATTTATGATGCTGAAACACAATCTGGTAATGAACCTGAAACTAGTGGTAATGTTAATGATAATGTTCATAATGATGCTCAACCTAGTAATGATAATTATATAGAAATTGAACCTGTTGTTGATCTTGATAACCCACAATCAAAGAATCAACGTTATGATAAGAAAGACTTCGTTGCTAGGAAACATGGTAAAGAAAGAGAGCCTTGGGTTCAGAAACCCATGCCTTTTCCTCCCAAACCATCCAAGAAAAAGGATGATGAGGATTTTGAGCGCTTTGCTAAAATGATTAGACCTATCTTTTTGTGTATGCGATTAACTGATATGCTTAAAACTAATCCTTATGCTAAGTACATTGCTTTTACTACCGTTGCCATTGCTATTGCTATCATCACACAAAATACCAAAAACATTGCTTTTACTACCGTTACCTTTTGCTACCATTATCACCACTATCATATTACTTTGCTACTAAACACTTTGCTGCAGATATTAAGTTTCCAGGTGTGGTTTAATTGACAACTCAGCTGCTAATACTTGAGAATATTCTTTGGCTCCCTTTGTGTTAAATCAATAAATTTGGGTTGAATACTCTACCCTCGAAAACTATTGCAATCCCCTATACTTGTGGGTTATCAAGCTCCAGAAAAGGCCCCAAGATGGGATCTCATGGATACAGAAAGTTACGGCGGTGGAATTAGGGTTTTGGCTCCGTATCTGGTAGTTTGGGGGTACGTAGGTATATATAGGAGGAAGGAGTACGTCGGTGGAGCAACAGGGGGCCCACGAGGGTGGAGGGCGCGCCTGGGGGGATAGGCGCACCCCCTACCTCATGCCTTCCTCGTTGATTGCTTGACGTAGGGTCCAAGTCCTCTGGATCATGTTCGTTTCGAAAATCACGTTCCCGAAGGTTTCATTCCATTTGGACTCCGTTTGATATTCTTTTTCTGCGAAACCCTAAAATAGGCAAAAACAGCAATTCTGGGTTGGGCCTCCGGTTAATAGGTTAGTCCCAAAAATAATATAAAAATGTATAATAAAGCCCAATAATGTCCAAAACAGAATATAATATAGCATGGAACAATCAAAAATTATAGATACGTTGGAGACGTATCACGGGCTCCACGATGTATACGTCTCGGGGTGCGTGCTGGCGCCTCCTCTTCGGTGTGTGAGTTGCGTAAATCATGTTCATTGTTTTGACCTCTGGTGGGAATTTTTTCTGTGCCCCAGTGTTCGGCTGGCGAGGCTCATCCTCGTCTTCGCTTGGTGTCTCCCTCCCCTTGTGTTCGGCGTTTAGCTTGTCGGCCTGCTTGAAGACCCAGCATTCTCTATTGGTGTGATTTGCAGGATTGTCAGAGGTGCCATGAATCTGACACAATCTGTCTAGAATCTTGTTTAGGCTGGACGGTCCATCTCTGCGGCCTTTAAATGGCTTTTTTCGTTGACCAGGTCGAGAGCCCCTGAATCCGGCGTTTACCGCCGTGTTGTCTAGGCTATCTTCGTTGTTTTGACGCTTGCTCTTATTGCGTCGCGGTTTCCCGTTGCCATCCCTGACTTCAGATGTGCCTGGGTTGTTGGTGCCGCTACGGTCCAGCCAACTGTCTTCGCCCGCGCAAAAGCGGGTCATAAGGCTTGTTAGAGCTGTAATTGTCCTTGGTTTTTCCTGGCCGAGGTGTCTGGCGAGCCATTCGTCCCGGACACTATGCTTGAAAGCCGCTATGGCTTTGGCATCCGGGCAGTCGATGATTTGACTCTTCTTCGCGAGAAATCTGTTCCAAAGCTTTCGGGCTGACTCTCCGGGCTATTGAATTATGTGACTTAAATCGTCTGCGTCCGGAGGTCGGACATAGGTCCCTTGAAAATTGGCCCTTAAAGCATCCTCAAGCTCTTCCCAGCTTCCAATTAAGTTTTCGGGGAGGCTTTTCAGCCAGTGTCGAGATGGTCCTTTCAACTTGAGGGGCAGGTATTTGATGGCGTGGAGATCATCTCCGCGAGCCATGTGGATGTGAAGGATAAAGTCCTCAATCCAGACCCCAGGGTCTGTCGTTCTATCGTATGCCTGTATGTTCACAGGTTTGAATCCCTCTGGAAATTCATGATCCAGCACCTCATCGGTGAAGCATAGGGGGTGCGCGGCACCCCTGTATCTGGATGTGTCCTGGCGTTCTTCGCGGTTGTAGCGTTTGGTTTTGATACCGAGCTGTTATTCGGTAAGTATAGTCGTTTGGGAAGCCATGATTCTGTGCCGGAGCGCGCTTCCTGAATCCGTAGATGGACCTGGCCACACCAGCTTTTTTGTGCAGGTCTTCGCGTAAATCATGCGCTGACTTGTGTGCAACGTCGTTAGCCGCCCTGTCGCGGCCACGGGGTGGTCGATCCGGCTGATCGGTCATTTCATTTTTCGGCTGAATGGGGTCTAAAGCCTCGTCGTCGAATTCAGGCAGCAGCTTGCGCTTTGGATAGCTCTTTGTGTGGAGACTGCCGCCGCACTTTTCTTCAGTGTCAAGCACTTTATTCCATCTGCTGTTGAGCGTATTCTGCATGGCCTTAAGCCTTTGCTTCTACTTCTTCAGGCTCCTCGCGGTGGCAATAAGCCTTCTATGGAGGTTCTCTTGTTCCAAGTGCCTTTCTGGGATGATGTGTGCATCGTCGTCCGGATTGTTCTCCTCTCCGGAGACAGGTTGATGAGCTTTAACGTCGGCGTTGCCGTGATGGACAGCGGCTCCATACTATGTTCGCCGTCCGCTGGCTCATCCTGCTCCATCGCTGGGTCCATACGGTCGTCATTTCCTTTGGAGTCTGTTGACATCTAATTTTGGCACAATGCAGAATGCAATGGAGATGGCCTCAAATGACAAAATATTCTAAATGAGAGATTTCACATTGCCGAGTGGAACAACTTTGATGTTTGGACCATAATATTCGGCATCATATCAAAGACCAAAACTACACTCAGATTGTCATGTTTAGGTGTTTTGAGTGCTTTTTGGTCAATTACGCCTCCAGGACAATCTCGGATGAAGGAATGCTCTACATGAATTGTCTTCGTCTCGTCGAATCGGTCCATTTTGATATAAAAATCATCTCAATCCGAGTTCGTATGCAAAAGTTAGAGCTATCTGGATGCAGCCCTGTCAAGAGGCGAAATATGACGCGGAAGACCAGACATGTCTTGGCAAGTGTCTGATGTAATGCGTGAGTGTGTTGGCCCAGAAGATGGCCTCGAATCGGAAAACGTTCAACACGAAAGTTTTTCGTCTCGTCAAAACGGTCAACTTTGCTTTTGGACACATTTTCATCCGAGGTCGTTTACTGCCTCAAAAACCTTGCCGGGGAAAGCTTGCCGCCGTGAACAGTAACCTTGCCGGGGAAAGCTTGCCGCCGTGAACAGTAACCTTGCCGGGGAAAGCTTGCCGCCATGAACAGTAACCTTGCCGGGGGAGAGCTTGCTGCCGTGAACAGTAACCTCCCGGGGAAAGCTTGCCGCCATGAACAGTAACCTTGCCGGGAAAGCTTGCTGCCATGAACAGTAGAAACTGTCGAGGCCAATCCGACCAGATGCTGAAGATGGGCTCAAATACTTATCTAGGTGGCTTCGGATGAAGAAGTGTTCAACATAGGAGTTGTTCGTAACATCGAAACGGTCAACTTTGCTTTTGGAGTCATCATCATCCAACGTAGTATACGACCTGCAGAGACGTTGCAAGAGTCGGACGGTCAAGTCAGCTACATGAACGAGTCCGACTCGAAATTAGAGATGACCCCGTGGAGTATTCAAGATGGCCTTATTTGGAGAAGTGATCAACATACGGATTGTTGGCCTCGTCGAAGCACACATAATTGATATTTGAACCGTCTCCATCGGAAGTCATATGCAAATTCCACAGCCCACGCAAGGAGCAAGACAGAAGATTGGACCAGATTCGGGCTGAATCCGAGTGGGACCAGAACTAGGATTCTAGGACGTGAATTGATGTAATTTTCTTGTAAGGAAAGCCTAGATAAATACTTTGCTTGTACGGGAAGTCCAGCCGCCTCTTATATATGTTGGGGGTGACGGCCGATTAAACGACACCCAATCGAAAAAATCAATATACTACTTTTTCATCTACGTTTTATCTCTCCACCGTTTTTCTATCTCGTTCTTCGTTGTTCTTCGTGTTTGAGAGCTGCGAATCCCGAGGCTCTAGGGGCGAGCGAATCGACCTAGGGCAGCCCATAGCCGCCGCACTCCCTGACGGGGTCCCTCCCGGGGGTGTGGGGTTTTCGGGTCTGCAAAAGCGCCCGTCGACTGTCTTGCGTATCGCGCTGTCGGTCGGGTCTCCTTCGACGTGAGCTGTGGTGCATCACCCCCGGCGTCGAGGGTACACATGACGTGTTCGTGTGTCAACACACTTTTTGGCGACTCCGCTGGGGAACGAAGATCAATCATCATCATCCACCATGTCCGATCTTCCCAAGCCATCTAAGGTAGACGCCGATAACATCATTAAGCCCAGTCTTGATGAGATATCAGCTGATCATCGCCAAGTCTATGAGGAGTACAAGAAGGCACGTGAGGAGAAGGACCTGCAGGAGTTCCTTGCAAAATTCAAGAAAGATCGCCAAGGCAACATCACTCCGATTGAAGAAATCAAGTTCCCTCCTCTTCAAGCCGAGCAGGTCAAACCCTCTGTGAGTACTACTTTTTCTCCTGAGCAATGGGCTGAGATTGAAAGTCGTATAGCTAATGGTAACAATCTAGTCTATCAAACTTTCATAGAAAATACTATTGCTCAGAAGAATACATCTCAATCATCTAGTGGTAATGATGGTGTAGCTGCTAGTGTGCAAAACCCTAATCTGGCTTTACCTATTGCATCGGCGCTTCCTGTGCCGATGGCTTATTGTCCTACCCATACAAATCAGATTGTGACTGCACCCATCAACCCTATTATGAGCATGCCAGGTTCGGTGGCAGCGCTGAACCAAACCCTACCTACATCTACAACCACTCGACCACTACCAAATTTTGGGTCGACATACATGCCACAATTCTTACCTACAGCTAGTAACCCTACTCCTCCTATGCCACTGCCACAAGCGTCATCGTCCACTATGGATGATGGTCTAGCTAATCTTAGAGAGGAGATGGCTAAGATGCTTCGAGAGAATTTTGGAGTTGAGTTACCTCGGAATGGGATTTACCAAAAGTCGTACCCCGAGTACTTTGATGCCATCCAGTGCCCTCCAGGATATAAAATTCCAGATTTTGTTAAATTTAGTGGAGAAGGCACAAAAACCACATGGGAGCATGTTAGTCAATATTTAGCACAATTGGGTGAGGCAGGCTCATTGAACGAATTGAAAGTGTGTTTATTTCCTTTATCATTAACTGGTACCGCATTTTCATGGTTTTCTTCTTTACCCCATGGTTCCATCCGGGTTTGGTCGCAGCTAGAGCAGAAGTTTCATGATCACTTTTATAGCGGCGACAATGAACTCAAGTTGTCACATCTAACATCGGTTAAGCAGAAGCATGATGAATCGGTCTCCAATTACGTCAAGAGATTTAGAGAAACAAAAAACCGGTGTTTTAGTTTGGTGATAACCGAGAGAGACTTGGCAGACCTAGTGCTGAGTGGTTTGAGAACTCCCATCAGAGAAAAGCTAGAAGGCTATGAGTTCTTAAATATCAACCAAGTCTTACAAAGGGCTTTGGCTCAGGAAAGCCGAAGCAAAGACCTCAAAGAAGTGCATAGATACAAAGCCGATCATCCAAAGATGAATATGATCGAATATGATAGTGATCACTCGGACGATGAGGGTGACGTTTTTTCTATGGAATTTGTTTGGCCATCTAAGGCCAAACCATTTACTTGCAATGATCTGAAACCGATTCATAAGAATCGTGATGAAGAGATGAAGTTTACTTTTAACATTGCCAAGTGTGATAAAATATTTGATGCTTTGCTGCAAACTAAAATTATTAGAATAACTCATACTCTGTCACCGTTTGAAGAGCTGAAACGGCGCGCTTATTGCAAGTATCATAATTCTTTTTCTCATGCTACTAACGATTGCAATGTTTTCCGACGACAGATACAATCGGCCATTAATGACGGACGATTGAACTTTTCTGAAATGCAAGTTGATAAACAGCCTTTTCCAATGAATACCATGGATTTGGAGGGGAAGAAGCTACTCATTCAGCCGGAGGCAGCCGAGTCTGCTAATAAAGCTAATGTCATTGTCGGTGAGCCCAGGAAAGACAAGGAGGACAACAAGGTCTTGGGGAGACAGGTTGTGCTTGATAAGCAACCCGATGGCAAGGAAGTGATCAAAATCACCATCAAGAATCCTACACTCGGGGGGCAACCGCAAGTGCAAGAAAATACTCGTGTTAAATTTGTCAAGCCCAAGAGTCCAGAAGTTGGCAAGTGGAAGAAGAATGAAGCTAAAGTGCAGCGCAAGCGGATCAAGCCAACTTTTGATATGTTGCTGTCCAAGTATGCTAACCAGTCGGCCGATTCTAGTTTCAATCGACCGACTCATCTGGAACGACCAAGGTCACCATCAGCTGATATGTTCAGTCGGTATACAAAACTGAGTGGACCAAAGGCGCAGTTTTCAGAAGAGCAGAAGCAATCTGTGTGGGATCGACTTGATTACTCATATAATGGCCGACTCAACATCGGTGACTATCAGTCGGCTGGTCAAAATATGCGACCGAGTGGAAATTATCCGAGTGTAAGGATGCACCCAGGTGGAAGCTATCTGAGTGAAAAAATGTGGCCAAGTAGATTCCATCCGACTGGATTCCATCCGAGTGAATTCCATCCGAGTGACATCCATCCGAGTGGATTCCATCAGAGTAAAAAGCTGCGCCCGAGTGGAAATTTCATGCATCTGGAAAGTCGAAAAGAATGGCGTGTTAAGTCACCAAGTGTTGCAGCAGTTGAGTCGGGAAAAAGCAAGGAGAAAACAGATGCCGACTCACTTATCTTGGGCACCAAAACATTTGCCATACAGCAGCCAATTGTGCATAGCAAACCGGCTGAGCCGATACTTTCTATTGCGCCAGAGCACTCGGCTAATGACCATGAAGCAAGCGCCAGCCGAATAAAAACGAGAGATCCTAAATACACTCAGCCAAAGTGGTGTCCTCCAGGGCTAACAAAGACACAGAAGAGGAAACTACAGAGGTTAAGGAGCCAAGAGATGGCAGAACAAGAGGCTGAGAAGCAAAGGGATAAGTTGTTCAATGACACTCGGCCTATGGTACCTACAAAACAAGTGTGGAGGCCCAAACAAATACGAGATATAGTGGCCTCTACGCCTATCACAGCAGCACCTACACTACCAAAAAAGGACAACGCAATCATTGCATCGTCTACGTTACCTATTGCTTCCTCTTCACTCGGACAAATTTCTGAATCGGTGGATGCACTTGAGGAGGAGGCTGATATGTTGGACTATGAGTCTACACCGGTTCATGAAGGTATGGATATCAATATGGTGTATTACTTGCCTGCTGAGTTTCGTGCTGTAGATGAGGAAGGGGAGGTGGCTCAGCTGGATTTTGGCCCTAAAAACGCGATATTCGAGAAGCCAAAAGAACCAGTAACGCATCTGAAACCATTATATCTCAGAGGTCATATCAATGGGTCGCCGCTCACTCGGATGCTTGTTGATGGTGGTGCTGTGGTAAATCTTATGCCCTATTCGGTCTTCAAGAAATTGGGTTTGCCTGATGAAGAATTGATCAAGACCAATATGGTGCTTAACGGTTTGAAGGCAAAGAGAAAACTGAAGCCAAAGGTGTGATGTATGTGGAGCTTACAGTCGGAAGCAAAACTTTGGCTACTGCATTCTTTGTCGCGGAGGTGCAAGGTAACTACAACGTCATACTAGGCCGTGATTGGGTTCATGCAAACCAGTGCGTACCATCCACTATGCACCAGTTTTTGATTCAGTGGGTTGATGATGAAGTGGAAGTCATTCATGTGGATAACTCGGCCTGTGTTGCTTTGGCCGATGCGTCGGTGGATTGGCAACATCCCAATGCTACTTGCTTGACGGGACGTGACTTATCAGAGTTTGATTTTCTCAGCGCAACCAAGAATGGTTTTGTGCCCTTCTCTTTAAAGCCGACTGAATGCAATCGGCTCCAAGGTATGATATGTTTAAATGGATTCTAGCTCTGAGTGGTTACAAAAACGTCTTGTGAAATATCGGTCCAGCGAGAACGATATGTATGAGTCTATAGAGGAGTTGGATGACATGGATAAACTTGGACAAGGTTTTACGTCGGCCGATCCATTAGAAGAGGTAGATATTGGAGATGGTTCAGTCACTCGACCGACATTTATAAACAAAAATGTGAAAGCCGATTGTAAAGCTAAGTTGATCGAGCTATTGAAATAATATGTTTGTTGCTTTGCATGGGAATATCATGAGATGCCAGGGTTAAGCCGAGAGCTAGTGGAGCATCGGTTGCCTA
The DNA here is from genome assembly GCF_002162155.2 of Triticum dicoccoides. Lineage (NCBI taxonomy): Eukaryota > Viridiplantae > Streptophyta > Magnoliopsida > Poales > Poaceae > Triticum > Triticum dicoccoides. The sequence continues at coordinate 199,448,999 of NC_041392.1, forward strand.
TAAAGGCCGGTTTTAGACCTTATAAACAGTCGGCCAGAAAATTTAATCCGAAAACATATGACCGGATCAAGGAAGAGATCGGTCGACTGCTTGAAGCTAATTTCATTCGACCTTGCAGGTATGCCGAGTGGATTTCTAACATTGTCCCAGTGGAGAAGAAAGGATCCGGCAAGTTGAGGGTGTGCATTGATTTCAGAGATTTGAATAGGGCTACACCCAAAGATGAGTATCCTATGCCAATAGCCAATATGCTTATTAATGATGCTTCTGGGCATAAGGTTATTAGCTTTCTAGATGGTAATGCCGGATACAATCAAATTTTTATGGCCGAAGAGGACATGTACAAGACTGCTTTTCGATGCCCTGGTTTCGTTGGTTTATTCGAGTTGACAGTGATGACATTCGGATTAAAAAATGCTGGAGCCACATATCAAAGGGCTATGAATTTGATTTTCCATGATTTACTCGGTATCATACTTGAAGTTTATATTGATGATATTGTTGTCAAATCGGATGCTTTTGAGTCTCACTTGGCCGATTTGGGTTTCGCTTTTGAAAGAATGAAAAAGTATGGACTGAAGATGAATCCTTTGAAGTGTGCTTTTGGCGTGTCAGCTGGTAAGTTTTTCGGTTTCATTATTCATGAAGATGGCATAGAGATTGACCCCAAAAAGATAGAGGCTATACAGAAAGTGGAGGCTCCAACATGCAAGAGAGATATGCAAAAGTTCCTTGGCAAGGTCAACTATTTGAGAAGGTTCATAGCTAATCTGTCGGGGAAAGTTGATGCATTTACTCCTATCCTTCGGTTAAAGGATGATGCTGATTTCACTTGGGGGGCAAAACAGCAAGAAGCATTTGATATAATCAAGAATTATTTGTGCACTCCTCCGGTGATGAGAGCACCCAAGCATAGGGAACCCTTCAGACTTTACATTGCAGCAGAGGAAGAAGTTATTAGTGCTGTTCTAACTCAAGAGACCGAAGGAAAAGAGCATGCCATCACTTATTTGAGCCGCCTCTTATTGGACGCAGAGACAAGGTATACATTTATTGAGAAATTATGTCCATGCTTATATTATGCTTGCACAAAACTGAGACATTATTTAGTGCCGAGTGCTTGTGTAGTAGCTTGTCAAACCGATGTCATTAAATACATGTTGCATAGGCCAATTCTTAGTGGTAGAATTGGCAAGTGGGCTTATGCTTTAATTGAATATGATTTGGCTTATGAATCTCTAAAGTCCATGAAAGGCCAAATTGTTGCTAATTTCATTGTTGAACATTGGATTAATGACAAGCATGATGTTGATATGAACCTTATTTCATTAGTACCATGGATATTATACTTTGATGGGTCAGTTTGTAGTAATGGCCAAGGTGTTGGTATTGTTTATATATCTCCTCATGGTGCTATTTTTGAAGCCTCATGCCGCTTAGAATATTTTTGCACAAACAATCAAGCCGAATATGAAGCATTGTTATTCGGCCTAGAGATGTTACTTGCTATAGGTGTTACACATATTGAGGCTTATGGTGATTCGTTACTAGTGGTACAGCAAATATCCAAAGTCTTTCAGTGTTTGGACGAATCACTTAATGTTTATCTTGATAAATGTCTAGATATAATCTCTACTTTGGATTGTTTTAGCATTGCACATATATCTAGACATGACAACTGGAAAGCAAATGAGTTGGCACAACAAGCATCTGGATACCATGTTGATCATGGCATGTTTCATATTTCTCAAAATCCGATGTCTTGTCTTACCAGTATAGAAGAGGCTGAACCAGAACCCACTGATTTGGTCACTAACAAAAAATCTAGTGCAGGTGACAATTCCGACTGGAGGAAGCCCATTGTTGCTTACTTGCGTAATCCGAGTGAAAGGGTGGACAGGGCTGTTCGGCATATGGCTTTTAAATATACTATGAGGGATGATGATCTTTATCGCCGAACAGTTGATGATGTTCTTTTAAAGTGCTTGGATGAGGACCAAGCAAGAGTTGCTATGGGAGAGGTACATGAAGGCATTTGTGGTACTCACCAGTCGGCTCCCAAGATGAAATGGTTATTACGACGTGCTGGGTTTTATTGGCCGACCATGATTAATGATTGCTTCAGATATTATAAAGGGTGCGAAGCTTGTCAAAAATTTGGTGATATTCAATTAGCTCCCGCTGCTATGTTGCATCCTATTAACAAGCCGTGGCCTTTCAGAGGATGGGGTTTAGACTTTATTAGGAAAATCCATCCGTCTTCTTCGAAGGGGCATCGGTTCGTATTGGTGGCAACTGATTATTTCACTAAGTGGTCTGAAGCAGTACCTCTCAAGAACATGACGCATACGGAGGTAATTAAATTCATAACCGAACACATTATTCATAGATTCGGTATTCCTCAAACTTTAACTACAGATCAAGGTTCGTCTTTTATGTCACACCAAGTCAGAGAGTTTGCCGAATATTATAACATAAAGTTGCTCAATTCCTCCCCATATTATGCCCAAGCTAATGGACAAGCTGAGTCTAGCAATAAAATTTTAATCAAGCTCATCAAGAAGAAGATTGAGGATAATCCAAGGAGATGGCATGACTTGTTGTCTGAGGCATTATGGGCATATAGAATCTCAAGGCATGGTGCTACGAAAGTGACTCCATGTGAGCTAGTATATGGTCAGGAGGCTGTTTTACCAGTGGAAGTAAATTTGAATGCTTTGAGAATAGCCGAACAAAATGATTTATCGGCAATAGACTTCTATAACTTGATGATGGACAACATTGATGAGGTTGCTGATAAACATTTCGCTGCTTTGAATGCCATAGAGAGAGATAAGTTGAGGGTGGCAAGGGCTTACAATAAGAAAGTCAAGTTGAAGAATTTTCAAGTTGGTGACCTCGTCTGGAAAGTGATTCTACCGATTGGTTCAAGAGATAGAAAATTCGGGAAGTGGTCTCCAAGTTGGGAAGGTCCTTTTAGGATTACAAGAGTTGTTCCCGGAAATTCATATTTGGTGGAATCAATACAGGGGGCATTGTTACCTCGAGCTCTCAATGGCAAATATTTGAAGAAGTACCACCCGAGTGTGTGGCAGGAAGCCTAAGTAGGCAATGGCCGATATACGATTATCGCCCTTAGCACAAACATGGCCGATACATAATTATCGCCCTGAGAAGAATAGATGGCCGATGGAGTGTTGACATCGTCCTTAGAACAAACATGGTGCAAATTATTTTTCGGCATGCAAGCTTTGCCGAAAAACGGGGGGGCCTGTGTTGACACCTGATTTTGGCACAATGCAGAATGCAATGGAGATGGCCTCAAATGACAAAATATTCTAAATGAGAGATTTCACATTGCCGAGTGGAACAACTTTGATGTTTGGACCATAATCATTCGGCATCATATCAAAGACCAAAACTACACTCAGATTGTCATGTTTAGGTGTTTTGAGTGCTTTTTGGTCAAGTACGCCTCCAGGAAAATCTCGGATGAAGGAATGCTCTACATGAATTGTCTTCGTCTCGTCGAATCGGTCGATTTTGATATAAAAATCATCTCAATCCGAGTTCGTATGCAAAAGTTAGAGCTATCTGGATGCAGCCCTGTCAAGAGGCGAAATATGACGCGGAAGACCAGACATGTCTTGGCAAGTGTCTGATGTAATGCATGAGTGTGTTGGCCCAGAAGATGGCCTCGAATCGGAAAACGTTCAACACGAAAGTTTTTCGTCTCGTCAAAATGGTCAACTTTGCTTTTGGACACATTTTCATCCGAGGTCGTTTACTGCCTCAAAAACCTTGCCGGGGAAAGCTTGCCGCCGTGAACAGTAACCTTGCCGGGGAAAGCTTGCCGCTGTGAACAGTAACCTTGCCGGGGGAGAGCTTGCCGCCGTGAACAGTAACCTGCCGGGGAAAGCTTGCCGCCGTGAACAGTAACCTTGCCGGGAAAGCTTGCTGCCGTGAACAGTAGAAACTGTCGAGGCCAATCCGACCAGATGCTGAAGATGGGCTCAAATACTTATCTAGGTGGCTTCGGATGAAGAAGTGTTCAACATAGGAGTTGTTCGTAACATCGAAACGGTCAACTTTGCTTTTGGAGTCATCATCATCCGACGTAGTATACGACCTGCAGAGACGCTGCAAGAGTCGGACGGTCCAGTCAGCTACATGAACGAGTCCGACTCGAAATTAGAGATGACCCCGTGGAGTATTCAAGATGGCCTTATTTGGAAAAGTGATCAACATACGGATTGTTGGCCTCGTCGAAGCACACATAATTGATATTTGAACAGTCTCCATCGGAAGTCATATGCAAATTCCACAGCCCACGCAAGGAGCAAGACAGAAGATTGGACCAGATTCGGGCTGAATCCGAGTGGGACCAGAACTAGGATTCTAGGACGTGAATTGATGTAATTTTCTTGTAAGGAAAGCCTAGATAAATCCTTTCCTTGTACGGGAAGTCCAGCCTCCTCTTATATATGTTGGGGGTGACGGACGATTGAACGACACCCAATCGAAAAAATCAATATACTACTTTTTCATCTACGTTTTATCTCTCCACCGTTTTTCTATCTCGTTCTTCGCTGTTCTTCGTGTTTGAGAGCTGCGAATCCCGAGGCTCTAGGGGCGAGCAAATAGACCTAGGGCAGCCCATAGCCGCCGCACTCCCTGACGGGGTCCCTCCCGGGGGTGTGGGGTTTTCGGGTCTGCAAAAGCGCCCGTCGACTGTCTTGCGTATCGCGCTGTCGGTCGGGTCTCCTTCGACGTGAGCTGCGGTGCATCACCCCCGGCGTCGAGGGTACATGTGACATGTTCGTGTGTCAACAGAGTCAACCGGGGTATTATTCTTTCTTGGGCTGTTATCGCTGTTTTTGGTGAGGCGGGATTTGGAGCGGCGCCTATGTCGCCGCTTTGGTTGCTTCTCGAGGGGACTATCCTTCATTGCATCCTTCCATTCCTCGTTGTTGTTTTCTTTAGGTGTATCCACCATGTATATATCGTGTGATGAAGTGGTTGTCCAGCGCCCTATGGGCGGTGGTTCCTGTTCCTCTCCTGCATCGTCGTCCATACCGCCGATGTCTTCGGAGTCGAAATCAAGCATGTCGGTTAAGTCGTCGACAGTGGCTATTAAGTGGGTGGTGGGTGGGGAACGAATTCCTTCGTCGTCCACTTCCCACTTGAGCCGGACATAGTTCGGACGAGGGTCTCCTGACAAGGAGAGAGACCTCAATGAATCAAGCACATCGCCCAAGGGCGAGTGCTGAAAAATATCCGCGGAGGTAAACTCCATGATCGGTTCCCAATCAGATTGGATAGGCACAGACACAGGCGGTTCGGAACCTGTGGCCCGGGACGAATCCAAGGGTCCGGTAACACATGTCTCATAGGAGGTGAAGTTAGTATTTGGCTCTATCGCCGCTGAGTGTGCGGCCTCCGTGGCGGGGTCCATCCAGCTGTCCTCGGATGGCACGATCTGCTCCGGATTGAGGGTCGGAGTAACCGCAGGTGTGATCTCCCGAACATCGTACGATGGCAGAGCTAAGTCATGCTCGTCGTGACTGTGCGGCGCGCCTGACATGAGCTCGAATCCATCGAAGATCAAGTCTCCGCGGACATCGGCAGTGTAGTTCAAGCTTCCAAATCTTACCTGATGGCCTGGGGCGTAGCTATCGATCTGCTCTAGATGGCCAAGCGAGTTGGCCCGCAGTATGAAGCCGCCGAATACGAAGATTTGTTCGGGGAGAAAAACCTCACCCTGGATCGCATCGTTACCGATGATCGAAGGAGCCATTAAGCCTAATGACAACGACACAGAGGAACTCTCAATGAAAGCACCAATGTGGGTGTCAAAACCGGCGGATCTCGGGTAGGGGGTTCCGAACTGTGCGTCTAAGGCTGATGGTAACAGGAGGCGGGGGACACAATGTTTACCCAGGTTCGGGCCCTCTAGATGGAGGTAATACCCTACTTCCTTCTTGATTGATCTTGATGATATGAGTATTACAAGAGTTGATCTACCACGAGATAGTAGAGGCTAAACCCTAGAAGCTAGCCTATGATTATGATTGTTGTCGTCCTACGGACTAAACCCTCCAGTTTATATAGACATCGGAGGGGGCTAGGGTTACACAGAGTCGGTTACATGGAAGGAGATCTACATATCCGAATCGCCAAGCTTGCCTTCCACGCAAAGGAGAGTCCCACCCAGACACGTGATGAAGCCTTCAATCTTGTATCTTCATAGTCCAACAGTCCGGCCAAAGTATATAGTACCGCTGTCCGAGGACCCCCTAATCCAGGACTCCCTCAGTCTTCGAGACATCCGCCTCAAACAATAGGTGCAAAAGGGCACTCCGCGGACTCGCCGAAGTCTGTCAAATAGAAGCAATAAACCCTTGGAACGACACAACTATAACTTTCAATGCCGGCGACGAACCAAAATACAGGACAGTCCGAGAAACAGCCACATTGGTCCTCAGTCCAATCATGGACGGCTTTCGGCTCACCAAGGTTCTCATGGACGGCGGTAGCGGACTAAACCTCACCTATGAAGATACACTCCACAAAATGGAAATAGACAGGAGCCGCATCAAGCAAAGCAGCACGACCTTCCGAGGAATCATTCCCAGTCGGGAGGCACGGTGTGCAGGAAAAATAACACTCGACGTAGTATTCGGTACGCCGGAGAATTACCGGTCAGAAGAAATAACCTTCCAAGTGGCCCCTTTCAACAGCAGATATCACGCCCTCTTGGGGCGAGAGGCATTTACACGCTTCCAAGTTGTACCTCATTACGGGTACATGAAGCTTAAGATACCCGGGCCCAACAGCATAATCACTCTCGCCAGTGATCCGAACATAGCACTCCGCGCCGAAAATAAAACCGCATCCCTGGCCCTTGAGGCATTATCTGAAGCTCTCGCGACCGAAGAATTAACCGCACTGCGCTCCATGGTGGACAGAGACGATGTAATCTTAGACAAACGCCCCAAATCCACCTCCTTCAAGCCAGCGGAAGAAATAGTCAAATTCTAGGTCCATCCAAGAGACCCCAAGAAGACAGCATCTATTGGGACACAGCTATACCCAACGGTCGACGCCGCACTACGGGATTTTCTTTGCGAAAATTGGGATATATTCTCCTGGCACCCTTCTGACATGCCAGGAATCCCACGCGAGCTGGCCGAACACAGCCTCAACATATTAAAGGGATACAAACCGATCAAACAAACACTACGGCGCTTTTCCAAACCCAAACACCAAGCCATGGGAGAGGAGCTAGCCAAGCTAATCGAGGCTGGATTCATTAGAGAAATAAAACATCCAGACTGGCTGGCAAACCTGGTGATGGTACCAAAGAAGGATAAATCATGGCGCTTGTGTGTCGATTTTAAAGACCTCAATAAGGCTTGCCCTAAGGATCCCTTCCCCCTCCCCCACATCGATCAAATCATTGATGCTACCACAGGACACGACTCACTGTGTTTCCTCGACGCATATTCCGGATACCATCAAACTAAAATGAAGGAGTCCGATCAAGCTGCAACAGCATTCATCACCCCATATGGGCCATTCTACTTCAACACCATGCCCTTCGGGCTCAAGAACGCTGGCACCACCTACCAACGCATGATCCAAACATGCCTGGAGAAACAGATCGAAAGGACAGTTGAAGCCTATGTGGACGACATCGTAATCAAGACAAGGCACGTCGAAACACTAATAGACGATCTACATCTCACATTTGACAACCTCTGCACATATGACATTAAGCTCAATCCGGAAAAGCGTGTTTTTGGCGTCCCCGCGGGAAAGCTGCTGGGCTTCATCGTTTCCAATAGAGGAATTGAAGCAAATCCAGCAAAAATCCGAGCTCTGTCACAATTGGCTATGCCAACAGACCTTAAGCAAGTCCAAAAACTCGCGGGTTGCATGGCAGCTTTAAGACGCTTTATCTCCAGATTGGGAGAAAAGGCACTGCCACTCTATCGCTTCTACGGCGAACCGATCACTTCGAGTGGACGGACGCGGCAACAGCCGGACTGGAAGAAATAAAAACCCTTCTAGCGAGCAACCCAATCCTGGCCGCGCCAAACTTCGGCGAACCCATGTTGATATACATATCGGCAACACATCAAGTGGTGAGCGCCATGCTCATTGTTGAACGAGAACAGGACGGACACAAATTCCCGCTTCAGAAGCCAGTATACTACGTATCCACTGTCCTTACACCATGCAAATCCCGGTACCCCACTATAAAAAATAGCATACGCGGTCTTAATGGCATCCCAAAAGCTACGAAACTACTTCCAGGAGTGTTCAATCATGGTGGCTTCCGAAGTACCACTCAATGACATAATAAACAACCGTGATGCCATGGGACGGATTGCCAAACGGGCCATTGAGCTCCTTCCATTTGATATTACATACAAACCATGTCGAGCTATTAAATCCCAAGTACTGGCTAACTTCGTCACCGAATGGACAGAGGTCGAACTCCCTAAAGAGTACGGCACATATTCCAATTGGGTTATGTATTTCGATGGCTCCAAAATGCTGGCAGGGCTAGGAGCGAACTTTGTTTTAATGTCCCCCACCGGAGACGTTGTTCAGTACGTACTCCAAATACTATACACAGACTCCAACAACGCAGCCGAATACGAGGCCTTATTGCATGGTCTCCGGGTGGCTGTCTCCATGGGCATACAGTGCCTGGAAGTGCGCAGGGACTCAAACCTTGCAATGTCTCAAATAAATGGTGACTTTGATGCCAAAGATCCAAAGATGGCAGCTTATCGTAATGTCGTCCTAAAAATGTCGGCTCAGTTCGTAGGGCTCGAGTTCCATCACGTGGCCCGAGAAAGTAATCAAGCAGCGGATGTTCTTGCTCGTATCGGCGCCAAGCGCGACCCCGTCGCACCTAATATCTTTTTGGAAAGGCTTTTTAAGCCATCCGCGGTGTGGCAAGGCGAAGGCGGCAACGCTAGCCCGGATCCGAACACAACCCCAGATTCCGAACACATCGATATCATCGGAGGCTGAGCCACCGAAATAACACCGTCGGCCCATCTCATTATGGAAGTCATTGCCCCATGGACCGAACCCTTCTTGGCTTACCTCAATAGGAAGGAACTTCCTGAGGATCAGAATGAGGCCCGCCGCATTGTCCGGCGTTCGAAGGCCTACAAGGTTCACGACGGAGAGCTCTATAAGAAAAGCTCCATTGGAGTCCTTCAAAGATGTATCTCCGAGGAGGAGGGGCGGGAGCTCTTGGCTGAGATTCACGCCGATCTCGGCGGGCACCACGCCGCAGCTCGGGCCCTTGTTAGAAAGGCCTTCTGTACAGGGCTTTATTGGTCGACGGCCCGAGCAGATGCACAGGACCTTGTCCAACATTGCGTTAGATGCCAACTCTTCGCCAACCAAAGCCATATGCCCCCCACCGCCCTACAAACAATCCCCATCACTTGGCCTTTTGCGGTCTGGGGACTAGATATGGTCGGACCCCTTAAAGGACGAAGCCATAAGAAAAAATATCTGCTGGTCATGGTGGATAAATTCACTAAGTGGATAGAGGCCAAACCAGTTAAAACGGTCGAGTCCGGGCCGGTGATAGAATTCATATCTGGCGTCGTACACCGTTATGGTGTTCCACACAGCATCATCACTGATAACGGCTCCAACTTCACAGCCGATGAAGTGAAAACCTGGTGCGCTAATCTGGGCATCAAGCTCTATTATGCCTCTGTCTATCATCCGTAGACAAACGGTCAATTCAAATGAGCCAATGGTCTTATTATGAGCGGCATCAAGCCTAGACTAGTGCGGTCTCTGAAAAAATCAGACAAGCACTGGGTCGAGGAGCTCGACTCCGTACTCTGGGGGCTGCAGACCACGCCCAATCGCACTACCGGATACACACCATTCTTTATGGTGTACGGAGCAGAGGCAGTGTTACCCTGCGACATTATTCATGACTCACCTCGAGTGCACATGTACGAAGAGAGAGAGGTTGAGCTAGATCGGCAGGACAGTTTAGATGTCCTGGAGGAAGAGTGTCACGTTGCAAAAGCCTGTTCCACATTTTATCAACATCAGTCTTGCAAGTATCAAAGCAGAGAAGTGCGGGTCAAGACTTATAATGTTGGCGAACTTGTTCTACGCCTGCCGGAGAAGAAAAAGGACAAAGTCAAGCCCAAGTGGGAGGGTCCCTTCATCATCGACGAAGTTCTCACCGGAGGAGCGTACTTCCTGCGTAATACGTCAGACAATCGCCTAGAGCCGAACCCCTGGAACGCGGCTAGACTCTGAAGGTTCTATGCCTAGAGCCGAACTCTTTGTTCGTCCCCTTCCCCCTGTTGCCACCTTCACCTTTTCTCTCTTTTCATTTTTTTTCTTTTTTTCCTTTAACCTTAAAACTTTCATGCGGTTAGACCGCGCACCCCTGACGCACACATCTTCAAAAATGTACGTCTATTATACCTGGGGACTTCTTATATAGAAGCTTGCTATTATTCTCCGAGCATCAAGCTCATTACATATGCGTTTTTCCCATATGTACATTTTATTCGCCATTATATGCATCGATATGACTTAAGTTTTGGCCAAGATGGGTTGCCTGGCTCCTGTGCTTATGCCCTACATTCCCGTAAGTTCGGCTAGGGCATAAAGGGAGCACCTCTGTGATTGTTACTGCCGTCTCATCCAGATGTGTACCTCAGACTGGGTGAAGCCGTAAGCTAGCGTTCTTAAGGGAATATTCGGTCGGTGGATTAAAGATGTTTTTTCGCATTCACTCCATTGTGAACCCCCAGAAGTCACGCATGCTGCGATTTTTCAATCACAGTCCAGACATGCACATTAACACATGCACACCCAGGGAAAGGAACCCCTAATGGAACTATTCTCTTTGGAAGATGTTTCTTACAACTTTAATGTAATATAACAAACTAGCCGAATACAACTTGTCTGCTCAAGCAACTATGACCCCTACGCCTGGTTTCCATGCATATCCCGGTCTATTTGGCCGCATGGGTATTCGGAAACACTCCGCACCTTCGGGTCCCGAGGTTGAAGCAAAAAGGTCTGCCATGACAATCGTTTTACAATTCAGTTAGAATTTACATATGTCAAGGAAAGTACATAGTCTGCCAAACGGGCTATCTAACTTACAATCCTGTTGGGAATATTTGGCAGCTACTGCTACTTGGTCATATACCAAATTAACGGGCACTTCTTTCCCATCTGACCCTAAAGGTTCAACCCGGGCCATGTGATTCGGATCAAGCTTGGTATACCGTGTCTTCACCATGGCCCGGGCCTCTCGCGCACCCTCCCGGCAGGCCGATATTTTCCGTAATCGGATACATCGCCGCACTCCGTTGAATAGCTCTATAAGCTCCTCCATACTTCCTGGAGGGGAGGAGGATGGCCATAAGGCCTTAGCAACACTCCACATTGCCTGCCGAGCTTGCTCGTGCATTTGCGACAGTCCCTGCAGCAGATCATCCGACAATCCGGACATCTCCTCTTTGGGACGGCCTATCAGCATACCTGCAAACATAACTTTGTCAGTACCTTACATCTCCGAACTATTATAAGGTAAGTTCGGTCACATACTGAATATGCCGCCTCGCAGCCTTTTATTCTCCTTCACGGAGTCGGCCAGTTGGGCCCACACATCTTTCATTTCCTCGCCCAGCTGGATGTTGGAATCCTGGAGTTTGTTTTTCTCCTCTCTGACTCAGGTCAGAACGCGCTCGCCTGCGGCATGTAGTATCTTTGCCTCTTTCTCGCTCGTTTGAGCGGCCTTCAGTTTCTCTTCCATTTGGTCCGACGAACCTGTTATGAGACAAGCAACAGTATCAGCACAGATGGCATATAATCATTGTTTCTTGATGGAGGGAAATATTACCAGGAGACGCCTTCTTGGATTTCTGCAGTTCGGCACGGGCAGCAATTAGCTGCGTCTGGCACTTTTCTAGCTCCTGGGCTAGCAGGTCGTTCTTCTCCGTAAGAACCTAGTTATACAACAATACTTAAATCAGTTGTACCAACTGCTTCAAGTCTCGGGGGCTACTGGCATATGGTTATCATATTCGTACAAAGTAAACTTACCCGCACATCGTTTAAATGCTGCTTTGTAGCTCTGTTAAGCCCATCTCGAGCAGATCGGTGTACGCATCAGCTGAGCTGAAGGTGTTAAAGGCCTCTTCTGGAAAGCCGGGGTCTTGTAAAACTGCCTTTCGGCACCGATGATTCATGGCGCTCTCCACTTCCGAGTTAGTGATGGATACATCATCTAAATCCTCGGCTGGAGGACAGTCCGGCGTTACCCCCGTATCAGCCCCTGTCTTTACGGCAGGATCTGGATCCTGGCTGTGGGAAGTATGACCTGCCAGACACCCGGATATAGTCCGGCACACCTTTTTCCTGATACAGGATAAACAGAAAGGTCACAGTTGGATGTGACTGCCAAGGTGCATATGTGCAAATCCATTCCTATTTAATGAAGGCTCAGCCGTATCTTCGTTTGCCTTCCTCTCCGAAGGCTTGCCCGGTGTGGGGGGCACTCTCTTCGGAGATGCCCCTGGGGCAGCATGGCGCGCCGAACGCCTCCCCTTTCGAGCACAGTATAGTGCGGTGGGTGAGGAAGAATGAGAAAACTCTCTTGGATAAGGTATCTCCAGATTACTTACATGCGAAGCAGGAAGGAGACCGGGATAATCAGTGATGATGGGTACATTTGTACCATCATAGCTCGTCTAATAGAATATTCCATCCTCGAGCTCCACAAATATGTCCGGATCTTCTTCCTATCCGGGGTCAAGATCCCATTTGCGATTCTCTGGCTGAGGGGCAGGGTCATGGATCCCCTCGACAGCCTTTCGCCATTCCTGTTATAAGCGGATAAGATACTGCCTATCGAGAATGATTCAGGGACAGGAGTAAATTGGTGGAGTTAGAGCTTACTCAGCTAGGAGGATTATACATGGAAAATTTGTCTTAATATTGGAGACGGGTGAATTCCTCCTTCTCCCCTTTATACAGTTCGGCCAATATTTTGGCCAGAGCGGCGGGGGTCTTTGGGCCCTTTCGACCGTAGCGTGAGGTGTCGTCTTCCCCGTTATAATGCCACATGGGCAGCCCTCTATATTGGAGTGGTTG
>NC_041392.1:199462406-199499433 GCF_002162155.2 Triticum dicoccoides
CGACTATTGACAATCTGGATTGGGCAAGCATCTTAATCTTGCCCAGCAGCAGGCTGATCTCTGCACTATCCTCTTCCTCGAGGCTTCGAGGAAGCCAGCTATGGTGTTTCTTCAACGGAGCACTTGAATACTCGAGGACGTCATCCCTGCTTGTACAGGGACAAAATCTGCAGGGAGAAGAAAGCCATGTGTTTGCAGCTTCACCAGCTGACTATGGGAAACTGAGCATCTCTCCCAATTCCCCTTTTAGGAGTTGTGGGGACGAGAGGAAGAGTTGGGAGCGCTAGCCATGTTGGGGTGGTTCTGCTCCGCAAGCTCTAAGGATCTCTTCCGTAGACTTGGAGGGGATCTGAGATCTATTCTCTTTAAATAGGCACCTTTCTCGTACGGTCAGGGTGGTATATGTAAAAATACCCCGACCTCTTGTATTCATTCAACATGTGGAAGCTGGAGTCAGGAAAGCACGGAAGCTGAGGGGTGCGACATTAAATGGACAGTCGAATACATCACTTTAAAGTCATAAGAGGAAGAACCTGCCTTGCAATGCCGAAGACTATTTGTATGTCGAACACCTCGTCATTGAAGCCTGGTTCGAGGGCTATTGAGGGAGTCCTGGACTAAGGGGTCCTCGGGCGTCCGACCTATTGGATATGGGCCGGACTGATGGGCTGTGAAGATACGAAGACCGAAGACTCTACCCATGTCCGGATGGGACTCTCCTTGGCGTGGGAGGCAAGCTTGGCGACCAAATATGAATATTCCTTTCTCTGTAATCGACCTTGTGTAACCCTAGATCCCTCCTGTGCTTATATAAACCAGAGGGCTAGGTATGTAGATACCCCAGAATAATCATAGTCGGGTTAGACTCTGATATGGACATGCTCATGGTTGGTTATATATTTGTTCTCCATGGAAATGTTTGCTGGAAGGATCTCCTAAGTCGAACAAAACATCATGTTGGCATCGTCCATAAGATAGCAAAGTTGAAAACTAAGAATCTCTATATCATGATACCTTTGCATTATGATTTGGTATTTCCATGCTTTCTTTTGTGTGATGACCAGGTAGAGTCGATGACGACTCCTTTTCAAGAGAGGGGGGGTGATGAGGACATCTCGGTCATTGAAACAACACCAATCATCCCTGGACAAATACATGATCACATGAAACACAATTCTAAGATCAAATAGAGTTGAGGACGACTCTTCATCAAGGGAGGGAGGATGATGAGCACATGGGTACAACGTACATGACATTTTAGAAAAGTACACAATTTAGTTGGATAGAATTACTAAGCCGAATCAAGCAAACACATGGCCAGGTGAATGCTAACTTAAGTTCATACCACAATCTTGAACACATGGCTGCACTTTCATTTCCATTGTTGTTGGTTGAATTTAGGTATCACATGGAAGAAACCCAACAACCTATGAGCTCTTGAAGCAACCGGTTTGGAGGAACAAGTTTGGAGGAAACAAGTTTCAAGTGAAGCTGGTGTTGTCAGTTTTTACCTCTAATGTTTTGGTGTGCCACACCCATGTGGTGGAGATACAGGGCCATAGGGTTACATCAACAGAATCTACATCAAATTGTCTTTCCAATGCAAAAAACCTCACATCATTTGGAGTTGTGAATCAAAAGTTGTAGTCATTCTCGTGGAAGGTGTCCAGGCTGTCAAGGCTTCGCGAATTTCCGAGGAGCTCTCCAACAACTCCCAAAGTTAACTACTTATTCCCCCAAGAAAGCCATGCAAACCTCTTTACTTTTGGAACCATTTTCACACCTATCCAAGGGGGGTTATCCCTGCTATAAAACCCCATCTCCCCCATCCTCTAGAGAACCTTTGGTCAAACCATTCAGCTACAAGCTTATGCAGTAAGACTGCTAGAGAGATCCAAGAGCTCTTGCTACCTTTGCTCTTGTGACTTCATTTGGATTCGTGAGAAGGAGCCTCTGGTTCCCCCTACTTCGTGCTCTACGGTTCCGGCCGTTTTGTGTAGATTAGTCCCGGTTTGTGGTTCTGCGATTGTTCGGACAGCGGGTTGGAGTTCTTGTAGCTTCGGCCAGCCTTCCCCAACGTACGGGTTGCATCCAACCTTGGCAGGTATAAAGCTAGTTATCCCGGCTGCTTGCAGCTAGTTATCCCCCCCGATTCGATCATACGACGTGAAGATCAGGCCACCCTCGGGCGTGAACTCGTTTATCAGGTTCCCACCTATCATCTGGCATCAGAGCCTTCGTTGACACGATAAGATCTATTATCCAAGTTTATCTTGCTATCATCCCTTTAGATCGAGTTGTTTTTCATGCTATATTTTCAGTCCTAGAAATCCAAAGCCCCACCAAAAATAAATTCAAGCCTTGTTGGTGCTGAGATCTTGTTGTTGCATACCTTGCATGTTCTTCATCTTTTAGATCTGCACCAAGTTCATCTTCATAGTTGCTTTCAGATTTGGTTGTTGTGCTTTGGAAAAAGAGAGAAAAAAGAGTGGCAAAAAAAGAATCAAAAAAGAGTGAAAAAAAAGTCCAGAGAGAAAAAGAAAAGTGTTGTGTAAGATCCAAAAGTTTCAGCTAGATAGAAAATTTTCAGAAGCTTGTGTGTTGTGTTTTTTCAATCTTGGTGCAAAGGTGCAGCAGATCCATCCACATATTTTTCTTGGTTTGCATCAACTTGATTTCAGCACAAGCCCCTTTTTCTTTACCCCACCGAGCTCCACCAAAAACCGAAGCTAATTCTTTGATCCTTGCCTTTCAATCGCTTTAACACATCCGAGAGAAGCACAATCTGATGTGAACTCATAAGAACTTTGGTGAGTAAGAGGTGAGGTTGTGTGATTCCACAAATTTATCCTATTCCACTTTTGGCCTTACTAACATGGCAGGATTTGCATCGAGTGTTCATGGACAAAATCAAGGGGAAAAAGACACCCTGGTCACACGTGCTGAGTTTCTGGAATTACGGGACATTGTTCAAGAATATCAAAGGAGGCTTAACGAGCGTCTTTGAGCAAGTGGTGATGGGGTTCGACACCAACAATACCCTGTTTCTCATGAAGTGCAACAAAGAAGGCATGCTCGAGGGCATGATATTGTTGCTCGTGGGCATGTCACTACTACTCAATAAGTGCGGCAAGGATGGCATGCTCGAGGGCAAGCTACTGCTGCCCTGAGGCGTGTTGCTGCTATTCCTGAATCGCAGCAAGGATGTCATGGCCGACGACGGAGTTATGTCACCCATCGCCACACCGACAACCCACCGCAAAGCGGGACCATGGTTGATGAACCGACTCCGGTGATTCATAACCCATGTTCATCTAAGAAGCTCACTCCTAATGTTCGCATCTCAGCCACCACCACTGTCCCAACATCTAGGAAACATGTGCCACAAATTCCATGTGAGGAAGAGAGCCCACAATCCAATATCCCACAACTTGAGAGTGATAAGAAAAGCAAGTTGAGTGGCTCCACCAAAAGTGAGGAAGAGTATACACTTTCAAAAATCCCACCACTTGAGAGTGAAAAGAAAAATAAGTTGAGTTACTCCACAAAATGTGAGGAAGAGTGTCCACTTTCCACATTTCCATATATTGAGAGTGATAAGGAAAGTGAGGTGAGTGAGTCCACAAAATGTGAGGATCAGATTGTTCATCATGAGATTAGAGAAATGCAAGATCTCCACCTAGATATACCACACATTCAGGGAGAGAGAATTAATGAGTTGTGTGAGTCCACAAAATGCAAGATCATTAGAGAGATAAGCGATCCACAATCCAATATACCACACAATAAGAGTGAGAGGATAACTGAGTTATATGAGTCCACCAAATGTGAGGTTGAGATTTTTCAACAAGAGAATAGCAAGTTGAGTGATCCACCACCATGGGAAATTAGTAGTCCACCAAATGAAAAGAGAGAGGAACATTCAATAACTAACCTTTCACAAAGTTCTCTTTCTTTGCAATATGTGCAGGTGCAAAAGACATACCTATCAGCTCTCTTACAATGATGGGAGATTGAGATCCAAGAACAAATATGGAGGACATTGAGTACCACTACACAAGGTGCATGTGTGAAGATTGATTTTCAGAAAGGCATTCAAGTACTCAATGAGGTAAAACAAAAAGGATCTTCCATTTTGATGGACCCCGAGGTATGCACATATGAACTCTTGAAACATTGGTGAAATGAAATAAGAGAAAAATTACAGGGAACATCTCTTAGCATGCCATTAATCCATCAATACAATTTTTTCCACCTTGAAGACAAAACAAAGGAGTTAGCAAACTTGAGATCAACGCAAAAATGTTCAACTTTTTCTTTCCCTAGTTATTTTGTAGTGTCCTCGTGCTACAATTTTGTAGACCAAGTGAAGTCAAGGACGACTTTTCTCCAAGAGAGGGAGGATGATATGGACATGCTCATGGTTGGTTATATATTTGTGCTCCATGGAAATGTTTGCTGGAAGGAACTCCTAAGTCGAACAAAACATCATGTTGGCATCGTCCATAAGATAGCAAAGTTGGAAACTAAAAATCTCTATATCATGATACCTTTGCATTATGATTTGGTATTTCCATGCTTTCTTTTGTGTGATGACCAGGTAGAGTCGATGATGACTCCTTTTCAAGAGAGGGGGGATGATGAGGACATCTCGGTCATTGAAACAACACCAATCATCCCTGGACAAATACATGATCACATGAAACACAATTATAAGATCAAATAGAGTCGAGGACGACTCTTCATCAAGGGAGGGAGGATGATGAGCACATGGTTACATCATACATGACATTTCAGAAAAGTACACAATTTAGTTGGAAAGAATTACTAAGCCGAATCAAGCAAACACATGGCCAGGTGAACGCTAACTTAAGTTCATACCACAATTTTGAACACATGGTTGCACTTTCATTTCCATTGTTTTTGGTTTAATTTAGGTACCACATGGAAGAAACCCAACAACCTATGAGCTCTTGAAGCAACCGATTTGGAGGAACACGTTTGGAGAAAACAAGTTTCAAGTGAAGCTGATGTTGTCAGTTTTTACCTCTAATGTTTTGGTGTGCCACACCCATGTGGCGTAGATACGGAGCCATAGGGGTACATCAACAGAAGCTACATCAAATTATCTTTCGAATGGAAAAAACCTCACATCATTTGGAGTTGTGAGTCAAAAGTTGTAGTCATTCTCGTGGAAGGTGTCCAGGCTGTCAAGGCTTTGCGTATTTCCGAGGAGCTCTCCAACAACTCCCAAAGTTGACTACTTATTGTTGGAAATATGCCCTAGAGGCAATAATAAAATGGTTATTATTGTATTTCCTTGTTCATGATAATTGTCTATTGTTCATGCTATAATTGTATTAACTAGAAACCGTAATACATGTGTGAATACATAGACCACAACATGTCCCTAGTAGGCCTCTAGTTGACTAGCTCGTTGATCAATAGATGGTTATGGTTTCCTGGCCATGGACATTGGATGTCATTGATAACGGGATCACATAATTAGGAGAATGATGTGATGGACAAGACCC
This sequence comes from Triticum dicoccoides, assembly GCF_002162155.2. Taxonomy (NCBI): domain Eukaryota; kingdom Viridiplantae; phylum Streptophyta; class Magnoliopsida; order Poales; family Poaceae; genus Triticum; species Triticum dicoccoides. The sequence continues at coordinate 199,467,941 of NC_041392.1, forward strand.
AATCCTAAGCATAGCACAAGATCGTGTAGTTCATTTTGCTAGAGCTTTTCTAATGTCAAGTATCGTTTCCTTAGACCATGAGATTGTGCAACTCCCGGATACCGTAGAAATGCTTTGGGTGTACCAAACGTCACGATGTAACTGGGTGGCTATAAAGGTGCACTAAGGTATCCCCGAAAGTGTCTGTTGGGTTGGCACGAATCGAGAATGGGATTTGTCACTCTGTATGACGGAGAGGTATCTCTGGGCCCACTCGGTAATGCATCATCATAATGAGCTCAATGTGACCAATGAGTTAGCCACGGGATCATGCATTACGAAAGAGTAAAGGGACTTGCCTATAATGATATTGAACGAGGTATGGGGATACCGACGATCGAATCTCAGGCAAGTAACATACCGATAGACAAAGGGAATTGTATACGGGATTGATTGAATCCCCGACATCGTGGTTCATCCGATGAGATTATCATGGAACATGTGGGAGCCAATATGAGTATCCGGATACTGCTATTGGTTATTGGCCGGAGAGATGTCTCGGTCATGTCTGCATGGTTCCCGAACCCGTAGGGTCTACACACTTAAGGTTCAGTGACGCTAGAGTTGTTACGGGAAATAGTATGTGGTTACCGAAGGTTGTTCGGAGTCCCGGATGAGATCCCAGACATGACGAGGAGTTCCGAAATGGTCTGGAGGTGAAGATCGATATATTGGACGAAGGGTATTGGAGTCCGGAATTGTTCTGAGGGTACCGAGTGACGACCAGCGTGTCCGAAAGGGGTTTCGGAGGCCCCGACAAGCGTTGGGGGGCCTTATGGGCCAAGGGGAGGGGCACATCATCCCACTAAGGGGCTGAGCACCCCTCCCACCCCATCTCACGTTACTTGGAGAGGTGGGGGTGCCTCCCCTAGGGCAGCCACCCCTCCCGGCTTGGGGGCAAGTTTCCTAGGGGTGGGGGCGCCCAAACCCATCTAGGGTTTTCCCTGTGGCCGCCGCCCCTCCCCTAGGGAACCCTAGGGCGCCTCCTCCACCCCCTTCCCCCTATATATAGTGAGGGAGAGAGAGGGCAGTCGCACCCCTTCCCTGGCGCAGCCCCTCCCTCCTCCAACTCTTCCTTCTCCTCCGTAGAACTTGGCGAAGCCCTGCAGGAATACCACAAGCTCCACCACCACACCGTCGTTCTGCCGGAGTTCTCCCTCAACTTCTCCTCTCCTCTTGCTGGATCAAGAAGGAGGAGATGTTCTCGGGCTGTACGTGTGTTAAACGCGGAGGCACCGTCTGTTCGGCGCTAGATCGGATCTTCCGCGATTTGAATCGCCGCGAGTACGACTCCATCAACCACGTTCTTGTAATGCTTCCACTTAGCGATCTTCAAGGGTATGAAGATGCACTCCCTCTCTCTTGTTGCTAGCATCTCCTAGATTGATCTTGGTGGCACGTAGGAAAATTTTGAATTATTGCTACGTTCCCCAATAGTGGCATCATGAGCTAGGTCTATGCGTAGATTCTATGCACGAGTAGAACACAAAGTAGTTGTGGGCGATGATTTGTTCAATTTGCTTGCCGTTACTAGTCTTATCTTGATTCGGCGGCATTGTGGGATGAAGTGGCCCGGACCGACCTTACACGTACACTTCTGTGAGACAGGTTCCACCGACTGACATGCACTTGATGCATAAGGTGGCTAGAGGGTGTCTGTCTCTCCCACTTTAGTCGGATCGGATTCGATGAAGAGGGTCCTTATGAAGGGTAAATAGCAATTGGCATATCACCATTGTGGCTTTTGCGTAGGTAAGAAACGTTCTTGCTAGAAACCCATAGCAGCCATGTAAAACATGCAACAACAATTAGAGGACGTCTAACTTGTTTTTGTAGGGTTTGCTATGTGATGTGATATGGCCAAAAGGATGTGATGAATGATATATGTGATGTATGAGATTGATCATGTTCTTGTAATAGGAATCACGACTTGCATGTCGATGAGTATGACAACCAGCAGGAGCCATAGGAGTTGTCTTAATTTATTTATGACCTGCGTGTCAATGAAAAATGCCATGTAATTACTTTACTTTATTGCTAACAGTTAGCCATAGTAGTAGAAGTAATAGTTGGCAAGACAAATTCATGAAGACACGATGATGGAGATCATGGTGTCATGCCAGTGACGAAGGTGATCATGCCGCGCCTCGAAGATGGAGATCAAAAGGCGCAAGATGATATTGGCCATATCATGTCACTTTATGATTTTCATGTGATGTTTGTCATGTTTACATCTTATTTTCTTAGAATGACGATAGCATAAATAAGATGATCCCTCGCTAAAATTTCAAGAAAGTGTTCCCCCTAACTGTGCACCATTGCGAAGGTTCGTTGTTTCGAATCACCATGCGATGATCGGGTGTGATAGATTCTAACATTCGCATACAATGGGTGTAAGCCAGATTTACACATGAGAAACACTTGGGTTGACTTGACGAGCCTAGCATGTACAGACATGGCCTCGGAACACAAGAGGCCGAAAGGTCAAACATGAGTCGTATAGTAGATACGATCAACATGAAGATGTTCACCGATGATGACTAGTCCGTCTCACATGATGATCGGACACGGCCTAGTTGACTCGGATCATGTATCACTTAGATGGCTAGAGGGATGTCTATCTAAGTGGGAGTTCATTAAATAATCAGATGAACTTAATTATCATGAACATAGTCAAAAGGCCTTTGCAAATTATGTCGTAGCTTATGCTTTGGTTCTACTATTTAAGATATGTTCCTAGAGAAAATTTAGTTGAAAGTTGATAGTAGAAATTATGCGGACTGGGTCCGTAAACTGAGGATTATCCTCATTGCTGCACAGAAGGCTTATGTCCTTAATGCACCGCTCGGTGTGCTAAACCTCGAGCGTCGTCTGTGGATGTTGCGAACATCTGACATACACGTCGTGATGACTACGTGATAGTTCGGTGTGCAATGCTAACGGTTTAGAATTGAGGCGCCAACGACGTTTTTGAAACGTCGCAGAACATATGAGATGTTCCAAAGACTGAAATTGGGATTTCAGACTAGTGCCCACATCAAGAGGTATGAGACCTCTGACAAGTTTCTTAAGCCTGCAAACTAAGGGAGAAAAGCTCAATCGTTGAGCATGTGCTCAGATTGTCTGAGTACTACAATCGCTTGAATCGAGTGGGAGTTAATCTTCCAGATGAGATAGTGATAGTTCTCCATAGTCACTGCCACCAAGCTATTAGAGCTTAGTGACGAACTATAACATATCAGGGATAGACATGATGATCCTTGAGCAATTCGCGATGTTTGACTAAGTAGAAATTAAGTAGGAGCATCAATTGTTGATGGTTAATACCACTAGTTTCAAAAGGGGCAAGGGAAAGAAGGGATACTTAATGAAACGGCAAATCAATTGCTGCTCTAGTGAAGAAACCCAAGGTTGAACCCAAACCCGAGACTTAATGCTTCTGTAATGAGGGGAACAATCACTGAAGCAGAACTACCCTAGATACTTGGTAGATGAGAAGGCTGGCAAGGTCGACAGATGTATTTTGAATATGTGTTATATTATTGTGTACTTTACTAGTACTCCTAGTAGCACCAGGGTAATAAATACCGGTTCGGTTGCTCAGTGTTAGTAACTCGAAATGAAAGGCTACAGAGGCTAGCTAAAGGTGAGATGACGATATGTGTTGGAAGTGTTTCCAAGGTTGATGTGATCAAACATCGCATGCTCCCTCTACCATCAGGATTGGTGTTAAACCTAAATAATTGTTATTTGTTGTTTGCGTTGAGCATAGACATGATTGGATTATGTTTATCGTAATATAGTTATTCAATTAAGGAGAATAATGGTTACTCTATTTATTTGAATGATACCTTCAATGGTCTTGCACCTAAAATGACTGGTTTATTGAATCTCGATCGTAGTGATACACATGTTCATGCCAAAAGATATAAGTTAGTAATGATAGTACCACATACTTGTGGCACTGCCATTTGAGTCATATTGGTATAAAACGCATGAAGAAGCTCCATGTTGATGGATCTTTGGACTCACTCGTTTTTGAAAAGATTGAGACATGCGAACCATGTCTATTGGTATATATGCATGAAGAAACTCCATACAGATGGATCGTTTGGACTCACTTGATTTTGAATCACTTGAGACATGCAAATCATACCACAAGGGCAAGATGACTGAAAGGCCTCATTTTCAGTAAGATGGAACAAGAAAGCAACTTGTTGGAAGTAATACATTTTGATGTGTGCAGTCCAATGAGTGCCAAAGCACGTAGTGGATATCGTTATGTTCTTACTTCATAGATGATTTGAGTAGATGCTGAGTATATTTACTTGATGAAACACAAGTCTGAATTATTGAAAGGTTTAAGTAATTTCAGGGTGAAGTTGAAGATCGTCGTGACAAGAGGATAAAATGTCTATGATATGATCATAGAGAGGAATATCTGAGTTACGAGTTTGTCACACAATTAAGACATTGTGGAAATTGTTTCACAACTAATACCGCCTGGAACACCATAGTGTGATGGTGTGTCCGAACATCATAACTGCACCCTATTGGATATGGTGCATACCATGATGTCTCTTATCGAATTACCACTATCGTTTATGGGTTAGGCATTAGAGACAACCGCATTCACTTTAAATAGGGCACCACGCAATTCCATTGAGACGACACCGTATGAACTATGTTTAGAAAAACCTAAGCGTTTCTTAAAAGTTTGGGGCTGCGACGCTTATGTGAAAAAGTTTCAGGCTGATAGGCTAGAACCCAAAGCAGATAAATGCATCTTCATAGAATACCCAAAATAGTTGGGTATACCTCCTATTTTAGATCCGGAAGCAAAAGTGATTGTTTCTAGAAACGGGTCCTTTCTCAAGGAAAAGTTTCTATCGAAAGAATTGAGTGGCAGGATGATGGAGACTTGATGAGGTTATTGAACCGTCACTTCAACTAGTGTGTAGCAGGGCACATGAAGTTGTTCCTGTGGTACCTACACCAATTGAAGTGGAAGCTTATGATAGTGATCATATAACTTTGGATCAAGTCACTACCAAACCGCATAGGTCGACAAGGATGTGTACTACTTCAGAGTGGTACGTAATCCTATCTTGGAAGTCATGTTGCTAGACAACAATGAACCTACGAGCTATGGAGAAGCGATGGTAGGCCCGAATTCCGATGAATGGCTCGAGGCCATAAAAAACGAGAGAGGATCCATGTATAAAAACAAAGTATAGACTTTGGAAGAACTACTTGATGGTCGTAAGGCTGTTGGTTGCAAATGGATTTTAAAAGGAAGACGGACAATGATGGTAAGTTTCGCCATTAAGAAAGCTCGACTTGTCGTTAAGATATTTTCCGACAAGTTCAAGGAGTTGACTATGATGAGACTTTCTCACTCGTAGTGATGCTAAGAGTCTGTTGGAATTATGTTAGCAGTTACTGCATTATTTATGAAATCTTGCAGATAGGATGTCAAAACATTGTTTCCTTGGCGATTTTCTTGAGGAAAGGTTGTATGTGATACAACCAGAAGGTTTTGTCAATCCTGAAAGATGCTAACAAGTATGCAAAGCTTCAGCGATCCTCTAAGGACTGGAGTAAGCATCTCGGAGTTGGAATGTACGCTTTGATGAGATGATCAAAGATTTTAGGTTTATACAAAGTTTATGAGAAACTTGTATTTCCAAAGAAGTGAGTGGGAGCACTATCACTACAAAAAAAGACACATCTGTGACATTTTGGGCCAAACGAATTTTTTTCTGTCATACATATGACACTTCTATGACGATAATTGTGACAAAACCCGGTATCATCATAGATGTGGTAGGCTCCTACTTCTATGACAAAAAATCATACAGAAAATGGGCTTTTCGTCCTGGGCGGGTCGGAGACGCAGCTGCATGACATTCTTTGGGCCGTCCATGACGGAAAAAACCATGGTAGAAGCAAGGGGGGAATTTCGGGGAGTTTCAGGTTACGGTGGGAGGTCGGGGGCCGAGCGATGCACGTTTCTCTCGTACACGTACGCGCATGTGTGTGAGGCATTGGCTCTAACTGAACCCGAGCGAGGCGTTGGACTCTAACTGAACCCGAGCGATTGCACTGCAGGCTACTCGTTAATGAACACGAGCGATTGATCAATGGCTGTTAACTGAACCCGATCGAGCGATTCCTTCGCTACTTCTGCTAACTGAAGCCGATCGATGCTGCCTCTGGGATGAACAGTGAGCGTTGCGGGGGGTTTGGATGAACAGTGAGCGGTGGTGTTTCCTATGGATGAACAGGACCCCGTGGTGTGGTGGAGGGCTGGATGAACAGTAGACGGTGGAGGGGTGCCCGTGGAGGGGTGGTTGAACAGGACCCCGTGGTGTGGAGGGCTGGATGAACAGTAGACGGTGGAGGGGTGCCCGTGGAGGGGTGGTTAAACAGTAGCCGGTGGTGTAGCGCGCGGTGGAGGCTGGATGAACAGGAGACTGTGGAGGCTGGAGGAGGTCAACGGTAGCCCGTGGAGGCTGGAGGAGGTCGACGGTGGAGATGAACAGTATCCCATGGAGTCCCATTTTGTGGTACGCCACACCCCTCCCGATGAACAGGACCCCTGTTTCGACCGTAGCGCTCCAACACAAGTCCGTTTTGCGGTACGCCACACCCCTCCCGATCAACAGGACCCCCGTTTCGACCGTAGGAGGTCCGTTTCCTCCGTTTTGTGGTACGCCAGACCCCTCCCGATCAACAGGACCCCGTTCCGAACGTAGGAGGTCCGTTTCCTCCGTTGTGCGGTACGCCAAGCCTTGTTTCCATCGCCTGTTCCGTCCAAGCCCTCCCGATGAACACGACCACACATTCCGTTCCGACCCAGCCGGTTGGCTCCCACGCGTTCCGTTGTCTCCCGATGAACACGACGCGTTCCGTTGCCTCCCCATGAACACGAAGCATTCCATTGCCTCCCCATGAACACGACGACGACGATGTTTCTCCGTTCTGACCCAGCCATGTACACGAGCCCTGGCCGTACATATGCGCGAGTAGGCGTTCGAGACCCCGCCCATATGTACACATATGTGGCCGTATTTTCTTTCTTGCACCCTGGCCGCTGTACGTACGTGTACATGCTACGTGCGCGCCTCTACTACGACACGTATGCGCCTCTACTACGACACGTGCGCGCCTCTACATCCACCAGTATATATGTACGTACACATTCGCGACCAGAATGACAACGCTACGTACGCTTCGACCAGGTGGGTCCCGACTGTCAGGCACTTCCTTGCCTGCGAAGATGTAGCTGGTGGGTCCCAGCAGTGAGGGGGGCGAATCGGTTTTTTTTGCCCGGACGCACTTCCTAGCGTGCAAAGATGTAGCTGGTGGGTCCCAGCAGTCAGGGGAAACATTTTTTTCGCGAAATATACTGGCCCATCCGGTGGGTCCCAGCTGTCAGGTGGAGGAATCATTATTTTCCGCGTAATAAGGAGGCACTTCCTTGCTGTGGCCGTGGACCCAGCTGTCAGCCTCTCCACGTACAGTCCACGTCCGATGGAAGTCGTTCCTTGACCACATTGACCACGCCTCGCCGAGAGCACCAGGGCGGTGGACGACGGCAAGGCCTAGGAAGGGGACGATGGGGAGCCGGGGAAGATGCGGCAGTGGAAGCCCGCGCGGAGAGGAGTACCAGGGTTCACTAGTTGGACTGCGGTGTGAGGCTGCCGCCGCCGCAGGGCCTGGCCAGCGGTGGGAATAGTAGGGGGCGGTGAGGCCTCCGCGGCAGCATAGCCGGCCACGGGAGGCAGGAGCATGCGGCACGATCGGCGCTGCTTTGGGCGGCTGGAGCAAGAAGACCAGAGGTTGAAGAAGCACTAAGGCCGGTGGATGAACATCGTACGGTCACTAGAGCTAGAATCGTTCATGTTGACTAAAGTTGACAAAGGCCCCCGTCCTAGTCAACTTAATAGGCCCACAAGTCAGCCTCCCACCATGGTGGGTCCCAGCTAGTAGGGGGTATTCATTTTTTGTGCGTAATAAGGAGGCACTTCCGATGGGTCCAAGCTGACATGGGGGGAACATTTTTTTCGTGAAAAACGCTGGCCCGTTCAGTGGGTCCCAGCAGTCAGGGGGGAACATTTTTTCACGAAATAAGGTGGCCCGTCCGGTGGGTCCCTGCTATCAGGTGGAGGAATAATTATTTTTCACGTAATAAGGAGGCACTTCCTTGCGGCCGCCTGGACCCAGCTATCAGCCTCTCCACCTACAGTACTCTTCCGATGGAAGTCGGTCGTTGACCACTTTGACCACGCCACGCCGAGAGCACCAGCGCGGTGGTCTGGACGACGGCGAGGCCTAGGAAGGGGACGACACGGAGCCGGGGAAGACGCAGCAGTGGAAGCCCGGGCGGAAAGGAGTACGAGGGTTCACTGGTCCGGCTGCGGTGTGAGGCTGTCGTCACCGCAGAATAATAGGGGGTGTGGGTGAGTAGAGGGATGGCATGGCCAGCGGTGGGAGTAGTATGGGGCGGTGAGGCCTCCGCGGCATCATAGCCGGCCACGGGAGGCAGGAGCACGTGACACGACCGGCGCTGCTTTGGGCGGCTGGAGCAAGAAGACCAGAGGTTGAAGAAGCACTACGGCCGTTGGATGGACATTGTACGATCCCTACAACTAGAATCGTTTATATTGACTAAGTTGACAAAGCCCTTGGTGCGCGTAAACTTAGTAGTCCACAGCTCGGATTTGGCAGAGAACATATAGCCCATTTGCGATTTGTAAGAATGTACAACCCATTTTTTAATTCTAATGGAATTTACTACAGCCCATTTACAGTTTGTTAAAAGTACAGCCCAACTTCCAGCTAGGACAACGATTAATAATTTCAAACAACCGCTCAAAACAGAATTCAAAAAAATCCCACATTTTGATGGGATCCGAAATATTTTTATCCGAAATTTCTATTCAGGTCAAATATAATTTCAAAATAAAGTTGTATTACGTTAAAATCCAACAAAATATTGCGCGTGCAACAAGTAATGAAATTAAAATTTTCAAATTCCAAAAATAATATATTTTTCAAACTAATTACGTGTTTGGTGCATAGTAACTGTCCAGTTATTATAATTACATCCCATTTATTATTTCTTAAAGTCCATTTTCTTGTTAAGCCTAATGCATACCTCCTAGGAAAGTTTGCAGCCCAGCGGGGCGGAGAATAACAAGTTGACCCGGATATTGTGTACAACTGTCGGCCCAGTTGCATTGCTGATGTTGAAAAAAAGGCATGTGCAGTACAGTACAACCTAACATGGTTACTCAGCCCACATTCAGCAACGCCGGAAAGGCCCAAACAAGGCTTCTGTACAACTTTTTGAAGTCACTGAACTCAATTAATAACTTAAGAAAAAAGTTAGATTACAGTGGAACCTAATTAAAAGCTGTCACGAGCAAATAAATAATTCAACGGGTCCCACTTGTGCGTCTGCCCGTGTGTGTGTGAGAGAGACAGATAGAGAGAGAGACCCATCGGCCGATGCTCGTAAATACATATTTCATCCATATGCATTGCTGATGCTCAGTAAAAACTTATATAGTTGACACAATCATATAGAACATCATAGCACACTGAACTTGCATACAAAAATTTCACACAGGCGGCACAATCAGGATGGAAGCAGTGGATCGCTACGGGAAAGGCTATGTTGAAACCAACGAAGTCGTACATAACGGTTCATCGTCTTTTTCAATGACGGGGAAATATCTTGAATGTTGTGCAAAGAAAATAGACAGACAACACAATAAGTTCTGCTAGCACATTAAGTTGACGTACTGCCCTTTCTAAAAAAAGTTCAGGTACAAAATTAGAACAGGTCCCAATCAAATGTACTGGCATATCAGTGTTTCACACCCATAGCTCGGATTTAACTAGTACTCCCTCCGTCCAGGAAAAGTTGTCCACGGGGCAGTGTATTTGTTTTTTGTAAAAAAAACCACAGAGTTTTAAACACGTCACAAAGAAGTCCATCTCCTTCCTTCCTCCTCCCCCGTCGCCCGCACCTTGCAGCCATCGCCGGCTACCCACCTGCACCGCCGCCCGCCTAGATCTGCGCCGCGACCAACACCAGAACCATGGCCCATCCCGCGACCAACAACAGCGCCGCCGCCCGCTTGCACATGTGCCGCGGCTTACCACCTGCACCGCCCGCCGTGAAGGCGACATGCGCCGGCGCCCTCCTCGAGCTACACCGCCGGCCCCGTTGAAGGTCGTCGCCCACGTTCGCCCACCTGTGCCTCTGATTTCGTCCGCTTCGGCCGCCGGTGCCGTGGACAATTCTGGCCACTCCCGCCTCTCATGCTGCTACTGGTGGATGACGCCGGTGCCGTGGACCTCTGATGCTGATTTTGCCTTTTCCCCTGCCTCGCCTCTGCTGCCACTCCCGCCTGCGCTGGTGAGTCTGCCCCGCCCGCCTCTGCTACTACTGCTGTTCAATTTGTTGCTGTGAGTCTGAATTTGCTGTTCTCAGTACAGGAGGAGAAAATCCAGTCAGGGGATACAAAGCTAGAGAAATAACCCAGGACAAAGGTTGTACACTGCTGCTAAATGATGAACAGATTATAGTGAAAATTTAGTTTGATGCCATCAAATTCATTGAGTAATACTCTTGGCATTCTTGGAGATCTCCTAGTTTTTGGAAGTTTTTCTTGCTACAGTTAACTGAAAATGTTAAGTGTTCCAATACTGTAGAGAAACTACAGTGCATGTAATTCAGTTATGACTCCTTTACTGAAACTGTAGTGTTTGCTAAAACTGAGATGTAAACTAAAGGAGTTTGTGATTTGCAGAAGCTGTAGCATACTCCAACAAGTGATAAATGCACTCAAAAGTTTACTAAGAAAATGCAGAGGCTGCTCACTTGTTACTGAAAGTTTTCTGGAGTGATAAATGCACGCAAAAGAGGTCCAGTTAACTATTACTGTTACTGTATGAATTCCAACCAGGTCAATTTGTTGTCAATTACTCTGTAATACTCAACCAGGTTTATGCAAAATGAAGATCAACCATGTTTATTTGGATTTATTTGAATCATTTGAATTTATTTGCTTTATTTGGATTTATACACCATTTGTCCAATTGCAAACATACCTAAAGTTTCCAATTGTCCAATTTCAGTCATTCATTTTACAGAGAGCTAAGCATAGCCATGACTCTTCCCTAAATATTCATGTAGAATCAATTCAAGCAGCACAAAACTGAAAACTGAAAACTGCCACAACCCCTTAACTAAGAGTTGATGAAAACATGTCCCTAAAGTTGAAATTATTTGAATTATCTAGGTTTATTCTTCTTCATATACAGAAAAATATGAATATTGTTTGTCTACTAGTTACTTCAAATTTAGAACTGAATAAACACTTGTCATCTTCAGTAAACACTTGTAAATCTAGAGTGGTTTTAAACTTAGAATGCACCAAGTACTAATATCCTTTGCTAGGCTACACACCATCTACTTGGAGTAGACAGCAAGATTCACAAAGACATGCACCAATAGACTTGTGAATGCTAGCAAAGTGATAAGTAAAAACTTGGATGTTCTCAGAAATATAGCACCAAAGGACATTAAGTGAACTGGCATGTATGCTAAAGGCAAGGAAATGCCACCTTCTTTTCTTCTTCGAGCAGTTGATGAACTGGCCTGTATGCTGCAGCTACACATAGGTTCTGCAGAAAATGCACCAAAAGAGTTACACACAGGTGAAGTAAGTGGAAAGCAACATTTAATCTCCACTTCTTTTCTTTTGGTAGTGAAATTCAATCTGAATTTTGTAAGCACAGAAAATGCACCAATATTGAACATTTATTCCCACCTCCACCACCATCTTGTCAGTTTTGACAGTGTGTGTATGGAGTAGTTTTGATGGCAGTATAATTGTGCATCATGTAAACATTATGATAATGATTAAGGGTTCAGCAATCAGAGTATAATTATGACCAGAACAGAGGAACAAATATCATGGTTAGTTTTATGTAAAAAATCAGAAATGGAGTTACTCACTTGAACTTACTGTAGTAGTGGCCAAAATTGAGAAAAGTTACTAAACAGCAGAAGTAGTGGCCAAAATTCAAAGTACTAAAAAGATTCTACACTAAATATACAGTGTTATCCATGTTCTGTATCCAGGACATTTTTTTATCTGTTTGCATGCATAGGTCCCACCGATCAGGAAGGATGGACACGTACACGAACAGGTACGACTCATCAGTCTACCCGCATAGCCTTTTTGTTTAGTCTACCTAGTCGTCTAATCAACTGCCTGCACGCCACTTTGACCATTTACTTCTCCATCGGGAACCGATTCTCCTCGGCTTCTTCACCTCCCCTTCGTCTTCATTTGCATCCAAACCCCACTGCGTTCACATTGTTTTAACCTCTTTAAACAATCATCTACTACTTCAGTTAGACTAGCCATCTAATCCTAATTCTCCAAACCATAGCCCTCCGTTCCAGCGGTTCCAAATGGCGGAAGAGATCGAGATGCAGGTTTTTTGCATCCAACATGTCCTCATCGAAGGCTCGATGTGCATAGTTGCCACCGTCACCGTCCACCCAAGGGTTGTTCGGTAGTGGATCAACAATGTATCCAACTCCCTCGAAAAGGTAGAGACGAGGGTCATCGGTCTCGACGCAGAGTACACGGAGCATGCCCCTGGGAAGATGCAGTGCGCCGCCGTCCTTCAGCTGTGCCACGAAGATGATGTTTTGGTGTACCACATCATACACTCGCCCTCCATACCATGTGAGCTTCACGATTTCTTGTCTCGGGAGGACGTATACTTCTGTGGGGCAGCCATCGAAGGGGACAAACAAAAGCTGAAGCCGTACAACCTTGATTTGAAAAGCATCGCTGACCTACAAACCAGAATCAAAATTCCTGTAGAAGATTGTGATAAACAGACACCATCCCTATTCGACATAGCAAATTTTGTGCTCGGTACAAATCTTTAGAAGGGTGACGAGACGGTGGCATTAAGGTCGTCTGGATGGGAGAATTATCCCTTGACGTATGAGTGGATAAAATATGCTGCCCTCGATGCCCGTGTGAGTTTCGAGATAGCTGCAAGGTCCAAAGAGCTTGTTGCGAAGCCGTCTCCCACAGAGAATGAGAAGAAGAAGAAGAAGAAGAAGAAGAAGAAGAAGAAGAAGAAGAAGAAGAAGAAGAAGAAGAAGAAGAAGAAGAAGAAGAAGAAGAAGAAGAAGAAGAAGAAGAAGAAGAAGAAGAAGAAGAAGAAGAAGAAGAAGAGGCTGCACTAGCAGGAGGGCATTATGGATGGATGAACTATTTCCTCTCTTGTAAAAAAAATTATTCCCTCTCGGTGTATATTGATATAGATGGACTATTTCGATGGTGTGCATGTCTTTGGAACAGAGTAGTAGCGTGGGTCCGCTTGACTATAAGGAACTATTTATCCGCATATATAGCTTTCTCTGCTACTCCTTCTAGTGATCGGTATGCAGTGCATGTGTCCGTAGACATGACAGCTTATGTGCATGACATGTGGGCCACCTAAAATGCGGCGAGCATCAAGTTTCTACCACAGCCACCCGCGATTCCCACGACTCCGCTCGAACCCATGAAACCAGACGTCCCCCGACCTGCGGCTCACCCCTCTTGGCTCCACTACCCCTCTGCCTACGGGAGCATTACATGTGGACCAGTCACCTATCGGATCCACATGTTATTGACTCAAAGGTAGGTGTAGTAAGGCACTGAAGCTCAATTCCGACGGCCCTGAGAGGGAAATGTAACTCCTGCGCCAGGGCTTGTGGTGCTCCCGCAGCATGAACTCGTGCCAAACTCGAGATTTGTTTCTTTACTATACATGCACGCATCAATTTAGTGGACATTGTAATCTCAACATGTGATGGGGAGCTCTAAATTTGAATTTGAAACTTATAAAACGAAAAGATTCAAAACAAATAAACTGCAAGAGAGGGAGTATATCGTAGGATGTGTCCCATACAAAATAAGTCCCCTGGTTTGTCACCGCGAAGATGCGGTTAGAAAGGAGCACAGCGCCTTCCTACTCGTACGGCAACAAATCGGTCGCAGACAGCATGGTCCGCCTTTGACCGCCATGTGCAAGGTTCGTGCTATCTTATTCAATCTCACCGTGGTTCCAACGTACCAATTCATGCGGTGGCCCGTTGCATGGCTGATCCCAATGTTGGACAAAGGTTCTACGGGAACGGTGTCACCGTTGTAAATGTTGTGCAAATTGATGTTGGTACCCTCCTGTACATATGCAAGCCAATCTCCACTCGTACCGAGCCTAAACTGTGAAACAGTTGGCAGGGGGAGAATTAGGAAATGGACACGGAAGTAGTCTTTAGAATGCATTTACTACGTGATCAAACTCATCTTACCTGCTCATCGAAGGAAATCCGAGTGCCCCTCAACGTCGGCATCTCAAGGGGCGTCAACTTGCAACTACGGCCACGCCGCGCTGGAGAGACCCCCAAGGAAACATCCTCGTGCATTCCACGGAACATCAAGATGCATTTGTATGAGTAGTTTATCTTGTGAGAGAAAAGGATGAACGAGGGAAGGCCTCTAGAGATAGAGATGGACACTACTACTACCAATGTGTTGGCCCGTGCGTTGCAAAGGATCCAAAGTAGTAGAATAATACTTGTTCACGTGCTTGAAATATAAACACTCTAGTTTTGATATACATGTGTCAGCAGACATGACAGCTTGTCCATGGAAGTTGAACCACGGCGACAATCACGTTTCTTGTTTCTACCACTGCCACACCCACACGCGATTCCCACGACGCCGCTCCAACCCACGGCACGACGTCCCCCGACGTGGACATGGATCCTCTGACGTGGCTACCACTGCCTTGCCCTGCCTTTCCTTCGCTGACAGGTGGGACCCACGCTTATGGGTCCAACATGTTAGTGACTAAATGGTAGGATTGTTCGCGTCAGGGGATCCTCATCCCCCCGACGTGCCCCTCATCCCTCTCGGCCCCACCGCTCCTCTGCCTTTGTGTGCATGACATGCAGGCCAGCTAAACTGCGGCGACCATCAACTTTCTACCACAGACACACCCGATCGGACGCGGTTTGCCTGCTCCGCTGCTGTGCTCCGATCCGTACTCCTGCACCATCGAATTTTCATCCAGCGGCTGTGACACATTTCGTCCCGGGCATCAATCCTCAGCTGGAGTACTTATGTATACTATAGGTAGTACCCACCGGTGTGGCCATCTACGCCTAGTAACGCCCCAACGCCTAGCTGTGGCACCCTCGCCACGGCCACGCCACCACCGGCCGGTTCATCTCGAACGAGTGAGTTGCGAACCACGCCACCACCATGAGAATGACATGTGGGTCAGCCGCATTTAAGGTCCACATGTCATTGACTCATACGACGGGCACTAAGCCACTGAAGTTCGGTCCTGTGGGCCCCAAGAGGGAAATGTAACTCCTGCGGCAGGCCTTGTGGTGCTCCCGCAGTACGAGCTCGTGCCAAAACTGGAATTTGTTTCTTACTACTACCAACTAGTACTAGTAAGGTACACGTGCATTGCACGCATGAGATTCTGGTGGTTTGTGCATTTGCTTCTACATGTGGAGCTTTCTGGATTCTAACATGTGGCAAAATCTGGTGGAATGTAAGGTTAGGAAAGTTTGATTAACTTAGGTGAGTGTTTGGTTCAAGACACACCTTAGGCAAGCCATACTAAGGCCCCACATGACATACACACAAAAGTGTGGCAAGATTCCCTTAGGCTTGCCAACTTGTTTCTCTCGTTTTGAAGAACTAGTAACTTTGCCTAAGCTTAGTTGTGGCAAAGTTAGGGTATGTTTGATTCAAAGGATTTTCATAGGATCTTTGAAGGATTAGAATCCTTAGGAATTTTTCCTACGTTGGTCGTTTGATTCGTAGGATTGAATCATGTAGAATATTTTCCTAAGGATTCATTTGTACTATGTTTCACAGGAATTCTAACATGCACTCCAACCTCTTGAAAGAAATCCTTTGTTTTTCATGTGACACAATCAAACAAACTCAAATCCTATAGGGATCCAATGAACATGCCATTCCAATCCTACTTTTTTCCTATTCCAGTGTTTCTGCAATCCTATGAATCAAAGAGGCCCTTAGTCATGAATTAAGTTCAACCATGGAGTCTTCTAGATTATACATGTGGCAGAATCTGGTGGATGATATCCAACGGCCAGTAGTGCTCGGATTTTCCATCTTTGTACCGTCGGATTGGCTTCATCCAACGACCAACTTTCAAAGTTTTTCACACACTATATAGGGGGTGAGGGAGTCCTGGATTAGGGGGTCTCCGAACAGCCGGACTATCTCCATTGGCCGGACTGTTAGACTATGAAGATACAAGATTGAAGACTTCGTCTCGTGTCCGGATGGGACTCTACTTGGCGTGGAAGGCAAGCTAGGCAATACGGATATGGATATCTCCTCCTTTGTAACCGACCTAATGTAACCCTAACCCTCTCCGGTGTCTATATAAACCGAAGGGTTTTAGTCCGTAGGACAACAACCATAACATACAATCATACCATAGGCTAGCTTCTAGGGTTTAGCCTCTTTGATCTCGTGGTAGATCTACTCTTGTACTACCCATATCATCAATATTAATCAAGCAGGACATACGGTTTTACCTCCATCAAGAGGGCCCGAACCTGGGTAAAACATCGTGTCCCCTGCCTCCTATTACCATCCGGCCTAGACGCACAGTTCGGGACCCCCTACCCGAGATCCACCGGTTTTGACACCGACATTGGTGCTTTCATTGAGAGTTCCTCTGTGTCATCGCTGTTAGGCTTGATGGCTCCTACTATCATCGATAGCGATGCGGTCCAGGGTGAGACTTTTCTCCCCGGACAGATCTTCATATTCGGCGGCTTTGCACTGCGGGCTAATTCGCTTGGCCATCTAGAGCAGATTGAAAGCTACGTCCCTGGCCGTCAGGTCAGATTTGGAAGTTTGAACTACACGGCCGACATCCGCGGAGACGTGATCTTCCACGGATTCGAGCCACTGTCGGGCGCACCGCACTGTCACGATGGGTATGACCTAGCTCTGCCGCCGAATAGTACCCCAGAGGCCGCGCCCGCATCAGCTCCGACCCTTAGCTCGGAGCCAACTGCGCCAATCGACGACGGGTGGTTAGACACCGCCTCAGGGGCTGCAGTCTCAACGGCGATCGAGATGAACACTAGCCTAATCCTCTGCGCAGCCCGTGACCCCAAGGTGGTGGACTCTTTTTCTGACTCCGAACCGCCCGCGCCCCTGCCAATTGAATCTGATTGGGCGCCGATCATGGAATTCACCGCCGCGGATATCTTTCAGCACTCGCCCTTCGGCGACATTCTGAATTCACTAAGGTCTCTCTCTTTGTCAGGAGAGCCCTGGCCGGATTATGGCCAACAGGATTGGGATGCGGACGACGAAGAAATTCGACGCCCACCCACCACCCACTTAATAGCCACTGTCGATGACTCAACCGACATGCTCAACTTCGACTCCAAATACATCGACGTTAAGGACGACGATGCGGGAGGCGAAGAGGAACCACCACCCACAGGGCACTGGACGTCCACCTCATCATATGACGTATACATGGTGGACACACAAAAAGAAGACAACGACGAGGAACGGAAGGACGCAACGAAGGCTTGTTCCCTCGAGAAGCAGTCAAAGCGGCCGCCCCAAATCCCGCCTCGGCAGAAATAACGATCATACAGACCCAGCGCTGGAGCAGGGCGAACCACCGCCGGACCACGGCAATACGGAGAATCAAACCGAACAAACCAATTCTGTCAAAGATGATAGTCCGGACGACATAACGCCGGACAAGCACCCGGAGCAGCAGAATGCCCACCAAAGGCTTGTTGCCACCGCGAGGAGTCTGAAAAGGCAGAAGCAAAGGCTCAAGGCTGCTCAGGACACACTCCAAATCCGATGGAGTAAAGTACTCAACACAGCAGCGAAGTACGGCGGCAATCGCCCCACCAAGAGCTACACAAAGCGGAAGTTGCTACCTGAATTCGATGAGGAGGCCTCAGACCCCCCACAACCAAAAATTAAAACAGCCATCTGGCCGGATAGACGACCTCACGGCCAACATAAAGCGGCAAGCAACGCCGCACATAAGCCAATGCGCGGTTTACGCGAGGGATCGCATCAAAAGGAGGGCGAAACCAGATCCATCTATGGACCACGCAAGCGTGCTCCAGCATATGATGCAACACAACAAACATCCGAACAACGCGGTACACCCAGATATAGGGGTGCCGCACACCCCCTATGCTTCACCGATGAGGTGCTGGACCATGAATTTCCAGAGGGATTCAAACCCGTAAACATAGAGGCATACGATGGAACAACAGCCCTGGGGTCTGGATTGAGGACTATATCCTCCATATCCACATGGCTCGGGGAGATGATCTCCACGCCATTAAGTATTTACCCCTCAAACTCAAAGGGCCAGCTCGGCACTGGCTTAAGAGCCTCCCCCAAAGCTCCGTTGGAAGTTGGGAAGAGCTCGAAGACGCCTTTCGGGCAAATTTTCAAGGGACTTATGTCCGACCTCCGGACGCGGATGATTTGAGTCATATAACTCAACAGCCCGGAGAGTCAGCCCGAAAGCTTTGGAACAGGTTTCTTACTAAAAAGAACCAAATTGTCGACTGTCCGGACGCCGAAGCCTTGGCAGCTTTTAAGCATAGCGTCCGTGACGAATGGCTTGCCAGACACCTCGGCCAAGAAAAGCCAAGAACAATGGCAGCATTAACAAGCCTCATGACCTGCTTTTGCGTGGGTGAGGATAGCTGGCTAGCCAGATGCAGCACCAGCGGCCCAGTACATCCGAAGTTAGAGATGGAAATGGGAAATCACGGCGCAACAACAATAACAAATGCCGGAATAAAGAAGACAGCACGAAGAGCACAACAGTAAACGCCGGATTCAAAAGCTCTCGGCCAGGTCAGCAAAAGCCGCCCTCTAAAGGTGCCCGAGACGAACTGTCCAGCCTAAACAAAATTCTGGACCAAATATGTCAGATCCATAGCACCCCTGGTAAACCCGCTAATCATACCCACAGAGAATGTTGGGTCTTCAAGCAGTCCGGCAACCTCAACGCCGTACACAAGGGGGAGGATACACCAAGCGAAGACGAGGATGTGCCTCTCAAGCAAGACACCGGGGAACAAAAGAAATTTCCACCAGAAGTCAAAGCAGTAAACGTGTTACACGTGATCAAGGGAAGAAACAAAACGGCACTCCCAGAAAAATATGCCCAAGGGCCTATCACCGCGGAGTCCTGCCACTGGTCATCTCAACCGATCACTTTCGACCATCGTGATTACTCAGCAAGTATCCGGCGTGTAGGATGGGCTGCCCTGGTATTAGACCCAATAATTGACGGATACCACTTCACACGAGTCCTGATGGACGGTGGCAACAGTCTAAACCTGATATACCAGGATACAATCCGCGAAATGGGGATAGACCCAACGAAAATTTGCCATAGCAATACTACCTTTAAAGGAGTAACGCCAGACCCAGGGGCTCATTGCATGGGCTCCCTGCTACTAAAGGTTATATTCGGCTTCCCTGATAACTTCCATAGCGAACATTTAACCTTCCACATCGCTCCGTTCCAAAGTAGCTATCAAGCACTACTCGAACGCGAAGCTTTTGCTCGCTTTAATGCAATACCGCACTGCGCTTCCCTCACACTCAAGATGCCCGGCCCACGTGGCATCATTACAGTGAACGGAAGTATTAAGCGACCTTTGCGCGCCGAAGAGAGTGCGGCTGCCTTGGCAGCCGCACACTAAAACGGCCTCACCAACTAAAGCATTTAAGAGGTCGTCAAGACCACGGACACGGTTATACGAGTCCGGCGCAGCTATATGTAATTCATACCGGTCACACCCCTATTACAATTACAAGGGGCTCAACGCGCGCAGACAAGTGGCAATTTTTACTCATCTTGAATTATACATGATTTCTTTAAAAACTATCTCTCTGCACGACAACTTTTTCACCTAAAATCCTCTCTTTTACAGATGACCATCGTGCTACAACCGTCCAGGATACGGCACAACGGAGACACAGGCGCAGACGTGCAGCAGGGACCCGTTCCAAGGATTCTTTTTAGATTAAGACCCTGCGTAAACCTTTTTTACTGTCTCTTGTTGATACACATCCACCGAATTCTCAACACAATTGAGAAGGATGCTGACGTCTTGGCATGTGGCCACGTCAGAACAATGCACGTACCTGGACACAAGGGGCTTCTTACAAAGGGCACTATTTAGGCCCGGTTTATACCATAAAGACCGAATACCTTAGGGAGTGTTCGGCGTCGTGAGTTTGGCCTTATATGCATTAGCTCCGAATCATTGTCTTTGGTCAAATGTTGGGTTTGCCTGGCTCCTGTGTTTTGGTGCCTTACGTTCTGCTTTATCGGCTAAGGTAGCACTAGGAGAACTACTGCGATTGTGCCCTGGTTCATCCGGACGAGCACCTCAGTAGAGAAAGCCGAAAACTGACTGTCATGATATAGCGTGAGACTGGTCAACCACTCGATGACCTATCGGAATGTTAGAATTCCTCCGCCTTAATGAAGGGCCGTTTTTCGGCCAGGCATGTACGCACCCCGAGATCGGGAGAGTGCAGAGCCACCAGGGGCTATCTAGTAGCCCCACTGTCGAACTCCTATGGCTAAGTGAAAGTGTTAAAGCATTATAGTCTGGTTGCCTCGTTCGTTACGCTATCACCTCCTTAATAGGACCAAGACATTGGGTTAAGTGTAAACACGCATTTTTCGCGAGCACCTCCGCATTATATGCATCGGGGTTGAAGCCGACGGCTGCAATCTTTCAGGTTATACACATGTATACATAAACGGCCGCACAGGAGGCATCATACTACTTTCAGGCAAAAGTATAAACATTGCCTTATAAAATTTCATAAAAGCATTGTGTTTACAATGAGAATACATATCACTCAAACATAATATTCTTCGAGCACTGGGCCTCTATCAAACGATCACCCTCGAGAACCTCCTCGAAATAGTGCTCGGCAGCCACTCGGCCTATGGCCGAACCCTGCGCCGCAACAGTGGTAGCCTCCATCTCCGCCCAGTATGCTTTAACACGGGCAAGGGCCATCCGCGAGCCTTCTATGCACGCCGACCTCTTCATCGCATTAATGCACGGCACCGCACCAAGGAACTGCTCACTAAGCTGAAATAGCTGTTCGGCTTTGGCTTTTCCGGCCATAGCTGATCCACAATAGACCTCATGGCGAGTCCGGACAACCTATTCAGTTCGGCCCATTCGGCTAGCTCGTCAGTCAATGAAAGCGGACGCTCTGGAACGTTGAATTGCGACCAGAACAGCTTGTCCACTTCACGATCTGTTTGACCTTGGAAATACTCGGCCTCATCGGCAGCGCTCACCGCCAAATCCATATACGCATCTGCCGAACTCCACAGCCGATCTAGAGGGGCATACCGTGGATCTCCGAACTTCCTCCGTAACATGAAGGGCTTCCCAGCCGCAATATCCCCGGCCTCCCGCAGCTCCTCCTTCTTCGCTCTCATAGCAGAACGGGTGTCTTTGTCAGCCATCATGGCCTTCTCAAGGTCCGTCGCCTTCGCTCGGTTTTCTTTTTTAAGGACCCGGCAATGGTCGGCAGTGTCTTTTAATTCTACGGCCATCTTGAACATCTTCTCTTGGCTCTCTCAATGTGCGGCCTTCCCGGCTTTCAACTCTTCGGCCGCCTTCAAAGCAGCCGCATTACTAATCCTAGCTTGTTCCTTGGCTCGGGCAAGTTCTGCCCGCAAGGTTTCCATGGTGGCAGCTCCATCTGCAGTCACAACATATTAAAGATACTGGCATCATGTTGCTCTTACTATGTGGCGTTCACCAGATAATAACACTTACCCTGTGCCTCGTCAAGCCTCTTGTTAACAAGCTCCATGTCGGCGTCTGCCGCATCCAGTTGCCGTTTTAATTTGGCAAACTCACTAGTCCGGCTAGCCACCGGAGCTTCCACCACCTGCACATAGGGGCAGTCTGGTTATTGCCTGGGACTATGACCCTCTGTTCGCCGTCGTTCTCGACGACAACCAGAGTCTCAGGGGCTACTATCTACACAGGGCACACCTAACATGTGCAGTACTATCACATATTATCTCATGTACCTCAAAGCCTGCAGTAGACTCATAAAGGCTTCATGTAATCCGCTTTCGGTGGACAAAATTCTCTCCATCATCGTACCCATCAGCATACGGTGTTCTCCTGAGATGGCCGCTCGCCCCACCAGCTCCCTTAGAACGTCCGACCGCATACCAGACGGTGCTGGACTCTTTTGTTTGCTCTCTTTGGGAGCCGAACGCTAGGGACTTCAGGGGTATATGGGATTATCTTCTGGCCTCACCGGATCCGGAGAGGCCCTCCATGACGACACTTCGGGGTCGCCCGCTTCTTGAGCGGAGGAGTCCCGGGGAGGCGTTTCGCTCTCCATCATCTCTGGAAGAAGATCCCCCAAAGACGAGCTCGGCTGAGAGGGGCTAATGCCCGAACAGCAAGATATATGCAGTGGTTATTTTCTCAGAAAAAAGATAGCACACCTTTACTATTAAAGTATTTTGGATCCCTTACGACTCGTTGGAGGGATGATCCCCCCGCGGACTTTGTGTGGCAAAAGCAACCCCCGAGGCAGGACCCTCTATGGGAGACTTCTTCTCCTGTTTGGAGGCTTCGGCTTCCGGATCCTCGGAAGCAGTTCTTTTCCTCCCCCGGTTATCCTCCTTCATGGAGACGCTCATTCCCTCGGTTGGAACTGGTAGCGATGGGGGCCCGTGTCTACCCATACTATTCCCCCTGTATCTTCCTTCGAGGGCTCCGGGCAAGGTGCGACCTCGAGCATCTTTTCCAATACCGGATTTTCCAAACGGGGGGCCAAACACCGAATCATTTTCGCCTTTTATAGCCAGTCCTGGTCAAAAAGCGAACTCTCAAAAATAACTTTATGATGAATAAAAGACAATGTGTTCAGCCAGAGGATTTCTTACTTGTTCGGCGGCGCGGTTACTGCTCAGGCCCACGTCCTTGGTAATATCCGGACACTCTACTTGAGGTCCAAAGAGTGACTTGTACATCTCCTCGTGCGTTAGGCCGAGGAAGCTTTGAATGGCACGCGTTCCCTCTGGGTTGAACTCCCACAAGCGAAGGGGCTGGCGTTTGCAAGGCTGGACTTGATGAACCAGCATAACTTGTATTACCGCAACCAAATTAAAATCTCCCTCGAAGAGATCTCGAATGCGGCTTTGCAGTATAGGCACGTCCTTGGCTGGACCCTAGCTCAGACCTCTGCTAATCCATGACATAAGTTGTGGTGGCGGGCCCGAGCGGAAAGCGGGGGCAGCCGCCCACTTGGCACTTCTGGGAGCCGTGACGCAAAACCACTCCCGTTGCCATAATTCGGACACCTCTAGAAAGGAACCTTTCGGCCATGGAGCTCCTGCCATCTTGCCTATTGATGCACCTCTGCATGCTGCATGTTGCCCCTCGATCATCTTCGGCTTCACTTCAAAGGTCTTGAGCCACAGGCCAAAGTGAGGGGTAATGCGGAGGAAGGCCTCACACATGACAATAAATGTCAAGATGTGGAGAAAGGAGTCCAGAGCTAGATCGTGGAAATCTAGCCCGTAATAGAACATCAAACCCCTGACGAAGGGATCCAGAGTGAGGCCTAGGCCTCGGAGGAAGTGGGAGACGAACACGACGTTCTCGTTGGGTTCGGGAGTAGGGACGACCTGCCCTCGAGCAGGCAGCCGATGCGAAACCTCAGTGGTCAGGTATCTGGCCTCCCTCAACTTCTTAATGTCCTCTTCCGTAACGGAGGAGGGCATCCATCGGCCTTGAAGGCTGGATCTGGACATGATTGAAGATCCGGAGCACCTAACCTGGGCTTTGGGTGTTAGAACTCGAGGCGGGGGAAGGGTTCGATTGAGCACGAGAGGGAAAAAGCGAAAACCTTGTCCCTTTATAAAGAGGGTGAATATCAAGTGTCCTCTCCGTAGCTGTTTGGGACTTGCCTATAATCTAGGAGTCCTAGACACGGTTGGGTTACCCACGACCGTATTAATGAGAATCCCGTAATTGGGGGAACACGATCTCTGCTTTGACAAGACGTGTCAAGAAACCGCCTCACATTATGTGTGGAGCTGGTTGAAGAAAAACGGTTCGAATAATCGCCGGGCCATGACATAACGTCATGCTGCCAAAACAAGTCAGCAAATTGGATTTGCGAAAATATTATTCTCTCTACGACGGTATGTGGAACTTATTTTGCAGGGTCGGACACTATCCTCGTATTCAAATTCTTCTGTGATGTATCCGGAGAAGGAACCCGCCTTGCAATGTCGAAGACAATACTGTGCACCAGACTCATCGTCATTGAAGCCTGGTTCAGGGGCTACTAAGGGAGTCCTGGATTAGGGGGTCTCCGGACAGCCAGAATATCTCCATTGGCCGGACTGTTAGACTATGAAGATACAAGATTGAAGACTTCGTCTCGTGTCCGGATGGGACTCTACTTGGCGTGGAAGGCAAGCTAGGCAATACGGATATGGATATCTCCTCCTTTGTAACCGACCTTATGTAACCCTAACCCTCTCCGGTGTCTATATAAACCGAAGGGTTTTAGTCCGTAGGACAACAACCATAACATACAATCATACCATAGGCTAGCTTCTAGGGTTTAGCCTCTCCGATCTCGTGGTAGATCTACTCTTGTACTACCCATATCATCAATATTAATCAAGCAGGACGTAGGGTTTTACCTCCATCAAGAGGGCCCGAACCTGGGTAAAACATCGTGTCCCCTGCCTCCTGTTACCATCCGGCCTAGACGCACAGTTCGGGACCCCCTACCCGAGATCCGCCGGTTTTGACACCGACAGGGGGTATAGATATAGATGTGTCGGTCCATTGCAATGGATCCAAAGTATATATATATATATATATATATATATATATATATATATATATATATATATATAGTGGAGTGCACTCTAAACACATTATCTATTTATTTTTCTCTAACCTTCCGTAGCCATGCAACCAAGCCACATAAGCTTCATGGGTTCCCCCCACATCATATTATTCATACTACGTTGATTGAAAAAAAGATAAATGACCCAAAACAAGATCTTCCCGTTTTTTGTTCCTACCATGTTGTGTCGTGCACGTACCTACTAGTTGTATAGTGGTAGTACTAGTAATATAGTATTAGGAGTACAAACTTGGTACTAGTAGGAGTAGTACTAGTACGGAATGCTCCTACTCTATCAACGAGCCCCGTCTGACACCAAATTTCTTGGCTTTCGTGCTACAGCTAGATCTTCCCCTCGTTTTTGTTTTCCAACCCAGCGGCGGGCAGGGTGTCAGTTTGCTCAATGGCGGTCCCACATGAAAGTGAAAATGCTAGGCAACACGCCTTCCCTAAGCTATGTGTCGTGCCGGACGGGCCGTGTTGTACTCCCGATTCCCAGGCGTGTGGGGGTGCGACGCGAACGCGACAGGCCTTTTTCCTTTTACCAGCAATGTGCCCATGCGTTGTGACGGATCCAAAGTAGTAGAATAGCACTATTTGTTCACAAACTTGAAAGAAATCACTATTGATTTGATATACTCCTAATATATTACTCCTTCCGTACCTAAATATTTGTCTTTTTTGAGATTTCAAATGGACTATCACATACGGATTATATAGACATATTCTAGTGTTTCTAGCAAGATGCCCGCGTGTTGCACGAAGTTGATGGAAAAGGTAAGCACAACTTATAAATTGATGGATGGAGTACTAGTTACAGTGATGCATATAATTAAGCAAAGGGATCGCACATGTCGGTATTGACTGGAACGAGAATGCAACAGCACAATAAGAATTAAGGCCACGATGATGCGATCGCAGTGGTGGTTACAGAAGGCGGGAAGAAAGATGGATCCACGAACGTACGACCTCTTCCTCCTCAACTTAGTGCGCCGGGCCACCGACCGGCGGCTAAGGAGCGACGGCTTTTGTGGCGAGGTCGAGGTGCTTCTCAGCAAAGGCATCCAAGGCTTCCAACCGGTTGAGGAAGGCCAACGTCGTAGCGTCCTCACTAGCCTTGTAGATATCTATGTACATGATTTCCTCGTACATGTGGATGTGTAGGTCGACGAATTCTTGCAGGGTGAGGTGCCTCGCGGCGAGCGCAACCTCCAGGTGGACATTCTTCGTGGTGTTGGCGGGCAGTCGCAGGGCCACTAGTGCTTGAAAGAGGTTCCGGCCATGGAGGCCGATTAGGGTGGTAGGCAATGAGGAGCCCGGCCACGCGGGCTGGAGGACTACGGCGATGTCGTCCGCGAGCTTCTTGAGGATGGTGAACTGGTTGCTGGTGGCAATGATCATCTGGTCCAACTGAGAGTCGTAGTTGGCGTCGAAGGCGGCCATCCACCAGCCGGTCTCCAACACCAGCTGGAGACGATCCTCGGCGCCATGCCGCAGGCCGGTGTCGTGGACCATCTGGCGCAGCCGCTGGCCGCTCACGAGCATCGCCGCCATGGGTCTGGAGTGAGCTCTTTTGCACTTAGTGTAGGTGCTTAGGCAAATGCTTAGGTGCGTACGATGTGGTAGATGCATTGGAATGGAGGGCGCCTTTATATGAGGGCAATGAGGGCAAACTGCGTTGCATTCACATCGTGCAGCCTCTTTTCCCGGACCTCCTCCCATTACTTCCCTCATGCATTAATTGAAGGTGGATGCATTGGCCGTTCAACATATCGGGAACCGCTACTCCCTCCCTCGTCTGCATTAAAGCCGTATCAGGAACTGTGCCGTCCACTGTCAAATCGAATACTCCCTCCGTCTAGGTGAGTATTAAGTCATCTTACGAAAACCAAATAGTAAACACATAGGCGTGGTGCATTAACTCTCAAATTGTTTCTTATTTTTTTTGACATAAATAGAGGAATCAACCAAGAAGAGATGTGGGGCTTGTATGCTTTTAATGACTTGAGACTATCAAACATGACATGCAGTGGTCAGCTTATTGCACAAGAACAAATACAACCCACGTCAGCACACACACACATCTTATATAGCATCACATCCAATGGCTATAAAAGATGAATGAGACCAAATTATATCTCATCTAAATGAGTTCTAGCAAAATTCTATTAATAATACTTAGTACTCCTGCGCCATGTATCATATATTAGTATCATGTAGTACTTTATTTATTTATGAGGTATCCAGATGGCACTGCACCGCCAAGAAAAGAGGGTAACATCAAAATTATGGACTACTTTTTTGAGTATGTTGGTAAGGTCCGGTCATAGTCACTTGTTGAAATCTCTAAAAAGACAAATACTCCCTCCGTCCGGAAATACTTGTCATCAAAATGGATAAAAGGAAATGTATCTAGACGTATTTTAGTTTTAGATACATCTCTTTTTATCCATTTTGATGACAAGTATTTTCGGACGGAGGGAGTAGGAAACAGAGTTGGTGATGATGGTGTGCATGCCATCCTGCAATATAGGTCGTCGGATTTATATCTAACGGATAGGAAAGAAACTAAGGCAATTTTGCAAAAATATACCCACACGTCTCTCCACGTTCACAAATAAGGCCTTCCCTCGTTCAACCTTTTATCTCACAAGATAAACTACTCATACAAATGCATCTTGAGGTGTCCATAGAATCGAAGAGAGGGATGATGTGTGTGTGTGTGCGCGCGCGCGATCGATAAAGAGTGCCATCGAATTTGTGTGTGCCCACGTCAAAGATATAGAGTGGCTGGCCTACTGGAACGTGAGATGGGGCATGTGCAGTTTGTCTCTGTGGCATGGATACCTACCTGCAGCGCTCGACTATCGATGTGTGGTGGGGGAAGAGGGAGGCCCAATTAACTATAGAGGTACAATGGCTGGTATATGTGTGGAGGAGGAGAGAGGCCTACCTCATGTATTAAGGAGATCGATCTGCCTCATGTATTAAGGGAGATCGATCGGCATCCATACATATGTGCAGGAGAGGAATAAGGATGGGAGAGAGACAGAGCTAGAGTGTTGGAGGGGTGGTAGTGGAGTTGCTTCTAACAAATGGTGGGATAGGTTTGCTATACAAACAGAGGGCATGCCCGCAATATCAGTAAGAGAGGAGATGGCTGCTTGTTGTCTGTGCACGTGCGTGTGAGAGACGGGTCAGGAGGCGTGCACGAATGATGAGGGGGGACGATGTGGCTGTGGTAAGCAGACATAACTACATAGGAATATCAATCGCCCTTTGTTAGAGAAAGGAGAGACATAACTTGTGAGGTACGTCGATCGATGGGGGGGTAGTTAAAGCCGATCTAGGTATATGTTGGGAGATCGATCGGTATACATGCATGTGTGTGTTAGAAGCAAATGAGGCACGAGGAGAAGGATAGAGAGAGAGAGGGATGCATGTAGGAGGTGGTACGAGAGGCATACTATATCGAGGGGGGAGGAGTGTGCGAGTACGAGAACGATGAAAAGAGTGGTGGGAGTTAGGCATGGACGGTGACAAGAGAAGAGGGGAAGCTTGTGTTTGTGCTAGGCACACCTGGCTAGAGAGGCATATCGATTGATGTGTGCCGTAAAGGATCTGGGGGGCCTACACACACCGTGGGTGAACGACCTAAAGTGAAAAGATGAATTTGCGCGATGGAGCTAGAGAATGTTGAGGGAGGGTGAGAGGGATGCGGGCGTGTGCATGCACAAGAGAAAGTTAGCGCTAGCTACAAAGATAAGAGGGTTGTGTGGGTGTAAAAGACAAATAGATATCATATATACTTCATTATAAAAAGCGAATTAAGATATTTGAAGAATTTATCATAGTGTTTCAAACCGACGCATGTGTGAATATATATAACGGTGATACACATGGTGTGGTTATGAACATGTTATACTACATTTAATATATTTTATCTCTACTCTTATAAAAAACGGAGTTGCTGATGATGGTGTGCGCGCCATCCTGCATTATAGGCCGTCCGATTTATATCTGGCGGACAGCAAGGAAACTATGATGGTTGAAGTTGGCAACAATCATGATTGTAGATTCTTATTGAAATAGAGAAACGAATTCAAATTTAGTTCGAATTGTAGCGGTGGTATAGACATTTAGAATGCACTAAAATGTTGGTATGAGTAGGTTACATGCATTATACAGCAAGCGAAAAAATATAATCGGACATAACATGGATTCATACTCCCTCCTTCCATCTATATAGGGCGTAATGAGATTTTTAAGACCGCCTTTGACTATTGACAAGATTAATAGTACATGACATGCACAATGTGAAAATTATATCATTGAAAGAACCTTTCACAGACGAATTTAACGGTGTGCTTTGTGTAAGTTGCATGTCATATATCATTGCTCTAATATTTGGTCAAAGTTAGCATAAAAACGCATTAGGCCCTATATAGATGGAAGGAGGGAGTAGCTTTGAATAGCATTTGTATAGTAAAATGGGGCAAGACTCTCTCTTTGTGTTGTGTGAATAGTTTTATTTTTTTGTTTTCTTTTTGGTTGAGGGGAGTGCAAATTGATTTGGTACGTACAAGTACAATATTACTACATGTTAGGCTTGTCCCTAAAATTCAACCCGCGTCTTGTTATATCCCGAAAATTCAGATATCGTGCTCCCAAAACTGGCGCCTTCACAACCCGCGCCTTGCTATCCCGAAATTACAACGCGCGCGAAAACTCCCTCCAGCTGCCAAATCCCGACACGCGAAATCCCCCTTCTAACCCTGAGGCGAAAGGGCCGCTAGTTCAAATTGGTGGGGGGTACTTTTGTAACACACCCTACATTTTGGACAAGCGCGTCCCTATGCCATGCTTCACCCCCTCCCATCGCCCCCTTTTCGCCATTCGAAATCCCAGGCCGCCATAACCTCTCCGCTCCAGCCGCGAAACCCCACCCTCCTCCGTCCGCCATGTCACCACTGCCCAGCCGGAGCCTCTTCCCCGACGATGTCGTCCACCACAACAGCTCGACGTCCCTCGTCCACCTCCCCGGATGAGGATCCGTCGTCCATCTTGCCGTCCCGCCGGTTCAGCCGCCCCGTCCTCCACCTCCAAGGAGCTGCTCCGACGATCGCCTCGTCTATCGCGGCTGCTCCATCCCCATAGCGCCGCCTTAACCTACTCCAGCGGAACCGCAGCATCCTCACCGACTCCTCGGACGAAGCCGAGGCCTCCTCGGCGCCACCAAAGAGGTTGTACACTCATCGCATCACACCTTCTCCTTAACTCGACCTCCCGACGCCGACGGTGCTCCATCCCGCACCCCCATGGAGCCGCTACCTTGAAGTCGGCGCCGCGGGCGACATCTCCACGGTGACTCTCCCCTAATGCGAGGCCCCTTCGGCGGCGGCGGCCATACCAGACGGATCTGTTGCTGCTGCTCCGGCTCTCGCTCGATCGCTCGCTCACCCAGCTGCTGCTGCTGCTCTCCCCCTCGCTCGTGCTGCTGCTCTGCTCCGATTAAGCCACACTTCAGTCGACTGAATCGACTTTTGGGTCAGTCGATTTTCAGGGGTTGGGGGCTCGCCGGAGTTAAGGAAGAACCACCCGCAGTGGGGACGGGGGCTCGCCGGAGAGGTACCCCACTATCTATCTTAGGGTTCAAGGTGGGGGCGGAGGGCCTAGAGGGCTGGTCGGGGCGGCGGTGGTGAGTTGTTTCGGGGCGGCGAGGCGGCGCTGGGGCCAGCGGTTCGGCCGGTGGTGGCTGGCGGCTCAAGGGGGTGCGGGTTGAAGATGAACTGCGGGCCCTCCCTAAACTACATGGCAAGTGCCTCTTTGCCACCATTGCGTTCAGTTTCGACAGTAGCATTCAGATTCCACAGTAAATTTCAGTTTCGATAGTTAAGTTCAGAGTCAACAGTTTTTACCTCATCTGTTGTAGTCAGGTGGTTTTTGGTGATGTTAATTTTACATCCATTTTACATCATCTATTGGAGATGCTATTAGAATCCCACTTGATATTGACAATGTTTGTCTTGTGCTGCTTCAGCCTTGACGTCTTACGGCTCACCGGAGCTGCTCCAACGACAGAACGATCCATCACAACAGAGCAGTGCCCTGGATGCCATCTATAGATTCCTCAGATCTTCCTCCACGCCACCGACAGCCACCTTTGCCTCAACTGCTTCAGTGACCAACCCAATGATGCTGAGGTCGACACGGCTACGGCAAAAAGGTTGTACACTTGTTGCATCACTTATTACTATACATTCATGTCGATCCATTAGGGATATTTTGGTTCAACGGAAAAACATCGATCCACTGGTTGTTACCATCACTCTAAATTTCCGCATGCTCTCCTTA
>NC_041392.1:199499950-199502691 GCF_002162155.2 Triticum dicoccoides
TGTTTAGCATATAAATCACATATGTGAATTAAATGATGCGATCCTGATTACTTAGATAACATGTAGGTGAATTATGTCATGCGATCCTGTTTAGTTATTCATCATATCTTTGAATTATGTTATGCTATGCTATCCAGTTTAGATAGACATCATATATGTGAAATTATGTCATGTTATCCGTTTTAGTTAAACAATATACATATCAACTATTTCATGCCCTCTTTTTTCCACACTATCTATTGCATCTCTATCTCATACAATGTCTGTACATTCAACTATGTTTCCTGTTTATCAGCCATTTGAATTGGAGCGGGTGATGCCAGTATCTAGCGGACTAAAAAACACGGTCTTCAAATAAAACAGTGCTACCTCTTGGTGGAGATAGCACCCCGGTTGTACATGCACAAGAACCAGCCCTACCACACATAACCCAAACTCTCGCAGATTGTACCCCTACTGTGATGGATAGAGAACCAGCTTCACCCAATCTAACCCCAACCCCAGCCGATAGTAACCCAGTTCCTATTGACACAGCACCATCTCCACCACAGAGCTCCCAAACAAGAGCAGTTAGTAAGGCAGCTTCAGTGCCCAAAGGGCCAGTACTATCACGGCGAACCCCAACTCCACCAGTTAGTACGCCTATTCCTCTGGAGGAAGCACAACCAGCTAGTCGTAGTTTAGCATCTAACGCATTTGATGTTGTCAAATCATATGTGCGTATCTTCCCATCTTGGAAATATTATACTGAAGATGAAGGAAAATGTCAGTTGCAGGTGTTTGTCCAGGAGTTATGTGTAAGTAATGTTATTCATGGCAATTACTTTGCTTTCCATACATCCTACCTCCATGATGGTTATAATACAGCAAATTTTCCCATTTTTCTCTACAGAGAAGGACCGATTTGGAAACTCAGGATGAGGTAACCTGTGCTAATACCTCTGCTACTTCAAGAATTCTTGGTGGCAGTATCGAATTACCTGAAGAAAACGTACTTCACCGGCAAACAAACTCATCAAATTCCCTTGCGTTCTCCTGAGACACATTTACTAGACGATGACTGGGAACGCCTTGTTTTGTACTGGTCCCAAACCAAGAATGTGGTAAGGTCTATGAGCTCATTTTCTATTTTTAAGTATTATATTCTTGCATCTTACTGTTCTCTGTTCATGTAGAACAAGTGCCTAAACCTGAAGAACAACTGTTCTAATTTAAGATTCCATTGCTATCATAGTTCAAAAAAGCGCTAGGCGTTAATTGTGTGTTTTGCCACTGCCTTGCGCTTTACTGACCAAAGCGCATGCTTATGTGCAGCTATGCACAGATTATGCGTAGTTATGCGCAATGCGTTTTGCCAACGCCTAGAGCCTAGGCGCGCTTATGCGCTCACTCAGGCGCGCCTTTTTTAACTATAATTGCTTTGCTCTTGTATCACTGTATTTACTCATACAAACTTATTTTTAAATTCAAGGATGCAATCGAAACTCCAATGGCACAATAGGTATGTTCACGCATGTTTCTTTAACAGGTTTGCTCTTATCAATAGCTCTGTTGATTTCAATTTCAATTGTGTATACAGTTGACTTTCATATCATGCACATTACTAGCATCACAACAGAGCCAATAGTGTTGTTGTACATGTAGACCCGTGGTACCCATCTGAAATCTTGTTGTGCCATGTAGTTTCCCACGCTTTGTATTCTTTCACTGTTGCTTTGTCTTGAACTGATATGATTTGAACCGTGTCTCTATTTTGATTTGGCAAGACAATGCAGTGACCATAGGACATAGATATATGTTTGTTTGATGCTTTTATTATGTACTAGTACTTGGCAATAGAAGACTTGGTAGTTTAATCCTGTCCACCTTACTAATGAACTGGTTCACCGAAATGAATTTCATATACTAGTACATGCTAAACTTGTTATGTGTCTGCTTGTTTCTTCTTTTAGAATGCTGACAGAATATTGGGGAAGAGTGCCTTATTAAGCAATGGTAAAGGAAGTAACGCAGATAAGGTTCATGATAGCGACACATCCTTGTTGGTCTCCAACAAAGCTGATAAAACAGCTAAGGAAGACTATCTTGAAGACAGCGAGACAACCCCAAAGTCCTGTCTTGGTTTAGTGTTCGAGTTACTGGCCACTACCGCTTGCACAAGCTATTCAAACTCACTGTCTGAATCAGTTCGGTTTCTTGAGTCTCAACTACAAGCTGAAAGACATCGATCAGCTGTGCTGCGACAAGAAGCGGAAGGACTGCGGAAGTCCCTGGAGCATTCAGATGCATACTTTCTGGTGCAACAGCAAGCGTTGGAGGATTTTAGCGCCAAACAAGACAAAGCTAATCAGCTTTCTAAGCTTATTGCCAGCATGGTGGATACCCAGGATAACGTTTCCTGAGCTCTTCTGAAGTTGTTTTAGTTATGCTCTTGTTTTGATGCCGTGTTTATTTGCACTGGTGGCCAATTTTGACGGCCAGTGTATGTAATGTGCTGCTTTGTTCCCTATATTTGCACTGGTGGCGAACTTTGATGCCCAGTGGATGTAATACATGTAATAGCGGTAATAGGCTAGTGTTAATTGCTTGCTTATTTATTTCCTTATTGTCTTGTTTAGTTGTTTGCTTGTAGTCACTGTAGTTCTTTTTCTGTTTTTTCTAGTGGCCATAGTAGCCTATTTTTGGTAACTAGGCCAAAATAATCATGGGCCTTCTACGGGCCGTATGATCCATGGGTCTTC
>NC_041392.1:199502890-199558870 GCF_002162155.2 Triticum dicoccoides
TGCAGATGAGCCCAAGAATCAATGGGCCCTGAGAAGGCCGAAAGATAACTTGGGCTGGAAACGGCCCAATGGAATAGCGGGCCGTTAATGGGTATAAAGTGATACACTATTCATTACGGGCCAGTTTCACCACGAGCCGTTAATGGGCCAAGAGTTACAAAGGTCCTCATATGGGCCAAAAGAAGTCATGGGCCACACATGGGCCGGAAGTTAAAACGGGCTGAATCATATTGGACGGCACAGATGACGCTACTGGGCCTAATTCAGAAAGGGCGTAACGGGCCCTGGGTTAGCGGGCTGTAAATGGGCTATATGTGAACATGTCGTTAACAGGCATTCCATGGGCAAGCCCGCCACCTTTTGACCAACTCAAACGGCCCAGCCTTTTCACAGGAATGGGCCTCTGTTGGGCCGTGCCACGTGTCACCATATCATAGGTGCCTTCGGTCCAATGAGCGGATGACATCTGTCCCAACGGTGAGCCGACACGTGTTCCCTCCAGCCAATGATGATTTTACACATGGAAAATCCCCATTGGTCGGGGCTGTTAACGGGTTATCAGATCCAAAACCCGACCCAATAGCTTAACGGCGTTCCGTTATGGTGGATGCCACGTGTCGGTCACCCTTGACGAAAGCACTTCTGTGACGCGCGATTTATCGTCATGGAAGGGGACACTTCCGTGATGATAATTTTGGTAATGTCATGGAACACTTCTATGACAGCACAGGTATGACTACCTTGATTCTGTCATAAATTTGTCATGGATGTACATGCATGACAAAAAACGCGACCTACTGTGACAAACACGTATCATCACGGAAGTGTATTTTTTTGTAGTGTATAGAATTTTTGATGAGTATATGTTGTTAATATATTGTTGATCAAAAATGATGTAGAATTTCTGGAAAGCATACAGGGTTATTTGAAAAGTGTTTTTCAATGGAAAACCTAGATTAAGCTACTTGAACATTGAGCATCAAGATCTATAAGGATAGATCAAAAACGCTTAATAGAACTTTCAAATGAATACATAGCGTGACAAGATTTTGAAGGAGTTCAAAATAGATCAGCAAAGGAGGAGTTCTTGGCTGTGTTAGAAGGTGTGAGTATTAAGTAAGACTCAAGACCTGACCACGGCAGAAGAGAGAGAAAGGACGAAGGTCGTCCCTTATGCTTTAGACGTAGGCTCTACAGTATGTTATGATGTGTACCGCACCTGAAGTGTGCCTTGCCATGAGTTAGTCAAGGGGTACAAGAGTGATCCTGGAATGGATCACATGACAGCGGTCGAACTTATCCTTAGTAACTAGTGGACTAAGGGATTTTCTTGATTATGGAGGTGGTAAAAGAGTTCGTCGTAAAGGGTTATGTCGATGCAAACTTTCACACTAATCTAGATGACTCTGAGTAGTAAACTGGATTCGTATAGTAGAGCAGTTATTTGGAATAGCTCCAAGTAGCGCGTGGTAGCTGCATCTACAAGATGACATAGAGATTTGTAAAGCACACACAGATCTGAAAGGTTCAGACCCGTTGACTAATAACCTCTCTCACAAGCGAGATATGAACAAACCCCATGGTGTTGGATTCATTACAATCACATAGTGATGTGAACTAGATTATTGACTATAGTGCAAGTGGGAGACTGTTGGAAATATGCCCTAGAGGCAATAATAAAATGGTTATTATTGTATTTCCTTGTTCATGATAATTGTCTATTGTTCATGCTATAATTGCATTAACTGGAAACCGTAATACATGTGTGAATACATAGACCACAACATGTCCCTAGTAGGCCTCTAGTTGACTAGCTCGTTGATCAATAGATGGTTATGGTTTCCTGACCATGGACATTGGATGTCATTGATAACGGGATCACATCATTAGGAGAATGATGTGATGGACAAGACCCAATCCTAAGCATAGCACAAGATCGCGTAAACCAAATAGTAAACACATAGGCGTGGTGCATTAACTCTCACGTTGTTTCTTATTTTTTTTGACATAAATAGAGGAATCAACCAAGAAGAGATGTGGGGCTTGTATGCTTTTAATGACTTGAGACTATCAAACATGACATGCAGTGGTCAGCTTATTGCACAAGAACAAATACAACCCACGTCAGCACACACACACATCTTATATAGCATCACATCCAATGGCTATAAAAGATGAATGAGACCAAATTATATCTCATCTAAATGAGTTCTAGCAAAATTCTATTAATAATACTTAGTACTCCTGCGCCATGTATCATATATTAGTATCATGTAGTACTTTATTTATTTATGAGGTATCCAGATGGCACTGCACCGCCAAGAAAAGAGGGTAACATCAAAATTATGGATTACTTTTTTGAGTATGTTGGTAAGGTCCGGTCATAGTCACTTGTTGAAATCTCTAAAAAGACAAATACTCCCTCCGTCCGGAAATACTTGTCATCAAAATGGATAAAAGGAAATGTATCTAGACGTATTTTAGTTTTAGATACATCTCTTTTTATCCATTTTGATGACAAGTATTTTCGGACGGAGGGAGTAGGAAACAGAGTTGGTGATGATGGTGTGCATGCCATCCTGCAATATAGGTCGTCGGATTTATATCTAACGGATAGGAAAGAAACTAAGGCAATTTTGCAAAAATATACCCACACGTCTCTCCACGTTCACAAATAAGGCCTTCCCTCGTTCAACCTTTTATCTCACAAGATAAACTACTCATACAAATGCATCTTGAGGTGTCCATAGAATCGAAGAGAGGGATGATGTGTGTGTGTGTGCGCGCGCGCGATCGATAAAGAGTGCCATCGAATTTGTGTGTGCCCACGTCAAAGATATAGAGTGGCTGGCCTACTGGAACGTGAGATGGGGCATGTGCAGTTTGTCTCTGTGGCATGGATACCTACCTGCAGCGCTCGACTATCGATGTGTGGTGGGGGAAGAGGGAGGCCCAATTAACTATAGAGGTACAATGGCTGGTATATGTGTGGAGGAGGAGAGAGGCCTACCTCATGTATTAAGGAGATCGATCTGCCTCATGTATTAAGGGAGATCAATCGGCATCCATACATATGTGCAGGAGAGGAATAAGGATGGGAGAGAGACAGAGCTAGAGTGTTGGAGGGGTGGTAGTGGAGTTGCTTCTAACAAATGGTGGGATAGGCTTGCTATACAAACAGAGGGCATGCCCGCAATATCAGTAAGAGAGGAGATGGCTGCTTGTTGTCTGTGCACGTGCGTGTGAGAGACGGGTCAGGAGGCGTGCACGAATGATGAGGGGGGACGATGTGGCTGTGGTAAGCAGACATAACTACATAGGAAGATCAATCGCCCTTTGTTAGAGAAAGGAGAGACATAACTTGTGAGGTACGTCGATCGATGGGGGGTAGTTAAAGCCGATCTAGGTATATGTTGGGAGATCGATCGGTATACATGCATGTGTGTGTTAGAAGCAAATGAGGCACGAGGAGAAGGATAGAGAGAGAGAGGGATGCATGTAGGAGGTGGTACGAG
The DNA here is from genome assembly GCF_002162155.2 of Triticum dicoccoides. Lineage (NCBI taxonomy): Eukaryota > Viridiplantae > Streptophyta > Magnoliopsida > Poales > Poaceae > Triticum > Triticum dicoccoides. Next base: position 199,506,406 of record NC_041392.1, read on the forward strand.
AGGCATACTATATCGAGGGGGGAGGAGTGTGCGAGTACGAGAACGATGAAAAGAGTGGTGGGAGTTAGGCATGGACGGTGACAAGAGAAGAGGGGAAGCTTGTGTTTGTGCTAGGCACACCTGGCTAGAGAGGCATATCGATCGATGTGTGCCGTAAAGGAGCTGGGGGGCCTACACACACCGTGGGTGAACGACCTAAAGTGAAAAGATGAATTTGCGCGATGGAGCTAGAGAATGTTGAGGGAGGGTGAGAGGGATGCGGGCGTGTGCATGCACAAGAGAAAGTTAGCGCTAGCTACAAAGATAAGAGGGTTGTGTGGGTGTAAAAGACAAATAGATATCATATATACTTCATTATAAAAAGCGAATTAAGATATTTGAAGAATTTATCATAGTGTTTCAAACCGACGCATGTGTGAATATATATAACGGTGATACACATGGTGTGGTTATGAACATGTTATACTACATTTAATATATTTTATCTCTACTCTTATAAAAAACGGAGTTGCTGATGATGGTGTGCGTGCCATCCTGCATTATAGGCCGTCCGATTTATATCTGGCGGACAGCAAGGAAACTATGATGGTTGAAGTTGGCAACAATCATGATTGTAGATTCTTATTGAAATAGAGAAACGAATTCAAATTTAGTTCGAATTGTAGCGGTGGTATAGACATTTAGAATGCACTAAAATGTTGGTATGAGTAGGTTACATGCATTATACAGCAAGCGAAAAAATATAATCGGACATAACATGGATTCATACTCCCTCCTTCCATCTATATAGGGCGTAATGAGATTTTTAAGACCGCCTTTGACTATTGACAAGATTAATAGTACATGACATGCACAATGTGAAAATTATATCATTGAAAGAACCTTTCACAGACGAATTTAACGGTGTGCTTTGTGTAAGTTGCATGTCATATATCATTGCTCTAATATTTGGTCAAAGTTAGCATAAAAACGCATTAGGCCCTATATAGATGGAAGGAGGGAGTAGCTTTGAATAGCATTTGTATAGTAAAATGGGGCAAGACTCTCTCTTTGTGTTGTGTGAATAGTTTTATTTTTTTGTTTTCTTTTTGGTTGAGGGGAGTGCAAATTGATTTGGTACGTACAAGTACAATATTACTACATGTTAGGCTTGTCCCTAAAATTCAACCCGCGTCTTGTTATATCCCGAAAATTCAGATATCGTGCTCCCAAAACTGGCGCCTTCACAACCCGCGCCTTGCTATCCCGAAATTACAACGCGCGCGAAAACTCCCTCCAGCTGCCAAATCCCGACACGCGAAATCCCCCTTCTAACCCTGAGCCGAAAGGGCCGCTAGTTCAAATTGGTGGGGGGTACTTTTGTAACACACCCTACATTTTGGACAAGCGCGTCCCTATGCCATGCTTCACCCCCTCCCATCGCCCCCTTTTCGCCATTCGAAATCCCAGGCCGCCATAACCTCTCCGCTCCAGCCGCGAAACCCCACCCTCCTCCGTCCGCCATGTCACCACTGCCCAGCCGGAGCCTCTTCCCCGACGACGTCGTCCACCACAACAGCTCGACGTCCCTCGTCCACCTCCCCGGATGAGGATCCGTCGTCCATCTTGCCGTCCCGCCGGTTCAGCCGCCCCGTCCTCCACCTCCAAGGAGCTGCTCCGACGATCGCCTCGTCTATCGCGGCTGCTCCATCCCCATAGCGCCGCCTTAACCTACTCCACCGGAACCGCAGCATCCTCACCGACTCCTCGGACAAAGCCGAGGCCTCCTCGGCGCCACCAAAGAGGTTGTACACTCATCGCATCACACCTTCTCCTTAACTCGACCTCCCGGCGCCGACGGTGCTCCATCCCGCACCCCCATGGAGCCGCTACCTTGAAGTCGGCGCCGCGGGCGACATCTCCACGGTGACTCTCCCCTAATGCGAGGCCCCTTCGGCGGCGGCGGCCATACCAGACGGATCTGTTGCTGCTGCTCCGGCTCTCGCTCGATCGCTCGCTCACCCAGCTGCTGCTGCTGCTCTCCCCCTCGCTCGTGCTGCTGCTCTGCTCCGATTAAGCCACACTTCAGTTGACTGAATCGACTTTTGGGTCAGTCGATTTTCAGGGGTTGGGGGCTCGCCGGAGTTAAGGAAGAACCACCCGCAGTGGGGACGGGGGCTCGCCGGAGAGGTACCCCACTATCTATCTTAGGGTTCAAGGTGGGGGCGGAGGGCCTAGAGGGCTGGTCGGGGCGGCGGTGGTGAGTTGTTTCGGGGCGGCGAGGCGGCGCTGGGGCCAGCGGTTCGGTCGGTGGTGGCTGGCGGCTCAAGGGGGTGCGGGTTGAAGATGAACTGCGGGCCCTCCCTAAACTACATGTCAAGTGCCTCTTTGCCACCATTGCGTTCAGTTTCGACAGTAGCATTCAGATTCCACAGTAAATTTCAGTTTCGATAGTTAAGTTCAGAGTCAACAGTTTTTACCTCATCTGTTGTAGTCAGGTGGTTTTTGGTGATGTTAATTTTACATCCATTTTACATCATCTATTGGAGATGCTATTAGAATCCCACTTGATATTGACAATGTTTGTCTTGTGCTGCTTCAGCCTTGACGTCTTACGGCTCACCGGAGCTGCTCCAACGACAGAACGATCCATCACAACAGAGCAGTGCCCTGGATGCCATCTATAGATTCCTCAGATCTTCCTCCACGCCACCGACAGCCACCTTTGCCTCAACTGCTTCAGTGACCAACCCAATGATGCTGAGGTCGACACGGCTACGGCAAAAAGGTTGTACACTTGTTGCATCACTTATTACTATACATTCATGTCGATCCATTAGGGATATTTTGGTTCAACGGAAAAACATCGATCCACTGGTTGTTACCATCACTCTAAATTTCCGCATGCTCTCCTTACATAATCTCACCATTTATTTTTCGTATGCATGTCAGATATTGTACACAGTCATGCTGAACATGTAGAGAAAAAGAGAAGAGTTTTGCGTGGCAATACAATGTCATGCAGACATCGCTCCATGGTGGGTTCAATGGCAAACCCTCCCCACCCCTCTCCAGATTGTAATCCAGAGGAAGATATCTGTTCTGAGGCGGATTCAGACGCCGCTGACCACTCCTATTTACCACCCAAGGTGTTTGCTCTACCTTGGCATGATGATGTTAGTCATATCATGCATATGTTGCCTCGCAGTGCCTCCTTTTGACATCATATATGTCATCTACTTAGTTTAGACATGTTCTGTAATGCCACCTGTTTAGTTTCTATATCATATATGGGAATTATGCAGTCTCATGTCTTTTAGCCAGCCATAATATATGTGAAATGTGCAACGCCATCCTGTTTAACTAGGCATCATATATTTGAATGATATCTTGCCCATCCTTTTCTTCATTACATTTCCATTTGTCGACAATGTTTATACATTAAACTACTCTTCCTGTGAATCAGCCATTTGGGTGGGAGATGAAAAAATCTGGAGTGAAAACAAGGCCTTCAGAGCAGACAGTGCTACCTGTCGATGCAGATCTCTTGTTGGGTCCCGATAGCTCCTCAGAGATGGATTCAGAGACAGATGACCAATCCTATTCCCCCACTGAGGTGTATGCTCTAACTTGGCATGGTTATACTGCTCATATCATGCACATGGTGTCTTGCATTGCATAGTTTAGACATCATATACACAATATTCAACACCACGTTCTTAGTTCAGACATCATATCGAATGCCCTTTGTTTAGCATATAAATCACATATGTGAATTAAATGATGCGATCCTGATTACTTAGATAACATGTAGGTGAATTATGTCATGCGATCCTGTTTAGTTATTCATCATATCTTTGAATTATGTTATGCTATGCTATCCAGTTTAGATAGACATCATATATGTGAAATTATGTCATGTTATCCGTTTTAGTTAAACAATATACATATCAACTATTTCATGCCCTCTTTTTTCCACACTATCTATTGCATCTCTATCTCATACAATGTCTGTACATTCAACTATGTTTCCTGTTTATCAGCCATTTGAATTGGAGCGGGTGATGCCAGTATCTAGCGGACTAAAAAACACGGTCTTCAAATAAAACAGTGCTACCTCTTGGTGGAGATAGCACCCCGGTTGTACATGCACAAGAACCAGCCCTACCACACATAACCCAAACTCTCGCAGATTGTACCCCTACTGTGATGGATAGAGAACCAGCTTCACCCAATCTAACCCCAACCCCAGCCGATAGTAACCCAGTTCCTATTGACACAGCACCATCTCCACCACAGAGCTCCCAAACAAGAGCAGTTAGTAAGGCAGCTTCAGTGCCCAAAGGGCCAGTACTATCACGGCGAACCCCAACTCCACCAGTTAGTACGCCTATTCCTCTGGAGGAAGCACAACCAGCTAGTCGTAGTTTAGCATCTAACGCATTTGATGTTGTCAAATCATATGTGCGTATCTTCCCATCTTGGAAATATTATACTGAAGATGAAGGAAAATGTCAGTTGCAGGTGTTTGTCCAGGAGTTATGTGTAAGTAATGTTATTCATGGCAATTACTTTGCTTTCCATACATCCTACCTCCATGATGGTTATAATACAGCAAATTTTCCCATTTTTCTCTACAGAGAAGGACCGATTTGGAAACTCAGGATGAGGTAACCTGTGCTAATACCTCTGCTACTTCAAGAATTCTTGGTGGCAGTATCGAATTACCTGAAGAAAACGTACTTCACCGGCAAACAAACTCATCAAATTCCCTTGCGTTCTCCTGAGACACATTTACTAGACGATGACTGGGAACGCCTTGTTTTGTACTGGTCCCAAACCAAGAATGTGGTAAGGTCTATGAGCTCATTTTCTATTTTTAAGTATTATATTCTTGCATCTTACTGTTCTCTGTTCATGTAGAACAAGTGCCTAAACCTGAAGAACAACTGTTCTAATTTAAGATTCCATTGCTATCATAGTTCAAAAAAGCGCTAGGCGTTAATTGTGTGTTTTGCCACTGCCTTGCGCTTTACTGACCAAAGCGCATGCTTATGTGCAGCTATGCACAGATTATGCGTAGTTATGCGCAATGCGTTTTGCCAACGCCTAGAGCCTAGGCGCGCTTATGCGCTCACTCAGGCGCGCCTTTTTTAACTATAATTGCTTTGCTCTTGTATCACTGTATTTACTCATACAAACTTATTTTTAAATTCAAGGATGCAATCGAAACTCCAATGGCACAATAGGTATGTTCACGCATGTTTCTTTAACAGGTTTGCTCTTATCAATAGCTCTGTTGATTTCAATTTCAATTGTGTATACAGTTGACTTTCATATCATGCACATTACTAGCATCACAACAGAGCCAATAGTGTTGTTGTACATGTAGACCCGTGGTACCCATCTGAAATCTTGTTGTGCCATGTAGTTTCCCACGCTTTGTATTCTTTCACTGTTGCTTTGTCTTGAACTGATATGATTTGAACCGTGTCTCTATTTTGATTTGGCAAGACAATGCAGTGACCATAGGACATAGATATATGTTTGTTTGATGCTTTTATTATGTACTAGTACTTGGCAATAGAAGACTTGGTAGTTTAATCCTGTCCACCTTACTAATGAACTGGTTCACCGAAATGAATTTCATATACTAGTACATGCTAAACTTGTTATGTGTCTGCTTGTTTCTTCTTTTAGAATGCTGACAGAATATTGGGGAAGAGTGCCTTATTAAGCAATGGTAAAGGAAGTAACGCAGATAAGGTTCATGATAGCGACACATCCTTGTTGGTCTCCAACAAAGCTGATAAAACAGCTAAGGAAGACTATCTTGAAGACAGCGAGACAACCCCAAAGTCCTGTCTTGGTTTAGTGTTCGAGTTACTGGCCACTACCGCTTGCACAAGCTATTCAAACTCACTGTCTGAATCAGTTCGGTTTCTTGAGTCTCAACTACAAGCTGAAAGACATCGATCAGCTGTGCTGCGACAAGAAGCGGAAGGACTGCGGAAGTCCCTGGAGCATTCAGATGCATACTTTCTGGTGCAACAGCAAGCGTTGGAGGATTTTAGCGCCAAACAAGACAAAGCTAATCAGCTTTCTAAGCTTATTGCCAGCATGGTGGATACCCAGGATAACGTTTCCTGAGCTCTTCTGAAGTTGTTTTAGTTATGCTCTTGTTTTGATGCCGTGTTTATTTGCACTGGTGGCCAATTTTGACGGCCAGTGTATGTAATGTGCTGCTTTGTTCCCTATATTTGCACTGGTGGCGAACTTTGATGCCCAGTGGATGTAATACATGTAATAGCGGTAATAGGCTAGTGTTAATTGCTTGCTTATTTATTTCCTTATTGTCTTGTTTAGTTGTTTGCTTGTAGTCACTGTAGTTCTTTTTCTGTTTTTTCTAGTGGCCATAGTAGCCTATTTTTGGTAACTAGGCCAAAATAATCATGGGCCTTCTACGGGCCGTATGATCCATGGGTCTTCATCCGGCCGTAGGATCCATCGGCCTTCTATACGGGCCTTAGGGTCCATGGGCCTTCTACAGGCCATAGGGTCCATGGGCCTTCTACAGGTCGTACGATCCATGGGCCTTCTATGGGTAATACTATCCATGGGCCTCATACGGGTCGTAGGATCCATGGGCCTTCTACAGGGCGTATCATCATTTCGCCAATCATGGGCCGTACTATTCATGGACCATAATGGGCCGTTAATAGGCCGTATTTGATAACTCTATGAAAACAGCCCAACGGGTTTTTTTACATGAAAACGGCCCAACTTATTAACGGTCCGCAAACGGGCTGACTATAACGACGGGCTGAATTTGGCCCACAAGCAGAAAATGACAGTAACGGGTTGTATGTAACCGAATGCTGCAGATGAGCCCAAGAATCAATGGGCCCTGAGAAGGCCGAAAGATAACTTGGGCTGGAAACGGCCCAATGGAATAGCGGGCCGTTAATGGGTATAAAGTGATACACTATTCATTACGGGCCAGTTTCACCACGAGCCGTTAATGGGCCAAGAGTTACAAAGGTCCTCATATGGGCCAAAAGAAGTCATGGGCCACACATGGGCCGGAAGTTAAAACGGGCTGAATCATATTGGACGGCACAGATGACGCTACTGGGCCTAATTCAGAAAGGGCGTAACGGGCCCTGGGTTAGCGGGCTGTAAATGGGCTATATGTGAACATGTCGTTAACAGGCATTCCATGGGCAAGCCCGCCACCTTTTGACCAACTCAAACGGCCCAGCCTTTTCACAGGAATGGGCCTCTGTTGGGCCGTGCCACGTGTCACCATATCATAGGTGCCTTCGGTCCAATGAGCGGATGACATCTGTCCCAACGGTGAGCCGACACGTGTTCCCTCCAGCCAATGATGATTTTACACATGGAAAATCCCCATTGGTCGGGGCTGTTAACGGGTTATCAGATCCAAAACCCGACCCAATAGCTTAACGGCGTTCCGTTATGGTGGATGCCACGTGTCGGTCACCCTTGACGAAAGCACTTCTGTGACGCGCGATTTATCGTCATGGAAGGGGACACTTCCGTGATGATAATTTTGGTAATGTCATGGAACACTTCTATGACAGCACAGGTATGACTACCTTGATTCTGTCATAAATTTGTCATGGATGTACATGCATGACAAAAAACGCGACCTACTGTGACAAACACGTATCATCACGGAAGTGTATTTTTTTGTAGTGTATAGAATTTTTGATGAGTATATGTTGTTAATATATTGTTGATCAAAAATGATGTAGAATTTCTGGAAAGCATACAGGGTTATTTGAAAAGTGTTTTTCAATGAAAAACCTAGATTAAGCTACTTGAACATTGAGCATCAAGATCTATAAGGATAGATCAAAAACGCTTAATAGAACTTTCAAATGAATACATAGCGTGACAAGATTTTGAAGGAGTTCAAAATAGATCAGCAAAGGAGGAGTTCTTGGCTGTGTTAGAAGGTGTGAGTATTAAGTAAGACTCAAGACCTGACCACGGCAGAAGAGAGAGAAAGGACGAAGGTCGTCCCTTATGCTTTAGACGTAGGCTCTACAGTATGTTATGATGTGTACCGCACCTGAAGTGTGCCTTGCCATGAGTTAGTCAAGGGGTACAAGAGTGATCCAGGAATGGATCACATGACAGCAGTCGAACTTATCCTTAGTAACTAGTGGACTAAGGGATTTTCTTGATTATGGAGGTGGTAAAAGAGTTCGTCGTAAAGGGTTATGTCGATGCAAACTTTCACACTAATCTAGATGACTCTGAGTAGTAAACTGGATTCGTATAGTAGAGCAGTTATTTGGAATAGCTCCAAGTAGCGCGTGGTAGCTGCATCTACAAGATGACATAGAGATTTGTAAAGCACACACAGATCTGAAAGGTTCAGACCCGTTGACTAATAACCTCTCTCACAAGCGAGATATGAACAAACCCCATGGTGTTGGATTCATTACAATCACATAGTGATGTGAACTAGATCATTGACTATAGTGCAAGTGGGAGACTGTTGGAAATATGCCCTAGAGGCAATAATAAAATGGTTATTATTGTATTTCCTTGTTCATGATAATTGTCTATTGTTCATGCTATAATTGCATTAACTGGAAACCGTAATACATGTGTGAATACATAGACCACAACATGTCCCTAGTAGGCCTCTAGTTGACTAGCTCGTTGATCAATAGATGGTTATGGTTTCCTGACCATGGACATTGGATGTCATTGATAACGGGATCACATCATTAGGAGAATGATGTGATGGACAAGACCCAATCCTAAGCATAGCACAAGATCGCGTAGTTCGTTTTGCTAGAGCTTTTCTAATGTCAAGTATCGTTTCCTTAGACCATGAGATTGTGCAACTCCCGGATACCGTAGGAATGCTTTGGGTGTACCAAACGTCACAACGTAACTGGGTGGCTATAAAGGTGCACTACAGGTATCTCCGAAAGTGTCTGTTGGGTTGGCACGAATCGAGACTGGGATTTGTCACTCTGTATGACGGAGAGGTATCTCTGGGCCCACTCGGTAATGCATCATCATAATGAGCTCAATGTGACTAATGAGTTAGCCATGGGATCATGCATTACGGAACGAGTAAAGAGACTTGACGATAACGAGATTGAACGAGGTATGGGGATACCGACGATCGAATCTCGGGCAAGTAACATACCGATAGACAAAGGGAATTGTATACGGGATTGATTGAATCCCCAACATTGTTGTTCATCCGATGAGATTATCGTGCAACATGTGGGAGCCAATATGGGTATCCGGATCCCGCTATTGGTTATTAGCCAGAGAGATGTCTCGGTCATGTCTGCATGGTTCCCGAACCTGTAGGGTCTACACACTTAAGGTTCGGTGATGCTAGAGTTGTTATGGGAAATAGTACGTGGTTACCGAAGGTAGTTCGGAGTCCCGGATGTGACGAGGAGTTCCGAAATGGTACGGAGGTGAAGATCGATATATTGGACAAAGGGTATTGGAGTCCCGAATTGTTTCGGGGGTACCGGGTAACGACCAGCATGTCTGAAAGGGGTTTCGAAGGCCCCGGCAAGCGTTGGGGGGCCTTATGGGCCAAGGGGAGGGGGCACATCAGTCCACTAAGGGGCTGAGCGCCCCTACCACCCCATCTCACGTAACTTGGAGAGGTGGGGGCGCCTCCCCTAGGGCAGCCACCCCTCTCGGCTTGGGGGGGCAAGTTTTCTAAGGGTGGGGGCGCCCAAACCCATCTAGGGTTTTCCCTGTGGCCGCCGCCCCTCCCCTAGGGAACCCTAGGGTGCCTCCTCCACCCCCTTCCCCCTATATATAGTGAGGGAGAGAGAGGGCAGCCGCACCCCTTCCCTGGCGCAGCCCCTCCCTCCTCCACTCTTCCTTCTCCTCCGTAGAGCTTGGCAAAGCCCTACAGGAATACCACAAGCTCCACCACCACGCCGTCGTGCTGCCGGAGTTCTCCCTCAACTTCTCCTCTCCTCTTGCTGCATCAAGAAGGAGGAGACGTCCCCGGGCTGTACGTGTGTTGAACACGGAGGCGCCGTCTGTTCGGCGCTAGATCGGATCTTCCGCGATTTGAATCGCCGCGAGTACGACTCCATCAACCGCGTTCTTGTAACGCTTCCACTTAGCGATATTCAAGGGTATGAAGATGCACTCCCTCTCTCTCATTGCTAGCATCTCCTAGATTGATCTTGGTGACACGTAGGAAAATTTTGAATTATTGCTACGTTCCCCAACACTTATTCCCCCAAGAAAGCCATGCAAACCTGTTTACTTTTGGAACCATTTTCACACCTAGCCAAGGGGGGTTGTCCTTGCTATAAAACCCCATCTCCCCCATCCTCTAGAGAACCTTCGGTCAAACCACTCAGCTACAAGCTTATGCAGAAAGACTGCTAGAGAGATCTGAGAGATCTTGCTACCTTTGCTCTTGTGAGTTCATTCGGATTCGCGAGAAGGAGCCTCTGGTTCCCCCTAGTTCGTGCTCTACGGTTCCGGCCGTTTTGTGTGGATTAGTCCCAGTTTGTGGTTCTGCGATTATTCGGATAGTGGGTTGGAGTTCTTGTAGCTTCGGCCAGCCTTCCCCAACGTACGGGTTGCATCCAACCTTAGCAGGTATAAAGCTAGTTATCCCGGCTGCTTGCAGCTAGTTATCCCTCCCGATTCGATCCTACGACGTGAAGATCGGGCCACCCTCGGGCGTGAACTCGTTTATCGGGTTCCCACCTATCATCTTCAACCAACAACAATGGAAATGAAAGTGCAGCCATGTGTTCAAGATTGTGGTATGAACTTAAGTTAGCGTTCACCTGGCCATGTGTTTGCTTGATTCGTCTTAGTAATTCTTTCCAACTAAATTGTGTACTTTCTATGAAATGTCATGTATGATGTACCCATGTGCTCATCAGACTCTTAGGGTTTAGCCATTACGATCTCGTGGTAGATCAACTCTTGTAATACTCATATTCATCAAGATCAATCAAGCAGGACGTAGGGTATTACCTCCATAGAGAGGGCCTGAACCTGCGTAAAACATTGTGTCCCCCGTCTCCTGTTACCATCGATCCTAGACGTACAGTTCGGGACCCCCTACCTGAGATCTGCCGGTTTTGACACCAACACTCGGCCTCAACTGGATCAAGAGTTCGAGGGATGTCACCGAGCTGAACATGTGCAGATCGCAGAGGTGCCATGCATTCGGTACTTTGATTGGTTGGATCGCGAAGACGTTCGACTACATCAACCGCATTACTAAACGCTTCCGCTTTCGGTCTACGAGGGTACGTGCACACACTCTCCCCGCTCGTTGCTATGCATCTCCTAGATAGATCTTGCGTGATCGTAGGTGATTTTTTTGAAATATTGCGTTCCCCAACAGTGGCATCCGAGCCAGGTCTATGCGTAGATGTTATATGCACGAGTAGAACACAATGAGTTGTGGGCGATAATAGTCATACTGCTTACCAGGATGTCTTACTTTGATTCGGCGGTATTGTTGGATGAAGCGGCCCAGACCAACATGACATGACCGTGTTCATGAGACTGGTTCTACCGACGTGCTTCGCACACAGGTGGCTGGTGGGTGTCTGTTTCTCCAGCTTTAGTTGAATCGAGTTTGACTATGCCCGGTCCTTGTTGAAGGTTAAAACAGCACACTTGACGAAAAATCGTTGTGGTTTTGATGTGTAGATAAGAACGGTTCTTGCTAGAAGCCCGTAGCAGCCACGTAAAACTTGCAACAACAAAGTAGAGAATGTCTAACTTGTTTTTACAGGGCTTGTTGTGATGTGGTATGGTCAAGACATGATGATATATAAATTGTTGTATGAGATGATCATGTTTTATAATAGTTATCGGCAACTAGCAGGAACCATATGGTTGTCGCTTTATTTTATGAAATGCAATCGCCATGTAATTGCTTTACTTTATCACTAAGCAGTAGCGATAGTCATAGAAGCAATAGCTAGCGAGACCACAACGATGCTTCGATGAAGATCAAGGTGTCAATCCAGTGACGATGGTGATCATGATGGTGCTTTGGAGATGGAGATCAAAGGCACAAGATGATGATGGCCATATCATATCACTTATTTTGATTGCATGTGATGTTTATCTTTTATGCATCTTATTTTGCTTAGTACGGAGGTAGCATTATAAGATGATCTCCCACTAAATTTCAAGGTATAAGTGTTCTCCCTGAGTATGCACTATTGCGATAGTTCGTTGTGCCGAGACACCACGTGATGATCGGGTATGATAAGCTCTACGTTCACATACAACGGGTGCAAGCCAGTTTTGCATATGCAGAATACTCGGGTTAAACTTGATGAGCCTAGCATATGCAGATATGGCCTCGGAACACTGAGACCGAAAGGTCGAGCGTGAATCATATAGTAGATATGATCAACATAGTGATGTTCACCATTGAAAACTACTCCATCTCACGTGATGATCGGACATGGTTAAGTTGATATGGATCACGTGATCACTTAGATGATTAGAGGGATGTCTATCTAAGTGGGACTTCTTAAGTAATATGATTAATTGAACTTTAATTTATCATGAACTTAGTACCTGATAGTATTTTGCATGTCTATGTTGTTGTAGATCAATGGCCCGTGCTACCATTCCTTTGAATTTTAATGCGTTCCTAGAGAAAGCTAAGTTGAAAGATGATGGTGGTTGTCGGTGTCAAAACCGGCGGATCTTGGGTAGGAGGTCCCGAACTGTGTGTCTGAGGTTGATCGTAACAAGAGACAAGGAACACAATGTTTACCCAGGTTCGGGCCCTCTCGATGGAGGTAAAACCCTACGTCCTGCTAGATTAATATTGATGAGTATGGAGGTTACAAGAGTTGATCTACCATGAGATCGTAATGGCTAAAACCCTAGGAGTCTAGCCTATCTGATTATGATTGTCTTCGTCCCCCCTAAGGATCTAGCCCTCCGGTTTATATAGACACCAGAGGGATCTAGGGTTACATAAAGTCGGTTACAGTGAAAGGAATCTTCATATTTGGTCATCAAGCTTGCCTTCCACGCCAAGGAGAGTCCCATCCGGACACGGGTAGATTCTTTGGTCTTTGTATCTTCACAGCCCAACAGTCCGGCCCATGGCTAACAGGTCGGACGCCCGAGGACCCCTTAGTCCAGGACTCCCCCAGTAGCCCCTGAACTGGCTTCAATGACGGTGTCCAGCGTGCAGATTGTCTTCGGCATGCAAGGCGGGTTCCCTTCTCCAAAATAATCTTCGGACGCAAAGAATGTATCCCCATCTGTAACCCAAGTACCACACACAACCGCAGAGAGTATAATATTTCACGAGTCAAATCCGCTGACAACTTTGTGTAACGTGATATCATGTCCCTGCCCGATTATTATTTCGAACCGTTTTTCGGCTTGCCGCTTCGTATTTCGAGATGCGGTTTTATTAGCACGTCTTGTCAAAGCAGAGATCGTGTCCCCTTATTGCGGGATCCTCATCAATACGGGTATGGGTAATCCAACCGTGCCGCCTGCATGGCCCCTAGGGAATAGGCGATTTTCATGGCGAGTGGGGAGGCGTTTGATATTCACCATCGTTATAAGGAGATAAGGATTCACTTTCTTCACCCACACCTTCTCTCTTTCTCTGCCCTTCCATTCTCGAGCTCCAGCGCCCAAGCCCTCATCTTTTCCGCCTCAAGGAAGCACTCAACCATGTCCGGATGTGGAGGGCAAGGCAAGTGGATGGCCTCCTCCTTTAAAGAGAAGGACATCACCAAGCTTCGGGAGGTCAGGTATCTGGCGAAAGAAATTGCCCACCGGCTTCCAGCCAAGGGGCAAATCGTCCCCACCCCGAAGCCTAATGAGAGGGTGGTGTTCATCCCCCACTTCATCCGCGGGTTAGGGTTTCCTCTCCACCCTTTCGTCCGCGGACTTATGTTCTATTACGGGCTAGATTTCCATGATCTAGCCCCGAACTCTTTCCTCAACATCTCAGCATTCATTGTTGTGTGTGAGGCCTACCTCCGCATCCAACCCCACTTTGAAATGTGGCTCAAGATCTTCAACGTGAAGCCAAAGGTGGTGGATGGTCAGCACACGGAGTGCAGAGGTGCCATGGTGAGCAAGCTGCCCAATGTCACGTGGCCCAAAGGTACTTTTGTGGAGACTGTCAAGGAGTGGCAGAAATTATGGTTCTATATCACAGAGCCCCGTAATGCCACCTGGGCCGCGACTCCCGAATTCAAGTCCGGAGCCCCAATATGGCTCACCTCCTGGATAGAAAAGGTCCCAAATTAGTCTTTGTCGGACGAACTGATAGCGCTGCAGACATGCATCCAAAGCATGGTGGATAAAAACATCAAGCTCGTCGACGTGATCCAGGTGATGCTAGTTCGTCGAATCCTCCCATGCCAAAGCCAAACTTGCCCTTTATTGGAATTCGATCCGAAGAAGCACTAAACCTTGGAAAGGCTCTTCGGAACCACTCACGAAGATGCCTGGGAGTTGCTCTTTAAGGGCAATAAGACGCCACCGGCCATAGACTCGGACCACGGGCACGATCTTGTCCATCTTGCCAGTGAGGTAAGTCTTTCATGTCTCAAGGTGTATCCTCTACTTGCTTGTTCAAGGAGGATATCTAAACTTTACTATTTTTTATTTTTTCAGGTATGGGCAGAGAAAGCGGAGCGGATTCAATGTTCAGTTCCGCTGCCCGAGGAACCATTCATCCCACTCCTGGCGAAGATGTTGGTCCCGGCGCCCTATTAGGCGCCGGAGAAGAAGGCCAAGAAGAAGGCCAAGGGGGTCCGGAGTGGCCCCCGCCGCAAGGGGGCTTCAGACGTGTCGTCCGAAGACAAGACTTACTCCTCCGCCGCCGAAGACGACAACGAGGAGGAGGAAGAAAGTAACTCTCCCCCTGATGGGGGAGGAAGAAGAGGGCGGCCTCCGCAAATCAGGAGGCGGAGGCGCCCAAGAGGGGGAAGGGCCCCCTTGCGGATAACTCTGCGTGGGACGTTGACAGCAGCCTGGAGCGACGCCCCCGAAATAAGCCCATGGACACATCGTAAGTACTAGAAACCCGCATACGTCCATGTACCCGGCCTCTCTTCTTCATGGTATCAACATGTTTAATCATGCTATTGCAGTCTGGCCCACGACAGCTCCCTGCGATCCTCATCAGGAGGTTCGCTGGATTCGAAGGCGATGGCCAGCGAGTCTCCGCCGGCCGCTCATATACAAGGCCAAGGGCGACCCCGAGGTGATGTCCCGAAGGACCTTCCCAAGCCAAGGGGAGGTTCAGGAGGCCGTCGGGGAGGTGACGGAGGGCGAAACTTCGGCTGCCGAACACATGGGGGAGCAGATCCCCATGGAGACCGGCGGTGGGGGCTATGTCCAATTTGGCCCCCAGCCGGATGCGGTCCCGGAGACCTATACGGCTCCGGAATCCGGCCAGCAGCCTCCTTCATTGGAAGGAGGTGTGCCCATTCCACCGGTGACCGCTATCCAACCAGAGGCGTCGGATACTCTACTGGAGGCGCTATGAAGCACTTGCATTGTTGAGGAACACCATACCCTCATGGGTGCGGTGATTGAGAAGACTTAGTCCGTGAAGAGCGGACTGACCGAAGCCTGTGTGAGCCTTCTAACAGGCTTTGAGGTAAGTGCTACATTTATGTGAAAAGAAAGTATATACAGTATAGACAGTAGCCCCTGAGACTCTGTCCGGTGTTCGGAAAGAAAATCCGAACAGAGGATCAAATTGCTATTCGTAGGAAACTAATCATACATGTCTTTGTGAATAAGCAGGCGTCGCTGCTGGCCGTAACTTCCACGCTACCGAAGTCTCCGGACTGAAGCGGAAGTTGGAACGGACCGAGGAAGAGCTCGACTGTGCGAAAAACCAGCTGGAGAATACCCAAGGTATGCAATGATATTGTATATGTCCGGAAGGGATGAATAATGTAAGCTGATCACGGTGCCATGACATTTATTAGGAGCGGCGACTGAGGTAGATGCCCTCAAAAAGGTGCTGGCCGAGGCCGAGGAGAGAGCGGTAAATGAAAAAGCCGCCCGAGAAAAGCATGAGGCCAGGGTTGGTGAGGTCCAGCAGGAGCTCCAAGATGCAGTGAAGAAATGTGAGTCCTTGGAGCGCCAGAATGCGGACCAAGAGTCCAAACTCGTTAAGGCCCGCCAAAGCACACAAGAGGCCCGAGCCGAAGCCCAAGGCGCCCTCCGGGAGATCCATGAGGCCAAGAAGATCGTGGCGGGTAAGGCTTTCATTATGCAAAGAAAGTATGTGAGCCCGAGGTATCTCTTACTGACTCGGATTTGGAGTTCTCCAGGGGCATTTGCGGATTTGCCGCACATTGTTTCTGACGCTGCGGAATTCTTCCGGGCCGAAGAGGGGAGCTCAACGGAGAAGTTGTTCTGGTCGTAATACCTTGCCCCAGAACATCCGGTGCCCTTTAGCGACCAGCTAAAACAGTTGGTCGAGCTGCATAGGGTGGCCGAACTAGCCATGAAGGATTTAATAATCCGGATGTGGCCTGCAGAAGCTATTGCCGCCAGCTACTTTGGCCTCGTAAAGAGGCTGGTCAATGCCTGCCCACGGCTTGATGCCATCAAGCGGTCGGTCTGCATAGAAGGTGCGTGGATGGCCTTCGCCCGCGTCAAGATACAATGGGCAAAGATGGATGCCGTCAAACTCGCGACTGAAGGACCGCCTGCGGGCAAGGAGCACCGCATGCCCGAGTGATATTTTGAAGATATTCTGAAGGGATCCCGCCCTGTATGATAAAAACAAGGCTTGATATGTAATATAATGCTTTGTTGTTTTGCTTAGTTAAAAAAATTACCTCCTGTGCGGCCATTTTTATCAAATTTGAGAGTTGGCCAGTCGTCGGCTTCAGCCCCCACGTAGGTAGTACGAGGGTGTTCGGGATGAATCTAAACACGCTTTATCCAAGAGTTTGGTCCTTAAAGGAGGTGTTTAGCGCAACGAACCAGGCAATCGGACTATGTGGCTTTATTACCTTCACTTAGCCATAGGAGTTTGACAAATGAAAATATAGGCGCAGCCCCTAATGTCCAGACTAGGGTATTGTAAACACCTGATTGGATGAGAACCGATTCATCACGTAATGCGGAAAAAATCTCTAAAGATTTGGAACCTCCAAAGAGCTGACCGGCTCATGCCGTACCATGACTATCAGTTTTTGGCTTTCTCTACTAAGGTGCTCATCCGGATAAACCGGGACACAATCGTAGTAGTTCTCCCTTTACTACCCTAGCCGATATAGCGGAACATAAGGTAGTAAGCATAGGAGCCGGGCAACCCAACTATTGACCAAAGACATGATTCGAGCCGATGCATATAATGCTAAATTCGGGGTGCCGACTATACTATAAAAGTGTTCGGACTTGTTGCCATAGTGTGGGGTGCAATAAAGCCCCTGGCGGATTACGGTGTACCAAGGTGTACGGAAGCAAATTAAAATAGCAAAAATAAAAATAAGGAAGAAGAAGGTGCCATGTATGTTGGGCCGCAAAGGGTCTTGAAGACAGGTAGAGTGATCGCCAAGAGGGACATCTAGAGATTCCCCCGCACGTGTGTGCTACTTGCCACCTTGGTGTGTCCGTTCTTCGAAAGGACCGATTATCAGGTCGGAGAGAGATACCTGCGGAAAGGAAACCCGAGGAGGGAAAGAAGAAAAAGTGAAAGTATGCGTGTCCAGTGGAGGTCGAGCCTTATTGTGGATCACAATCTAGTTATGCCTCCGTCTATGCCCACGGTAATTTGAGTGTGTAGTTATGTATGCGTGGCGCGAACGCCGCCACTTGGTGTGGTCTGGGACAGAGGCCGAATTGCTAGTTGAGCTCTTGACAAGCTGGGTTGTCCTGGCGCATGGTAGTCTGGACTCATTTGACAGTGTCCGGGAGTATGGCTGCCGAATTAAGGTTCTGTTTGCAGAGGGCGCTCTGTACTTCTGCTGCCAGGGCAGTGGTGTGCTCCTCCGTACGGAGGGAGCGCTCCGTATTTCCATTGACTGTTATGACATCGCGTGGTCCGGGCATCTTGAGCTTGAGATAAGCATAGTGCGGCACTGCATTGAATCGGGCAAATGTTGTTCGTCCGAGCAGTGCGTGATAGCCACTGCGGGGGGGAGGGGGGACAACATCAAAGATTAACTCCTCGCTTCGGAAGTTGTCCAGAGATCTGAAGAAGACCTCCAATGTGATTGAGCCCGAGCAACGGGCCTCTACACCTGGTATAACTCCTTTAAAGGTGGTGTTGGTGGGCTTGATCCTTGATGGGTCGATGCCCATTTTGCGCATTGTATCTTGGTAAAGCAGGTTGAGGCTGTTGCCGCCGTCCATGAGTACTCGTGTGAGATGAAATCCATCCATTATTGGATTGATTGATGACCAGTGCGGCTGACCCGCCGTGACGGATACTGGTCGGATGGTCCCTACGATCGAAAGTCACCGGGCATGAAGACCATGGGTTGAATTTTGGGGCGACTGGATCTATCGCATAGACGTCCCTGAGCATGCGTTTGCGCTCCCTCTTGGGGATATGGGTGGCATATATCATGTTCACCATTTTGATTTGCGTAGGAAACTTCTTCTGTCCCCCTGAGTTTGGTGGACGGGGCTCCTCGTCATCGTCCTTGCTTTGTGACCCCTTCTCCTTGTTTTCGGCATTTAACTTGCCTGCCTGTTTGAAAACCCAACAGTCTCTGTTGGTGTGATTGGCTGGTTTGTCAGGAGTGTCGTGTATCTGGCATGGGCGATCGTGTATGCGGTCCAGGCTGGATGGGCCTGAATTGTTCCTTTTGAACGGCTTCTTCTACTGGCCGGACTTGGAGCCGCTGAATCCGACGTTGACTGCCGTATCATCGGTATTATCACCGTTGTTTCGACGCTTGTGGCTGTTGCGTCGGGGCTTGCCGTTGCTATTTTTGGCTTCCGCAATGCCAGGTTCACTTGCACTATTATTGCTACAGGCTAGCCAGCTATCTTTGCACGCGCAAAAGCGGATCATAAGTACCGTAAGGGCTGCCATGGTCTTTGGCTTCTCTTGGCTGAGGTGTCAGGCGAGCCATTCATCCCGGACGTTGTGTTTAAAGGCCGCCAAGGCTTCGGCATTCGGGCAGTCAACGATCCAGTTCTTTTTAGTTAAGAACGTAGTCCAGAGTTTCCTGGGTGACTCTCCGGGCTGTTGAATTATGTGACTTAAGTCATCGGCATCCGGAGGCCGAATGTATGTACCTTGAAAGTTGTCAAGGAAGGCTTCTTCCAAGTCCTCCTAGCTGCCAATAGAGTTTCCAGGCAGGTTGTTCAGCTAGTGTCGGGATGGCCCCTTGAGTTTTAGGGGTAGGTATTTGATGGCGTGAAGATCATCGCCGCATGCCATGTGAATATGGAGGATAAAGTCTTCAATCCATACCGCAGGATTTGTGGTTCCATCATATGGTTCAATATTTATGGGTTTCTCGTGCTTTTGATCTCCATCTCCAAAGCACCGTCATGATCTCCAACGTCACCAGCCCGACACCTTGATCTCCATCGTAGCGTCATTGCGTCAAGGTCATCATCCCAACTATTGCTTGTACAATTATGGCTAACGCATAGTGATAAAGTAAAGCAATTATATGGCGCTTGCACTTCATACAATAAAGAGACAACCCTAAGGCTCCTGCCGTTTTCAATATTACAAAACATGATCATCTCATATGTCAACATATATCACATCATATCTTGACCATATCACATCACAACATGCCCTGCAAAAACAAGTTAGACGTCCTCTACTTTGTTGTTGCAAGTTTTACGTGGCTACTACGGGCTTCTAGCAAGAATCGTTCTTACCTCTGCAAAAACCACGATGGTGATTCATCAAGTTTGCTGTTTTAACCTTCTTCAAGGACCGATCATAGTCAAATTTGATTCAACTAAAGTAGGAGAAATAGACACCCCGCCAGCCACCTTTATGCAAAACTAGTTGCATGTCAGTCGGTGGAACCAGTCTCATCTACGTGGACATGTAAGGTTGGTTGCTACCTCTTGAGCATGCGTTGGTTTTCCCTTGAAGAGGAAAGGGTGATGCAGCAAAGTAGCGTAAGTATTTCCCTCAGTTTTGAGAACCAAGGTATCAATCCAGTAGGAGATTACACGCAAGTCCCACGTACCTACACAGACAAACAAGAACCTCGCAACCAACGCGATAAAGGGGTTGTCAATCCCTTCACGGTCACTTACGAAAGTGAGATCTGATAGAGATAATAAGATAAATATTTTTGGTATTTTTGTTGTGTAGATTGGAAAATAAAGATTCAAAATAAACAATGATAGAAATAGCAAGTTGATAGGAAAATAATATGATGGAGAATAGACCCGGGGGCCATAGGTTTCACTAGTGGCTTCTCTCAAGATAGCAAATTCTACGGTGGGTGAACAAATTACTGTCGAGCAATTGATAGAAAAGTGCATAGTTATGAGAATATCTAGGCATGATCATGTATATAGGCATCACTGTCGATGTAAAAACCGGCGGATCTCGGGTAGGGGGTTCCGAACTGTGCGTCTGAGGTTGATGGTAACAGGAGACGGGGAACACAATGTTTACCCAGGTTCGGGCCCTCTCGATGGAGGTAAAACCCTATGTCCTGCTACATTAATATTTATGAGTATAGGGGTTACAAGAGTTGATCTACCACAAGATCATAATGGCTAAAACCCTAGAAGTATAGCCTATCTGATTGTCCTTGTCCTTACGGACTAAGCCCTCCCGTTTATATAGACACCAGAGGGGACTAAGGTTATACAAGGTCGGTTACTTAAAAAGGAAATAGTATATCCAGCTGCCCGGCTTGCCATCCACGCAAAGAAGAGTCCTATCTGGACACGGGAGAAAATCTTCCATCTTGTATCTTCATGGACTAATAGTCCGGCCCATGTCCAATAGGCCGGACGCCCGAGGACCCCTTAGTCCAGGACTCCCTCGATAGCCCCTGAACCAGGCTTCAATGACGAGGTGTCCGGCGCGTAAACGGTCTTCAGCATTGTAAGGCGGTTCCTCCTACGAATACTCCGACACAGTTTCCGAACATAAAGACCGTGTTTGGATCTGCAAAACAAGTTCCACACACACACTGCAAAGAATATAATATTTCACAAGTCCAATCCACTGACAACTTTTTGCAACATAACACTACATCACCTCCCAGTCATTATTTCGAACCATTTTTCGGCCTGCCGCTCCATATTTCGAGACGTGGCTTTATTGGCACGTCTTGTCAAAGCAGAGATCATGTCCCCCTATCGCAGGATTCTCATCAATACGGGCGTGGGTAACCCAACCGCGCCGTTCGCACAGCCCTTGGGAACAGGCGAGTTTTGAGGCGAGTGGGGAGGCGCTTGATATTCACCGTCTTTATAAGGGGATAAGGATTCCCTTCTTTCATCCACACCTTCTCTCTTCGCACATACCCACTCTCGAGCTCCAGTGCCCAAGTCCTCATCCTTTCCGCCTCAAGAAAGCACTTCCAACAATGTTCGGATCTGGAGTGCAAGGCAAATAGATGGCCTCCTCCGTCAAGGAGAAGGACATCACCAAGCTTCGGGAGGCCGGGTACCTGGCAAAGGAAATCGCTCATACGCTTCCGGCCAAGGGACAAATCGTCCCCAACCCAAAGCCCAATGAAAGGGTGGTGTTTATCCCCCATTTCGTCTGTGGGTTAGGGTTTCCTCTCCACCCTTTCGTCCGCGGACTCATGTTTTATTACGGGCTAGATTTCCATGATCTAGCTCCCAACTTTTTCCTCAACATTTCGGCGTTCATTCTCGTGTGTGAGGCTTTCCTCCGCATCCCACCCCACTTCGGACTATGGCTCAAAATCTTCAATGTGAAGCCGAAGGTGGTGGATGGCCAACACGCGGAGTGTGGAGGCGCCATGGTGAGCAAACTGCCCAATGTCACATGGCCCAAGGGTACTTTCGTGGAGACCGTCAAAGAGTGGCAGAAACTATGGTTCTATATCACAGAGCCCCACGACACCACCTGGGTCGCGGCTCCTGAATTCAAATCCAGAGCTCCAATGCAGCTCACCTCCTAGATAGAGAAGGGCCCGAATTGGTCCTCGTCAAACGAGCTGATCAGGCTACAAACACGCATCCAAAGCATGGTGGACAAAAACATCAAGCTCGTCAACGTTATCCAGGTGATGTTAATCCGCCGGATCCTTCCATGAGAGAGCCGGACTTGCTCTTTATGGGAATTCGACCCGGAGAAGCACCGGGCCTTGGAGAGACTCTTCGAAACCACACACGAAGATATCTGGAAGTTGCTCTTCAAGGGCAATGAGACACCGCCGAAGACGGACGAGGACCGCGGGCATGATCTGGCCCATCCTGCCAGTGCGGTAAGTCTTTCGTGTTTCAAGGTGCATCCTCTACTTGCTTATTCAAGGAAGATACCTAAACTGCACTAGCAATTTTTTCAGGTATGGACAGAGAAAGCGGAGCGGATTAAGTGTCTAGCTCCGCTGCCCAAGGAACCAACTATCCCTCTTCTGATGAAGATGCTGGTTTTGGCGCCTTACCAGGCGCCGGAGAAGAAGGCCAAGGAGACCTGGGGTGGCCTCCGTTGCAAAGGAGCTTAGGACGAGACTCCCTCCTCTGCTGCTGAAGATGACGATGAGGACAAGGAGGAAAGCAGTTCTCCCCCTGAGGGGGAAAAGAAGAAGAGGGCGGCCTCCACAAATCTGGAGGCAGAGGCTTCCAAGAGGGGGAAGAGCTCCCTTGCGGATAATTCCGCGTGGGACGTCGACAGCAGCCCAGAGCCACGCCGCCGATACAAGCCCCTGGCCGCATCGTTAGTGCTCAAAAGACCAGGGGCGACGACGAGGTGCTGTCTAAAAGGACCTTCCCGGGCCAGGGAGAGGTTCATGAGGCTATCCATGTGGCGCCAAAGGGTGACCCTTCGGCCGCCGGACACCTGGGAGAGAGAACCCCCATGGAGACTGGCGATGGGGGCCGTGTCTAGTTCGGACCCTAGTCGAATACGGTTCCGGAGACCTATACAGCTCCGGAATCCGATAAGAAACCTCTTTCAAAAGGAGGTGTGCCTATTCCGCCGGTGACCTCTGTCCAGCCAGAGGCACCGGATAATCTGCTGGAAGCGTTGGGCGCTTCCATTGTGGAGGAACACTGTGTCCTTATGGGTACGATGGTTGAGAGGGTTCAGCCCGTCAAGAGCGGACTAACCGTGTAGCGACCAGACCTCAAACAGTCTGATCTCTGTGCTCCGGTGTCATCCCTGGATCAGTAATGCTGACCACACAGTACTTGGAGGATTTATAGCAGAGTAGCAATCACACACTTATTACATCAAGTGTCTCAAAAGAGAACTTATTACAATAAATATGGCTTAAGGCCATCTATTAACGATAACAGCGGAAGGCTTGGAAGATAAGTGAGTCCATCAACTCCAACGGCATCACTGAGTATAGAACCACGACCTAAAAACTCCTTAATCATCATCTGAAAAGTCTGCAACATTAACATTGCAGCCCGAAAATGGGTCAGCACATGGAATATGCTGGCAAGGTAACACATAGAGAGTAAAGGAATGCAACAGCTATACTATATGCATATTTGGCTAGTGGAAAGCTCTATGGTTACAGTTTTTGCGTAAAGCCAATTTTTCCCTACTTCAAAGGAATAAATTTAATTACTATCATGGTGGTTGTTAAACATTGAGAATGGTTGACAGCATTCTCAATCCCAATTAAGCATCATTATTTAACAAACCCCACAAAGTTAACTTTAGAGTAACATGTTGAGATTCACTTGATAATCCAGGTACTAGATACTCAAGATGTCCATAACCGGGGACACGACTAACCATGATTAGTTTGTTACACTCTGCAGAGGTTTGCACACTTTTCCCCACAAGACTCGATCGCCTCCGTTGGATTTCTCGCACTACATGGTGTTTGAGAAACGGATGACTGAGACACAGTCTTTTAGAAGCGCTAGCACCTTACGATCGGGTAGACCGTACCACCTACATCCCCTACATCTGCTAGTCTACCCTGTAAGAGTTCGCACGACTTAATCAACTATGCCAGAGCCCATAATGGCTTGTGGCTGCACACGGAAGTTTCTAGTATGAATAATCTCATGATCCCTTTGAGCCTGGGTGGCGGTCCAAAAAAACAGGCAAGTCCTGGAATACCCAGGTGCCTCAATCCACCCAGGTGTGTGTTTAACTTGCCACCATTAATTAACAATCTCACATCTGTCATGGATATCACTCACCCAATCCACGTCTACTAGCATAGCATGGCATAATAAGAAAACGTAGAAATAACTCCCAAAGGTTTGATAATAAACAGGTAATAGGTACTACCTCATCTACTTCCCATCCCACAATTTAATTAGATCCTAATCATGCAATGTGTGAGGATTGATCTAATGCAATAAAACTGGGTTGTAGAAAAGGTATGATCAAAGTGTTACTTGCCTTGCTGATGATCCGCGAAACCTAGAGATTCAAAGTAACAGGCGGCGCACTCCGGGTATTCTATCGCAGACAAACAAACAAGCATACAATAAGTACTCATCTAATGCACAGGTAAAACTCAAATAGAAGATCTAACCAGAAAATTCAACTTAAGAACCCTGGTTTGCAAAAAGAATCAAATCGAACGAAGCAAAAGAAATCAAACGGCGAAAGAAAACAACTTCGTTCTAGTAATCTGGATCTATGTCAAATTTTACAGTAGCAAAAACTTGTTTAAGTTGATTATTCGGAAAGAGGGTTTCTAGACGAAACTCCAGGCGCTTGAATCGCCTGATTCCGATAAACGAGCGAAAAGTTATACTAAAATGAAAATCGGATCAGAAATCGCGATCAGAAAATAACCGCGGAAAAATCCGACGAAAAAGAAAAACGACGAACAGATTTTTTTTAAACGGCACGGATTTCGAGGGGTGGTGAACCTCGGGCGACGCGCGGCTCCGGCGGATCGGCGGCAGGCGGCGGCGGCGGCTGGCGGCGGAGGCGGCTGGGGCTGGGCGCGGCTAGGGTTAGGGTTTCGGGGCGGCTGGCCTTTGGGCTGGCTTGCCCCGGCTTATAAAGGCCCCGGCCAGCGGTGTCCTGGCCGAGTACGGCCCATAGTCGGTTCCGCGTTTTTTTTATTCCGCTCGGAAGAAAAAATAAAAAGAAATACTAAACAGACTCCAAATATCACGAAATAAATTTTTCCCGGGCTTCTAAAATCAAGCCCGATAAAGTGAACATTTATTTGGGCCCTAAATGCAAATTTGAAAAATGCGCATTTTTCCTAAATTCAAATAAAATACTGAAAAACTCCGAAATAAAACTTATTTGATTTTTTTATTAAATTCTCAATATTTCTATATTTTAGGAAAGTCATTTTATTCCCTCTCTCATATTTTGTAATAGAAATAATTGATGATAAAATAAATAAAATCAAATGATCCTGTTTACAAAATTTGAGAAAACTCAAATATGTAAATAACGAAATCCCCAACTCTCTCCATGGGACCTTGAGTTGCTTAGGATTTTCTAGGATCAAAACCAAAAGCAAAATAAAATATGATATGCATGATGATCTAATGTATAACATTCCAAATTGAAAATTTGGGATGTTACAAACCTACCCCCCTTAAGATGAATCTCACCCTCGAGATTTGGGTTGGCTAGAAAATAGGTGAGGGTGGTCCTTGAGCAAATCTTCCTCTCGTTCCAAGGTGGCTTCATCCTCCGTGTGGTGGCTCCACTGAACTTTGCAAAACTTGATAACCTTGCTACGAGTGACTCGGCTGGCAACCTCGAGAATCTTGACTGGTTTCTCCTCATAGGTTAAGTTGTTATCCAACTGAATTGCTTCTAATGGCACTGTGTCTCTCAAAGGTATGTCAGCCATCTCCGCATGACACTTCTTCAACTGAGAAACGTGGAACACATCATGAACTCCTGTCAATCCTTCTAGCAATTCCAACTTGTAGGCCACTTCTCTCATACGCTCCAAAACTCGATATGGCCCTACAAATCGTGGCGCTAACTTCCCCTTAACTCCAAAGCGCTTAATCCCTCGAAGTGGGGATACTCGAAGATAAGCTCTGTCTCCAACTTCGTAAACTGTCTCCTTGCGTTTAGAATCTGCATAACTTTTCTGTCTAGACTGGGCTACCTTGAGCCTATCGCGAATCAACTTCACCTTCCGTTCAGACTCTTTAATCAAGTCTGGTCCAAACAACTGGCGGTCTCCAACTTCGTCCCACGACAACGGTGTCCTGCACCTCCTTCCGTACAGAGCTTCGAAAGGGGCCATCTTCAAACTGGTTTGGTAACTATTGTTGTAAGAGAACTCTGCATACGGCAAATTGTCGTCCCAACTAGATCCATAATCTAGCACACAAGCTCTCAGCATATCCTCCAAAATCTGATTTACCCTCTCGGTCTGTCCATCTGTCTGTGGATGAAAAGTTGTACTGAACTCTAGCCTGGTACCCAAAGTTTCGTGCAACTGCTTCCAGAACTTTGAGGTAAACTGGGTTCCTCTATCTGATACGATAATCCTTGGAACTCCATGCAGACATACAATCCTGGTCATGTATATCTTTGCCAACTTAGCACTGGTGTAAGTGGTCTTTACTGGGATGAAATGAGCTACTTTCGTCAATCGATCAACTACAACCCAAATCGAGTCATAGCCTGAACGAGTCCTTGGTAATCCATGATAAAATCCATGCCTAGCTTATCCCACTTCCATTCGGGTATCGGCCATGGTTGCAACAATCCTGCTGGCTTCTGATGCTCTGCCTTTACTCTCTGACATACGTCACAAACTGCTACATACTCCGCAATATCCTTCTTCATTCCGGTCCACCAGAAAATATCCTTCAAATCCAAATACATCTTGGTATTTCCTGGGTGAATCGAATACGGTGAATCATGTGCCTCTTGCAGAATCAACTTTCTGATCTCCGGGTCATTGGGTACATAAACACGGTCTTCAAACCATAGGGTGTCGTGCTCATCCTCACGAAATCCTTTAGCTTTTCCTTCTTTCATTTTCTCCTTTATGGAAGCAATCTCCTGGTCAGTCTTCTGAGCTTCCCTGATTCTGTCCATCAAAGTTGACTGAATTTCCAACGTTGCTACATAGCCTCTCGGAACTACTTCCAAACATAATTCACGAAGGTTTACTGCTAACTCCTTGGGTATTTCTCCCGTCATTAACGTATTGACATGGCTCTTGCGGCTTAATGCATCAGCTACTACATTAGCCTTCCCAGGATGATAATGCAATTTCATATCATAATCCTTGATGAGCTCCAACCATCTCCTTTGTCTGAGGTTCAACTCCTTCTGTGTGAAAATATACTTCAAACTCTTGTGATCCGTGTACACCTCACAATTATTTCCAATGAGGAAATGTCTCCATGTCTTCAATGCATGCACTACGGCTGCTAACTCCAAATCATGCGTGGCATAATTCAATTCGTGAGGCTTCAGTTGTCGTGAAGCATACGAAACAACTCTCCCTTCCTGCATAAGCACTGCTCCAAGTCCTCGACGTGAAGCGTCGCAATACACCTCATAATCCTTGGTCTGATCTGGCAAAATCAACACTGGTGAGGTAACCAAACGGTTCTTCAATTCCTGAAAACTTGCCTCACACTCCTCAGTCCATTTGAACTTAGTATCCTTCTTCAACAACTCCGTCATAGGCTTCGCAATCTTTGAGAAATTCTCAATAAACCTCCGGTAGTATCCTGCGAGTCCAAGAAAACTCCGGATCTCTCCAACTGTTGTTGGGGCTTCCCACTTGGTCACGGTTTCAACTTTAGCGGGATCTACTGCTATACCTTCTCCGGATATAACGTGTTCGAGGAATCCTACTTCCTTCAACCAAAACTCACATTTGCTGAACTTGGCATATAATTGGTGTTCTCTGAGCTTTCCAAGTACCAAACGCAAATGCTCCTTATGCTCCTCTTCATTCTTCGAATATACCAGGATATCATTAATGAACACTACGACGAACTTATCCAAAAACTCCATAAACACTTTGTTCATCATGTTCATAAAATAGGCAGGCGCGTTAGTCAGACCAAATGACATAACGGTATACTCATACAGCCCATACCTGGTGGTAAAAGCTGTCTTCGGAATATCCTGTTCTGAATCTTCAACTGGTGGTATCCTGATCGCAAATCGATCTTGGAAAACACCTTAGCTCCTTGCAATCGATCAAACAGATCATTGATCATTGGTAACGGGTACTTGTTTTTTATTGTTACCTCGTTCAATCCACGATAATCAACAACCATTCTTAACGATCCATCCTTCTTCTCCACTAGAAGTACTGGTGATCCCCAAGGCGAAGAACTTGGGCGAATGTAACCTTTATCCAGTAACTCCTTAATCTGCTTCTTAATTCCACCAAATCTTTTGCTGGCATCCTATATGGTCTCTTCGATATTGGCCCAGTGCCTGGCAAAAGCTCAATCAAAACTCAATGTCTCTATCCGGTGGCATGCCTGGCAACTCTTCGGGAAATACATCAGGAAAATCCCTTACCACTGGTACTTCCTCCTGCACAACTCCTGATAAGGAATTTACTTGTGTCCTGTTTGGTGCATGTCGGGATACATACTTGATCCTTCTTCCTTCTGGTGTTGTGAGCAAAATTGTCTTACTAGCACACTCAATATTCCCTTCATACTTTGATAACCAATCCATGCCTAATATCACATCCAATCCTTGAGATTCCAGAATAATTAAATCCGTTGGGAAAACATGCCTTCCTATACTTAATGGCACTTGAAAACATCCTTGTTCGGCCATGTACTCTGCTCCTGGCGAGCTTACTAGCATAGGTGTTTTAAGAACCCTAGTGGGCAGGCTATACTTTTCCACAAATCCCCTTGATATGTATGAATGCGATGCACCAGTATCAAAAAGAACGAGTGCAGTAAATGACTTAACCAAAAACTTACCTATTACTGCATCGGGCTGAGCTTCAACCTCCTCCACATTAACGTGGTTCACCTGTCCCCTGTTGAAAGGGTTCGGCTTCTTTCCAGAGCTTCCATTGTCGTTTTGGCCTTCAGGACATTCATTGGCATAATGTCCGGTCTTGGAACACTTGAAACAGGTGACTTGACTCAGATCTCTCTTGGCTGGGGTTGATGGGGTGCTGCGGTTCTGGCCATTGCTTCCTCCATTCCCATTACCATTCTTGGTGCCATTGTGATTGTGCGAGCTACCTACTCCATGGGTATGCTGAAAATGTCCTCCCGATCTAGGGGTAAAACATGGCTTCTGCTGAGCTCCTGAATTATACTTTCCTTGTCCATACTTCCTCTTGCGGTTCTCAATTTGCTGCTGCTTCCCTTCAATCATAAGAGCACGGTCTACCAACTCCTGGTAGTTGTTGAAGGTGGCTACCATCAACTGCATACTCAACTCATCATTCAGTCCTTCCAGGAATTTCTCCTGCTTAGCTGCATCCGTAGCAACGTCATCTGGGGCATGACGTGCTAGCTTACTAAACTCCTCCACATACTGGCCAACTGTCCGTCCTCCTTGGCGCAAGTTACGAAACTCACACTTCTTCATGGCCATTGCTCCTGCTGAAACATGGGCAGTACGAAAAGCCTGCTGAAACTGGTCCCATGTGACAGTGTCGACTGGGAAGGTGGCTGTGAAATTCTCCCACCAGGATGCTGCGGGTCCTTCTAACTGATGTGCGGCAAACTTCACCTTCTCCGCATCTGTGCATCCTGCTGTGGTCAACTCCCTAGCTGTCTTGCGGAGCCAATCATCTGCTACTATTGGCTCGATGCTACTGGAAAACACCGGCGGATTCAGCCTAAGAAAACAGGCTAAATGGTCAACAGGTGGTGGTGGTGGTGGTGGTGGGTTGTTGTTGTTGTTCCCCTGATTCTGATTCTGAACTAGCAACTGCATCAAGGTGTTCTGCTGATGGATTAACTGGGTGAGCTCCGGCGGAAAGGCAAATCCGGGGTCACGTCTCGGAGGCATCTGAGGGTTTAGAAAAGATGAGATATAAGAATAGAGGGGGTCTAAAGGGAAAACACTACCCATATGCACATGAGGCAAAAGCAAACAATTCACTTCATTCAAACAAACAAAGACATACAATCGATCTAACTATCGCAAAGTGCTCGGACTACTATATTTACATGGTGGACTACTACTACTGATGAGGTGGTCTACTAGAAATATTCTACGGTTGTAGACTCTGTGATATCTGCTCCTGCTTCATCAACATAGTCATCATTGCTACTATCTTGTTCCGAGTCGGTGCCGTCAATGATGATGTAGTCTTCCGGGCTAATCTCCTTGGGTTCTTCGTCTTCATCTACTGGTGTCGGGCCTCCCATAAATACTGCTAGCTTCATAGTTAGGTCGGCATTCTTATCCACCAGTACTTTAATTTCTTCTTCATAATCTTCACGTGTAGCCTTGAGTTCTTCCTCCAGTTCCTTGATTCTAGTCTTAGCCTTCTTCAGATCCATCATGTCGGCGCACATCTGATTCTCCTGTCGTCGAATGTGCTGATTTAACTCCTGAATAAAAGCTGCAATTGATCTATCTTTCCTGGTGCTGATCATCTCCCAGTGTTCATCTCGGCGCCCGCAAATCTGGTAGATAGTATCCTTGAGATCCTTGCGGTAGACTTCTCTAATGCGTCCCATGGCGATGTGAGCTGCCATACTCTTTCCTAGACTCCAGGTTGGTGCATCAAAAGAAAACTCTATGGGCTCAGTGACTGGCATGAACGTCCTTCCTGGAACTTGAACTTGAATCATCCAGCGCTCTTCTTCGGGTAAAGTGGCGTTGTAGGTTCCCGTGAAGCTTGGTATTCCTATGTTCAGGTATCTAGTGACTTCCTTCAAGTGGCGTCCAAAGGGTGTATCTTCATCTGGTTGGGTGAACTTGTTCCTTGCATCTGCCATCCTAATGAGTAGAAAAGATGAGAGGTCAGAAGAGAAGAGAGTGAGTAGTGATCTAGGTCTTTAGCTTAGTGATCGTGTCCTACAGTCAGCGTGTGCTCTGATACCATCTCTGTAGCGACCAGACCTCAAACAGTCTGATCTCTGTGCTCCGGTGTCATCCCTGGATCAGTAATGCTGACACCACACAGTACTCAGAGGATTTATAGCAGAGTAGCAATCACACACTTATTACATCGAGTGTCTCAAAAGAGAACTTATTACAATAAATATGGCTTAAGGCCATCTATTAACGATAACAGCGGAAGGCTTGGAAGATAAGTGAGTCCATCAACTCCAACGGCATCACTGAGTATAGAACCACGACCTAAAAACTCCTTAATCATCGTTTGAAAAGTCTGCAACATTAACATTGCAGCTCGAAAACGGGTCAGCACATGGAATATGCTGGCAAGGTAACACATAGAGAGTAAAGGAATGCAACAGCTATACTATATGCATATTTGGCTAGTGGAAAGCTCTATGGTTACAGTTTTTGCGTAAAGCCAATTTTTCCCTACTTCAAAGGAATAAATTTAATTACTATCATGGTGGTTGTTAAACATTGAGAATGGTTGACAGCATTCTCAATCCCAATTAAGCATCATTATTTAACAAACCCCACAAAGTTAACTTTAGAGTAACATGTTGAGATTCACTTGATAATCCAGGTACTAGATACTCAAGATGTCCATAACCGGGGACACGGCTAACCATGATTAGTTTGTTACACTCTGCAGAGGTTTGCGCACTTTTCCCCACAAGACTCGATCGCCTCCGTTGGATTTCTCGCACTACATGGTGTTTGAGAAACGGATGACTGAGACACAGTCTTTCAGAAGTGCTAGCACCTTACGATCGGGTAGACCGTACCACCTACATCCCCTACATCTGCTAGTCTACCCTGTAAGAGTTCGCACAACTTAATCAACTATGCCAGAGCCCATAATGGCTTGTGGCTGCACACGGAAGTTTCTAGTATGAATAATCTCATGATCCCTTTGAGCCTGGGTGGCGGTCCAAAAAAACAGGCAAGTCCTGGAATACCCAGGTGCCTCAATCCACCCAGATGTGTGTTTAAGTTGCCACCTTAGATAAACCATTAATTAACAATCTCACATCTGTCATGGATATCACTCACCCAATCCACGTCTACTAGCATAGCATGGCATAATAAGCAAACGTAGAAATAACTCCCAAAGGTTTGATAATAAACAGGTAATAGGTACTACCTCATCTACTTCCCATCCCACAATTTAATTAGATCCTAATCATGCAATGTATGAGGATTGATCTAATGCAATAAAACTGGGTTGTAGAAAAGGTATGATCAAAGTGTTACTTGCCTTGCTGATGATCCGCGAAACCTAGAGATTCAAAGTAATAGGCGGCGCACTCCGGGTATTCTATCGCAGACAAACAAACAAGCATACAATAAGTACTCATCTAATGCACAGGTAAAACTCAAATAGAAGATCTAACCAGAAAATACAACTTAAGAACCCTGGTTTGCAAAAAGAATCAAATCGAACGAAGCAAAAGAAATCAAATGGCGAAAGAAAACAACTTCGTTCTAGTAATCTGGATCTACGTCAAATTTTACAGTAGCAAAAACTTGTTTAAGTTGATTATTCGGAAAAAGGGTTTCGAGGCGAAACTCCAGGCGCTTGAATCGCCTGATTCCGATAAACGAGCGAAAAGTTATACTAAAACGAAAATCGGATCAGAAATCGCGATCAGAAAATAACCGCGGAAAAATCCGACGAAAAAGAAAAACGACGAACAGATTTTTTTTTAAACGGCACAGATTTCGAGGGGCGGTGAACCTCGGGCGACGCGCGGCTCCGGCGGATCGGCGGCAGGCGGCGGCGGCGGCTGGCGGCGGCGGCGGCTGGTGCTGGGCGCGGCTAGGGTTAGGGTTTCGGGGCGGCTGGCCTTTGGGCTGGCTTGCCCCGGCTTATAAAGGCCCCGGCCAGCGGTGTCCTGGCCGAGTACGGCCCATAGTCGGTTCCGCGTTTTTTTTATTCCGCTCGGAAGAAAAATAAAAAGAAATACTAAACGGACTCCAAATATCACGAAATAAATTTTCCCGGGCTTCTAAAATCAAGCCCGATAAAGTGAACATTTATTTGGGCCCTAAATGCAATTTTGAAAAATGCGCATTTTTCCTAAATTCAAATAAAATACCGAAAAACTCCGAAATAAAACTTATTTGATTTTTTTTATTAAATCCTCAATATTTCTATATTTTGGGAAAGTCATTTTATTCCCTCTCTCATATTTTGTAATAGAAATAATTGATGATAAAATAAATAAAATCAAATGATCTTGTTTACAAAATTTGAGAAAACTCAAATTTGTAAATAACGAAATCCCCAACTCTCTCCGTGGGTCCTTGAGTTGCTTAGGATTTTCTAGGATCAAAACCAAAAGCAAAATAAAATATGATATGCATGATGATCTAATGTATAACATTCCAAATTGAAAATTTGGGATGTTACAAACCGAAGCCTGCACCAGCCTGCTAATAGGCTTTGACGTAAGCGGTGCGAGAAAGAAGGTCATAGTATAGATAGTGTAGCCCCTGAGACACTGTCCGGTGTTCGGAGAGGAAAAGCCGGACAGAGGATTAAGTAATTTTCGTAGGAAACTAACTAAATATGTCTTATGAACACAGGCATCGCTGCTGGCCACCACCTCTCATGCCGCTTAGGTCTCCGGACTAAAGCGGAGTCTGGAGCGGGCCGAAGAAGAGCTCGGCCTTGTGAAAAGGCAGCTGGAGGACAAGCAAGGTATGTGGAGACTTGCCGTATATTCGGAAAGAATAAGTGATGTATATGAATTGTAGTGCCGTGATATTTGTAGGAGCAACGACTGAGGTTGAAACCCTCAAGGAAGCGCTGGCCGAGGCCGAGGAGAGGGCGGTGAAGGAACAAGCTGTCCGGAAAAAGCATGAGGCCAGGGTTGGGGAGGTCCAGCAGGAGCTTCAAGATGCTTTGAAGAGATACGAGTCCTTGGAGCGGTAGCATGCGGACCGAGAGTCCGAGCTTGAGAAGGCCCGCCAAAGCGCACAAGAGGCCCAGACCGAAGCCCAAGATGCCCTCTGGGACATCCAAGAGGCCAAAAAGATTGTGGCGGGTAAGGCTTTTATTATGCTAAGCAAGTATGCGAAGAAGAGATATCTCTTACTTACCCGGATTTGGAGTTCTCCAGGGGCGTTTGTGGATCTTCCACACAGCGTATCTGACGCTGCTGAATTCTTCCGACTTGAAGAGGGGAGCTCGACGGAGAAGTTGTTCTGGTCGCAATACCTTGCGCCAGAACATCTGGTGCCCTTGAGCGACTAGCTAAAACAGTTGGTCAAACTGCATAGGGTGGCCGAACTGGCCATGAAGGACTTGATAGTCCGGCTGTGGCCGGCCAAAACTATACCCAACAGCTACTTCGGTCTCGTGAAGCGGCTAGTCGACGCCTGCCCTCGGCTTGATGCCATCAAGCGGTCAGTTTGTATCGAAGGTGCGTGGATGGCCTTCGCCCATGCCAAGATACAGTGGGCGAAGATGAATGCTGCCACGGTCACGACCGAAGGACTGCCCGTGGGCAAGGCGTACCGCACGCCCAAGCTATATTTTAGCGAAGTCCTTGAGGGATCCGGCATTGTGGTGGAGTAGTGTACGAAGGATGTAATCTTTGGATGAATATTGTTATACCGTCTCACCCTGTATTATAAAAGCAAGTTCAACTATGTAATATAATGTTTGTTTAATATTTTACCTCCTGTGCAGCCGTGTTTATGAAATTTTGAGAGTTGGCTAGTCATGGGCTTCAGCCTTCACGTAGGTAGTACGAGAGTGCTCGGGATGGAATCTAAACACTCGTGATCCAATTTGTTTGGTCCTTGAAGGAGGTGTTTAGCGCAATGAACCAGGCAATCGGACTATGTGGCTTTATCACCCTCACTTAGCCATAGGAGTTCTACAATTAAAATTTTAGGCGCAGCCCCCTAGTGTCCGAACTAGGGTACTATAATCACCTGATCGGGTAAAAAGCCGATTCATCACATAGTGCGGAAAAAATCGCTAAAGATTTGAACCCTCCAAAGAGCTGACCCGCTCTCGCCGCATCATGACAGTCAGTTTTCGGATTTCTCTACTGAGGTGCTCATCCGGATGAACCAGGACACAATCACAGTAGTTCTCCCTTTACTACCCTAGCCGATATAGCGGAACATAAGGTAGTAAGCATAGGAGCCGGGCAACCCAACTATTGACTAAAGACGTGATTCGGAGCCAATGCATATAATGCTAAATTTGGGGTGCCGGACTCTGCTGTAGAAAGTGTTCGGATTTTGTTGTCGTATTATGGGTCGCGATGAAGCCCCTGGTAGATTAAAGCGTACCAAAGTGTACGGTCGCAACTTTGAGAAAGTCATCAAAGAAAAAAGGGAAAAAGGGTAGTAAGTCAGTGCCGCAGAAGTTGGGCCACAAATTGTTTCCGTTATAGTTTGATTAATACGTCAAAGCATATTCGTACAAGTGGTGCGATAAGCAACCGGGCTATGTAACATGCCCTAACCAAGGGACGGCTGCGTGTGGGTCCTGAAGGCAGGTAGAATGATCATTAAAGAGACCATCGAAGAATTCCCTTGTACGCCAGTGTTTCTTGCCATCTTGGTGTATCCATCCTGCCGAGAGGACCAATGATCAGGTCGTCAGAAGAAACCTGCGGAAAAAAAGACCTGAAAAGGATAAAAAGGAAAAATGGAAAGTATGTGTGTCCAAGAGTGGTCGAACCATATTATGGATCACAAGATAGTTATGCCTCCGCCCATGCCCATGGTATTTTGAGTGCGTAGTTATGTACGCGTGGTACGGATGCCGCTTCTTGGTTGGGACGGGGATAGAGGCCGAGTTGCTAGTCGAGCTCTTGACGAGCTGGGCTGTCCTGCTGCAGAGTAGTCCGGACTTGTTTGACAGTGTCTGGGAGTTCGGTCGGCGAATTGAGGTTCTGCTTGAAAAGGCCGCTCTATACTTCTGCTGCTAACGCGGCGGTGTGCTCCTCGGTATGGAGGGAGTGTTCCGTGTTCCCATTGACTGTTATGACACCATGTGGGCTGGGCATCTTGAGCTTAAGATAAGCGTAGTGTGGCACCGCGTTGAAGCGTGTGAATGTGGTTCGTCCGAGCAGTGCGTGATAGCCGCTGCGGAAGGGGACGATATCGAAGATCACATCTTCGCTTCAGAAATTGTCCGGAGATTCGAAGACAACCTCTAGGCTTCTACATCCAGTATGACTCCTTTAAAGGTAGTCTTTGTGGGCTTAATTCTTGATGGATTGATGCCCATTTTGTGCGCTGCATCCTGATAGAGCAGGTTCAGGCTGCTACCACCATCCATGAGGACTCACGTGAGGTGAAATCCATCAATGATTGGGTCGAGGACCAGTGCGGCTGAACCGCCATGACGGATACTAGTCAGATGGTCCCTGCGATCAAAAGTGATCGGACAGGAAGACCATGGGTTGAACTTTGGGGCGACTGGCTCCATCGCGTAGACATCCCTGAGCGCGCGCTTGCGTTCCCTCTTGGGGATGTGGGTAGCATATATCATGTTTACCGTTTTAACTTGGGGGGAAACTTCTTCTGTCTCCATGTGTTTTGTGGTCGGGGCTCCTCGTCATCATCTTCGCTTTGCGCCCCCTTCTCCTTGTGCTCGGCATTTAACTTGCTGGCCTATTTAAAAATCCAACAATCTTTGTTGTTGTGATTGGCTAGTTTGTTAGGAGTGTCATGTATCTGGCATGGGCGATCGAGTATGGGGTCCAAGATGGATGGGCCTGAATTGTTCCTTTTGAATGGCTTCTTCCGCTGGCCGGACTTGGAGCATCTGAATCCGGCGTTGACTGTCGTGTCATCGGTATTGTCACCATTGTTTCGACGCTTGTGTCTGTTGCATCGGGGCTTGCCGTTGCTATTCTTGGCTTCCGCAATGCCAGGTCCGCTTGCCCTGTTATTGCTACAAGCTAGCCAGCTATCTTCGCCCGCGCAAAAGTGAGTCATAGGTGCCGTAAGGGCTGCCATGGACTTCGGCTTCTCTTGGCCGAGGTGTCGGGCGAGCCATTCGTCCCGGATGCTGTGTTTGAAGGTCGCCAAGGCTTCGACATCCAGACAGTCGACGATCTGGTTCTTTTTAGTTAAGAACCTAGTTCAGAGTTTCCTGGCCGACTCTTCGGGCTGTTGAATTATGTGACTTAAGTCATCGGCATCCGGAGGTCAAACATATATACCGTGAAAGTTGTCAAGGAAGGCTTCTTCCAAGTCCTCCCAGCTGTCAACGGAATTCTCGGGCAGGCTGTTCAGCCAGTGCCGGGCTGGCCCTTTGAGTTTTAGGGGAAGGTATTTAATGGCATGAAGGTCATCGTCGCGGGCCATATGAATATGAAGAATGAAGTCTTCAATTCATACTGCGGGGTCTGTGGTTCCATCGTATGATTCGATATTCACGTGTTTGAACCCTTCTGGGAATTCATGTTCCATGACTTCATCAGTGAAGCAGAGAGGGTGTGCGGCGCCTCTATATCTGCTTGCCATGTTCGGCTTGATACTCGTCATCGCGCGTCCAGGCACACCCCCGTGATCCGTAGATTGATCTGGTCGGACCTGTTTTATTCTTCAGGCCCTACCAGAGATCATACGTGTATCCCTGAGTAGTTTTGCCTCTGCCTTTACGGCGAGGTAAGGCGGTCTGGTGTTCGGCTTGTGTTGCCGCTTTGTCCCGGCCACGTGGCGGTCGGTCAGCCTCATTGTGCGCTGATGGCACGGGCTCCAGCGCCTCGTCATCAAATTGAGGTAGTAATTTGCGCTTCGGGTAACTTTTGAGTGGTCGCTTGAGGTCGTATTCTTCGGCTTCCAGGACATTAGTCCATCTGTCATTGAGCAGGTCTTGATCAGCTTGAAGTTGTTGCTTCTTCTTTTTCAGGCTCCTTGTAGTGGCTATTAGCTGGCGCTTGAAGCACTCCTGCTCGAGAGATTCCTCAGGCACGATAAAATCCTCAGTGCCGAGGCTCGCCTCATCCTCGGAGACTGGAAGATAATTACTGTCCTCCGGGTCTTCGTGCGTGGCCTGTTCACCAGGGCTAACTTGCCCATCTTCCCGTTCATTTTGTTCGGTAGTTGCCTCAACGGGGTCTTCATTGTCTTCGGCACCGTCCGGAGTGTTATCTTCTCCTGTGCCGGTGTTGCTGTCTTTGCTGCGGCATGACTTAGAGCGGCGCCGCTGACACCGGCGCTTTACTTGTATCTCGGGAGGTTTATCCTCAACCGGATCTTCCTTGTCATCACTGATATTCTCTTTTGGTGCATCCACCATGTATACGTCATATGAGGAAGTGGCCATCCAGCGTCCGGTAAACGGCGGGTTTTGGGCCTCTTCTTCTCCGGCATCGTCGTCCATACCATCTATGTCGTCGAAGCTGTAATCGAGCATGTCAGTTAGGTCTTCGATAGTGGCTATTAAGTGTGCGCGGGTGGGAGGCGAAATTCTCTGTCATCGGCCTCCAGTTCAAACCGTATATAACTCGGTTGTGAGTCCCCCGCTAGGGAGAGTGTCTTTAATGAGTTTAGCACGTCGCCTAAAGGTGAGTGCCGAAAGATGTCCGCGGAGCTGAATTTCGATAATCGACGCTCGATCAAGCTCGTCATGCGCGGACGCACATGCCTCAGAACCTGTAGCCAGAAACGTGTCCGAGGTTCTGGCAACATAGATCTCAATTGATGTTGGGTCTGTGTGCGGCTCCAACGCCGCTGAGTCTGTGGTCTCCATGGCAGGGTTGAGCCTCCCGTCCTCGGATGGCGTGATCTGCCCCAGATCTAGAGCCAAAGTAGTTGCGGATTCTATCTCCTGGGTGTAGTTCGATGACAGATTTAGGCCATGTTCATCGTGGTGACAGGGAGCGGCTACTGCCACGGTCTCAAATCCGTCGAAGATCAAGTCTCCGCGGATGTCCGCGGCGTAGTTCAAGCTTCCAAATCTGAACTGATGACCAGGGGCGTAGCTATCGATCTGGTCTAGATGGCCAAGCGAGTTGGCCCGCAGTGCAAAGGCGCCGAACATGAAGATCTGTCCGGGGAGGAAGGTTTCTCCCTAGACAACATTGTTGTGGATGATTGACGGGGCCATCGAACCTCTCGATAATGGTGCAGCGGAACTCTCAATGAAAGCACCAATGTCGGTGTCAAAACCAGCGGATCTCGGGTAGGGGGTCCCGAACTGTGCGTCTAAGGTTGATGGTAACAGGAGACGGGGAATACAATGTTTACCCAGGTTCGGGCCCTCTCGATGGAGGTAAAACCCTACGTCCTGCTAGATTAATATTGATGAGTATGGGGGTTACAAGAGTTGATCTACCACGAGATCGTAATGGCTAAAACCCTAGAAGTCTAGCCTATCTGATTGTCCTTGTCCTTACGGACTAAGCCCTCCCGTTTATATAGACACCATAGGGGACTAAGGTTATACAAGGTCGGTTACATAAAAAGGAAATAGTATATCCGGCCGCCCGGCTTGCCATCCACGCAAAGAAGAGTCCTATCCGGACACCGGAGAAAATCGTCCATCTTGTATCTTCATGGCCCAATAGTCCGGCCCATGTCCAATAGGCCGGACGCCCGAGGACCCCTTAGTCCAGGACTCCCTCAATCACGTCCGCGACAAGTAGATCGAAATGATTCTGCATCTACTACTATTACTCCACACATTGACCGCTATCCAGCATGCATCTAGTGTATTAAGTTTATGGATAAACAGAGTAATGCAATAAGAACGATGACATGATGTAGAGGGATAAACTCAAGCAATATGATATAAGCCCCATCTTTTTATCCTTGATGGCAACAATACAATACGTGCCTTGCTGCCCCTGCTGTCACTGGGAAAGGACACCACAAGATTGAACCCAAAGGAAAGCACTTCTCCCATTGCAAGAAAGATCAATCTAGTAGGCCAAACCAAACTGATAATTCGAAGAGACTTGCAAAGATATTAAATCATGCATAAAAGAATTCAGAGAAGAATCAAATATTGGTCATAGATAATCTTGATCATAAACCCACAATTCATCGGATCTCGACAAACACACTGCAAAAAGAATTACATCGAATAGATCTCCAAGAGAATCGAGGAGAACTTTGTATTGAGATCCAAAGAGAGAGAAGAAGCCATCTAGCTAATAACTATGGACCCGAAGGTCTGTGGTAAACTACTCACACATCATCGGAGAGGACTATGGTGTTGATGTAGAAGCCCTCCGTGATCGATTCCCCCTCCGGCGGAGCACCGAAAAAGGCCCCAAGATGGGATCTCATGGGTACAGAAGGTTGCGGCGGTGGAAATAGGGTTTCATGGTGCTCCTGGATGTTTTCGGGGTATATGGGTATATATAGGAGGAAGAAGAATGTCGGTGGAGCTGCGAGGGGCCGACAAGGGTGGGGGGGCGCACTCCTGCCTCGTGGCCTCCTCTCTTCTTTCTTGACGTCCACTCCAAGTCTCCTGGATCATCTTTGTTCCAAAAATAACTCTCCCGAAGGTTTCATTCCGCTTGGATTCCATTTGATACCTTTTCTATGAAACACTGAAATAGGCAAAAAAACGGCAATTTGCACTGGGCCTTTGGTTAGTAGGTTAGTCCCAAAAATAATATAAAAGTGCATAACAAAGCCCATTAAACATCCAAAACAGATAATATAATAGCATGGAACAATAAAAAATTATAGATACGTTGGAGACGTATCATTGGTCTTGGTCGCTTCCTCCCACAATGCCACCGAATTAAAATAAGACGTTGGTGGTAAGTAGTATGACTATCACCGCACACAACTCTTTGTGTTCTACTCGTGCATATCATCTAAGCATAGACCTGGCTCGGATACCACTGTAGGAAATGTTGCATGGAAAACAAAAAAATTACGCACGCGCAAGATCTATCCATGGAGATGCATAGCTATGAGATGGGGAGAGCATCTTCATACCCTTGAATATCGCTAAGAGGAAGCGTTTATCAACGCGGTTGATGTAGTCGTACACCTTCATGATCCGTCCCGATCAAGTACCGAACGTACGGCAGCTCCGTGTTCAACACACGTTCAGCTCGATGACATCCTCACCTTCTTGATCCAGCAAGAGGGGCGAAGTAGTAGATGAGTTTCGGCAGCACGACGACATGGTGACGGTGTTGGTGAAGAACAATCTTCGCAGGGCTTCGCCAAGCACAATGGAGACTATGATGGAGGATAAACTAGAGGGGCGGGTGACGGTGTCCTGGAGTAGGGGGTACTCACCACGTTGTCTCCCGATCTATTAGATTGGGCCGAGGACCCCCGTGGTCGTATACTCATGGGCCAGTTCGGACGGCTACCGCATACAAGGAAGATTCCACAAGACTTGGCAATCAAGACAAGGACTTCTCCCCACCGGCGTATTCGGCTAGGACTCTTGTTATCCTAGGCCTCCGGTGCATTATATAAACCGAGGCCAGACTAGTTAATAGATATACAATATATACAACATACAATACATACAACAATCATACCATAGGCTAGCTTCTAGGGTTTAGCCTCCTTGATCTCGTGGTAGATCTACTCTTGTACTACCCATATCATCAATATTAATCAAGCAAGAGTAGGGTATTACCTCCATCGAGAGGGCCCGAACCTGGGTAAAACAAAGTGTTCCCTGCCTCCTGTTACCATCCGGCCTAGACGCACAGTTCGGGACCCCCTACCCGAGATCCGCTGGTTTTGACACCGACATTGGTGCTTTCATTGAGAGTTCCGCTGTGTGATCGACAAAAGGATCGATGGCTCGCCTGCAGATCAACTGCGACTTTGGCATGTTCGTCACCAGCTCGACTGGTCACCTTGGTTCGACCAAGAATTGCGCCCCGTGTTCAGATCACCATGTCCGGACGAGGGCCTTCATCAAACATCAACTCCGATCTCTATCAAGATCACGGAGAAATCATCTATGGAGCTCGGGGGCTCAACGTCAACATTGCCCTCAAGCGATCGTGCTGTTTTTCTGGACAGCAAACTCGTATCTGCCACCACCACCTCCTCGAGTATCGCTTTGACGATCGCTTTGGTGGAATTGTGCGGAATTGAGTCTACTACAACCCTAAAAAATTTCGTCGAGTTCCGATGGAGGAATCTCTGGCAATCTACGATATACCGGAGCCCTGTCAAATCTGGACGGGAATCTGGATGAGTTTAGGGCGTGGTGTCCAGCTTATAGCTCGGACGTCCTTTGGAAGATCCAACCGTTGATCGGCTGCAGAATTCCTATATCTACCAGCCCTCCAAATTTCAGCTCGATCCGACCGTCCAAACTCCGGGAACCTTCCGATTAGTGCATCACTTTTCGGATCTGTTTTCTGCGCGAAAACGAATCCGACCCGAGTTCATCTTTTTTATGAACGGGATTTCGGACATCCCTTTTGAAGGAAGTTTTGTGTGGGGTATTGTGTTTTGTTCCCAAACACATCCCACTAACTTTAAGATATTTTGAACATGATCTTCAACATCATGCTGGTGTTAAACCAGTCCGGCAATATTACTCCACGACCGCCGACCTGTGCTAGACACGGCGTCACTTTGTTGAGCCGAGCTCAACTTCTTCGGATCATCATCTCGGCAAGCCGAACAAGAGCCCGGCACCGTGAAGGATAAACCATCACCAACATCGCCGCCCCACGAATTACACGAAGCGGGCATACCGGCATCGCCGCACGGTCGCTTCATCAAGCCGGCATCAACCACGTCACGACCTGCATCGACAGGGCCGCACTATTGCTTCTTCAAGCTGATGTCCATCATGCCGACCTACTTCGACTCATCGGCTGACATCGAGGCGTCGGCATCTCGGCTGGACCGGGGGCTTCGCCATCTCTTCATCAACCTACTCCGGACGCTTCAGCGTCACTAGCCGACCAACTCCGTCACGTTAGCTGGGCCGAGGGCTTTGCCTCGGCGAGTCAACCTTACCAGCATTGCCATGCCGTCGTTTTATCACCCGTCAGGCAAGGGGTGTGCGAAGCGAGTCCCAATTTCTGGAATCATCTTCCTTCGGATTGCTACAACAAATAAACCAGGTGCTATTAATCCCAGTATTTTTTGCTTGTTTGGGTTCATTTTTCCCAAGAAATTATTACTCTGGTTTGTCCATGATATGTACACAGGTCTATCAAATGGTGACCGCATTAACGATGGTCGCGTGGTGGTTCGATCAGTTTCCATACATAGTCCAGTGAACGCCGCATCTGGAGCTCGGACCGACCTGTGAATTCAGGCTTTGCCACGCCTTTACTACATCACGCCGACGCCCTGCATCGACATTGACTTCGGCGCCAGGCCATATTTCTTCTATTCCTCACTTTGTAAATTATTTATTATGCAACATTTTTTTAATTATCATTATTACTATTATCTCCGGTTTGCACTATTTTATGTGGCACAGGAAAATGATCCAGCCGGACTATATCCTTTGGCATCACCTCGGC
Organism: Triticum dicoccoides; assembly: GCF_002162155.2. Lineage (NCBI taxonomy): Eukaryota > Viridiplantae > Streptophyta > Magnoliopsida > Poales > Poaceae > Triticum > Triticum dicoccoides. Next base: position 199,550,005 of record NC_041392.1, read on the forward strand.
TGGACGGGGGGCTTCGTCAACACTTCATTACCCCATGCCGGGGACTTCGGCATCACTCTGCCGGCCTGCATTGACCGTGCTATGTCACCACTTCGGAGTGCCGAGCTCTCTGCTCCGCCACCTCGGGACCGGCTTGGGGGATGGCACCTTGTCCCGCATCAAGCTCGGACCGCGTCATCAATACCGAACACATTAACCAGCTAAGTTGCCTTCATGCTCAAAGTTTTAAATTTTTAACTTGTGTTCGGCTCGACCAAGCATTATACTTTTTTGGAAAAAAGTTGCTTGTAAAATTTCCTTGTCCAAACTTTGTTTGTGACGCATAAAGTCAAATACCCCGTTTACTTGGGGGCTTCCTTTATGAAGCTTTTCCTGTTGCATATGATTATACTTGTACGGCTTCGTTCCTTGTTCGTGTATTACGCCACAATATGCACCACATTGACTTAAGCGATTTGTAAGCTGGGTTGCCTCGCTCCTGTGTTTACCCCTATGTTCCCGATTGTTCGGCTAGGGAGTAAAGGGAGCACCTCTGCGATTGTCACGATCGGGTCACCCGAGCCGGACCTCAGACTGGGTGAAGCCGAAAGCTAGCGCTCTTATAGTTATTCAATGATGGTCGGCACACAACGGAACTCATGAGTACAAAAAATCTATTGCACAAGTCTCATAATAACAATGAGCACCGAAGAAAGGTATCGGTGGGGGTACTATTTTCTTCGGAGATGCTTCTTACTCTTCGCAGTAATATAGCATAAGTACCCTGAGCGCACTTTGTCTGTTACAGCATTATGGCCTGATTGCCTGGTTATTGGAAACACCGTCGATATTCTCGACCGATGGAGTACATAACACTTTTCGGTCCTTAACCGAAGAGGGAGAAGCCGACGGTCAGTTAAGACGCGTTTAAAGTTCGGTTGAACATAGATATGATATAAGTACTTCGGTACATGCAATCATTCTTCTACCCAAGTCACTTGGAGGCTCTTAAGTTTATTTGAGCCGTTTTATAATAAGTGTTCTTCTTCTTAGTCGTTGCAAAGTTTTATTATTATTTATCGTTCCTTTCTTCGACACGAGTGTGCGGTCACTAGCCGGGGAGCATAATTTCTCTCTCAAAGCCGCTAGAGTTTAGTTTGCTAAACTGGCCTGATGAGAAGTACTCCGCCTTCGGGATAGGAGGTTGAAGCCGTAGGCTGACCCGCTCGAAGTCTTGAGATAGGATGTGTCATGTTAAAGGACGACGGAAGCACTTCTTTTTTCTAAGACCAATTTTCGGATTGGCACCGAACACTTGATCTTGTTCGGACGTCATGTTTTTACTGACGTTTCTTGGTTTTCCAAGCTTTTTGGCACTTTTAAACTATTTGTGCTTTTCCAGCATTAGTCTCGCAGTGCAACGCCGAACACCTTTAGGGATTCGGCAAAAACATTCTCAGATATTGCTATATATGCATCGGTTTCGAATTGTGTCTTCGGTCAATAGTTGGGTTGCCCGGCTCCTGCACTTGCTTCCTACGTTCCGTTTTGTTCGGCTAGGTGTGCAAAGGGAGAAACACTGCGATTGTGCTTCCATCTCACATGGTTAAGCACCTTAGTGGAGAAAGCCGAAAACTGACTGTCACAATAAGCGTAAACTGGTCGGCGATCCGATGACTATGACGGGCCATTCATAACATTGGCCGAAGTGTTTACGGCTTGACCTCGACTGTCGCCGAACACTACCGGGGGCTATTAACTGGCCTCCCAAACTAAATCCTCGATATTTTGCTCTTACATTCGAGCTGAGGTTTCATGATCATGCTTAGCATGACAACCCAAAGAAAGGAACCGATAGCGGGACTATTTTCTTTGGAATACATTTCTTCTGTTAAACAGTAATATAAAATATCTCTCTGCGTACCTTTGTTTATAAAACCGTGTGGCCAGATTGCCTTGTTTGTCGTAAAATCTTTGCCCTCATAAAGGCTTTATAAAGTAGGACAAACACTCCTCGGCTACTGGCCAAGGAGGTGGAAGCCGATGGTCGGTTAACAAAGTTTTATACAATGCGGATCCGAGCATTAATGACGTAAAGTACTTGGATACATAGAGTCATTACACATAATTTGTGATTTTACTATGGATATTGATCCTTAATTCGGCCACCCGTGCCCGCATTAAGGCTCGGGGGCTACTGGGCTTCGGGCTTATTATTTATAAATATTAAAGGGGCACATCGATCCCCTGATCTGGTGTTGCCACCCGACCAGTGTCTCGGGGGCTACTGCATTGCTTGTCCAATGCAGAAAATTTTATGTGCAATATAGTTTCCGAGGAGATTTTGATCCTCAGGTTGGTCGGCCGCACCCAACCTGAGTCTTGAGGACTAAGCATGCCGCTTTTGTGTCCCGAAGTATTCTGTCGAGCTAGGACTTGATCCTCAGGCCGATTTTGCAAATCAACCTGAGTCTCAGCGGCTACTGGGATCAGCAGTCTTATGTCATCCTTCATGTGCATCTCGGGTTTTAGACCGATACACACCTTGAGGGCTACTGGCTATATATCTCGGCAGAGAATAAATTGCACCAACAAAAAATATTGACAAAAAATCGGCCCATAGTCGGGGTGGTGCACCACCTTGGAAGCAGTCCGGCATAAAGCTCGGGCGCTAGTGGCTGGCTCCGTAGAGGGCATTTCCGGCACTAAGCTCGGCTAAACTCCTTCAACTTTTTTGAACCAAGGTGATATGACACCTCGGATATAGTCCGGCATTGGAGCCTGGACACAGTCCGGCGTTGGAGCTCGGATATATTTCGGCGTTGGAGCTCGGATATACAGTCCGGTGTTGGAGCTCGGATATACAGTCCGGCGTTGGAGCTCGGATACATAAGATACCTTGAATGCAGTCCGGCGTTGGAGCTCGGACGCAAGAGGACCCTGCCTCCCGGGAACAACTTCAAACCCGAGGTGTGGCATAAAAATAAACAAGGCATTGATAAAGGCCGGAAACTTAAAGGGGCTCCTCGGATACCCGACGTGTAAACTCGTCGAATGCATTTCGGCGATCCTACAGATCGAAGATAAAGAAGATTTGTTGAACCAGTTTTCAAGACCGGCAACCAAAGATGAAGAACAGTTCGAAAGAACCGAGGAGCGTCCCTAACTTGAAGACCGGTTCAGGGGGCTACTAACGGTGTCCTGGACTAGGGGGTACTCACCACGTCGTCTCCCGATCTATTAGATTGGGCTGAGGACCCCCGTGGCCGTATACTCATGGGCCAGTTTGCACGGCTGCCGCATACAAGGAAGATTCCACAAGACTTGGCGATCAAGACAAGGACTTCTCCCCACCGGCGTATTCAGCTAGGACTCTTGTTATCCTAGGCCTCCGGTGCATTATATAAACCGAGGCCAGGCTAGTCGATAGATATACAATATATACAACATACAATACATACAACAATCATACCATAGGCTAGCTTCTAGGGTTTAGCCTCCTTGATCTTGTGGTAGATCTACTCTTGTACTACCCATATCATCAATATTAATCAAGAAGGAGTAGGGTATTACCTCCATCGAGAGGGCCCGAACCTGGGTAAAACAAAGTGTTCCCTGCCTCCTGTTACCATCCGGCCTAGACGCACAGTTCGGGACCCCCTACCCGAGATCCGCCGGTTTTGACACCGACAGCGGGGTGGCCAGCACACGTCTTGGTGTATATTGATGTGTTCCAGGTGCTAGCCCTGCCCCTCTATTTATATGTTGAGCCTTGGGTTCGAAACTTGGAGTAAAAGCCTCCTCAAAGTCGGTTTTGCCCGCTAGGAAGAGTCCTTCTCAGACTTCCAGGACTAGACGCCATAGTCCTTGGAGTTTGGCCCAGACGCCATGGGCCTCGACATCTGGCCCAGGGCAAGACACCAAGGTTTCCGATGTTTAGCCCCATGGCCTCCGCAAAACTCCTTTTGCACCGACCTAAAACCTCATGGGTTTTACCCCTTGGCCTAACCATATCATCATATATATCAATCTTTACCTCTGGACCATTCCGGAGGTCCTCGTCATGTCCGTGATTTCATCCGGGACTCCAAAGAATATTCGGTCACCAACATACATAACTCATATAATACTATATCGTCAATGAACGTTAAGCGTGCGGACCCTACGGGTTGGAGACCTATGTAGACATGACCGAGACACCTCTCCGGTCAATAACCAATAGCGGAACCTGGATGCCCATATTGGCTCCTACATATTCCACGAAGATCTTTGTCGGTCGAACCTTATGACAACATACGTAATTCCCTATGTCCATCGGTATGTTACTTGCCCGAGATTCGATCGTCGGTATCTCCATACCTAGTTCAATCTCGTTACCAGCAAGTCTTTTTACTCATTCTGTAATACATCACCTTGTGACTAACTCCTTGGTCATTTGCTTGCAAGCTTATGATGTGTATTACCAAGAGGGCCCAGAGATACCTCTCCAAAACTTGGAGTGACAAATCCCAATCTCGATCCATGCCAACTCAACAAACACCTTCGGAGATACCTGTAGAGCATGTTTATAATCACTCAGTTACGTTGTGACGTTTGATAGCACACAAGGTATTCCTCTGAATCCGGGAATTGCATGATCTCATGGTCAAAGGAACATGTATTTGACATTCAAGAAAGTAGTAGCAATAAACTGAACGATCATATGCTAAGCTAATGGATGGGTCTTGTCCATCTGAAAGTGCAACTATCCCTGGGTGGTTTTGGTAATTATTAACAACATATAGCTCATTGAACTAATACTATTTCAAGATGATCATTTCAGAAAGTTCAACGATTGGCATGGCATGGATTAGGAATGTGGACCCCTCAAAATGCTAGGGACACATATTGGCTCAAGCTCAAGACTCTACATTTTACTTTTAGTGATCCAAGATCACATTGAGTCCATAGGAAAAGCCCATACTATTAAAAGGGGATGAGGTGTTGCTTAATGGCTTGCTTGCTCAAATGCTTAGTGATATGCTACAAAAACCCTCAACCACTTTCTCATATCCACATATGTCCCAAACCAAAAAGTCAAACTCGGCCCCACCGAAATATTCTATCCGGTGCCACCGAGTTCACTTGACATAGCCACTGCCACAAATCCTAGTCACTTCGTTCTCACCGAGATGGGATTGCAAACTCTCTGTTTCCCTTCGTAACATTTCATTCCAACCGAGATGAGCGATCGGTCCCACCGAGTTCGCAATGCAAACTCTCTATTTCCCTTTTGTAACGTTTCGGTCTCACCGAAATGAGCGATTCAGTCCCACCGAGTTTGCCTGACCAACTCTCTGGTTAGCTTATTACCAAAATCGGTCCCACCGGGTTTGTGTAATCGGTCTCACCGAGATTATGTTATGCCCTAACCCTAATGAAATCGGTCCCACCGAGTTGACATGTCGGTCCCACCGAAAAGCCTAACGTTCACATTTTGAACTAAATCGGTTCGACCGAGTTTTCTGATCCGGTCCCACTGAGTTTGGTGAATTGTGTGTAATGATTAGATTTTGCGTGGAGGCTATATATACCCCTCCACCCTTCCTTCATTGTGAAGGAGAGCCATCAGAACGTGCCTACACTTCAACATTCATTTTCCGAGAGAGAACCACCTACTCATGTGTTGAGACCAAGATATTCCATTCCAACCATTAGAATCTTGATCTCTAGCCTTCCCCAAGTTGCTTTCCACTCAAATCATCTTTCCACCAAATCCAAATCTGTAAAAAAGATTTGAGTGTTGGGGAGACTATCATTTTAAGCACAAGAGCAAGGAGTTCATCATCAACACGCCGTCTATTACCTTTTGGAGAGTGGTGTCTCCTAGATTTGTTAGGTGTCACTTGGGAGCCTCCGTCAAGATTGTGGAGTTGAACCAAGGAGTTTGTACGGGCAAGGAGATCGCCTACTTCGTGAAGATCTACCCTAGTGAGGCAAGTCCTTCGTGGGCGATGGCCATGGTGGGATAGACAAGGTTGCTTCTTCGTGGACCCTTCATGGGTGGAGCCCTCCGTGGACTCGCGCAACTGTTACCCTTCGTGGGTTGAAGTCTCCATCAACGTGGATGTACGATAGCACCACCTATCGGAACCACACCAAAAATCTTTGTGTCTACATTGCGTTTGCTCCCTCCAAACTCCTCCCTTTACCTTCATGTGCAATGTTTTACATTCCGCTGCTATACTCTTAGATTTGCATGTGTAGGTTGATTGCTTGACTTGTGCTAAGTTGCTAAAATCTGCCAGGACCTAAAATTGGGAAAAGGCTAGATTTTTTTTGGTCAAGTAGTCTAATCACCCCCCTCTAGACATACTTTCGATCCTACAAGTGGTATCAGAGCTTTGGTCTCCATTTGCCTTGATTTCCATAGCTTTTGGTGATCATAGCCTTGGTTTCACAACCTAGGAGAGTATGGCGTCTAGTGAGGGAAATTCCCACCGTTGAGGTCCTTACTTTGATGGTACAAATTTTGCTAGTTGGAAGCATAAGATGAAAATGTATATTCTTGGACATAACCCCGTCGTTTGGGCTATTGTGTGTATTGGCTTGCACGGTGAATTCTTTGATGGGAGAGAACCAAACCGTGAAGCTACCGCGGAAGAGTTGAAGATGCTGCAATACAATGCTCTAGCTTGTGATATTCTCTTCAACGGATTGTGCCCCGAAGAATTCAACAAAATCAACCGTCTTGAGAATGCAAAGGAAATTTGGGATACTTTGGTTGATATGCACGAGGGTACTGACTCCGTCAAGGAATCCAAATTGGATGTGCTTCAAAGTCAACTTAACAAGTTCAAAATGAAGTATGGTGAAGGTGTCGCTGAAATGTACTCTAGGCTTGCTCTCATCACAAATGAGATTGCCGGCTTAGGAAGTAAAGAGATGACCGACAGATTCATCATCAAGAAGATCCTAAGAGCCTTGGATTGAAAATATGATACCATGTGCACATTGATCCAAATGATGCCCAACTACAAAGATCTCAAGCCAACGGAAGTCATTGGAAGAATTGTTGCTCATGAGATGTCACTCAAGGATAAGGAAGAGCTTCACAACAAGTCAAGTGGTGCTTACAAAGCCTCATGTGATGCTCTTACATCATCAAGTGAGAAACAAGCCTTCAATGAAGAATTGAGCCTAATGGTGAAGAACTTCAACAAGTTCTACAAGAGTAGAAGCAAAGAAAGGAGTTCCAAGTCAAGGTCCTACATGACAAAAGATCTCCAAGTCGTGAACGTAATTGCTACAATTGTAGAAGACCCGGACACTACTCCAATGAGTGTACGACTCCCTACAAAAGAAGAGAAGATTCACCCAAAAGGAGAAGTAGAAGAGAAGAATCACCACATAGAGAGAGAAGGAGTAGAGATGACCGTTATGAACGAAGAACATCATGGAGAAGCAAGGATTCGGAAAGTAAGGACAAATCGTCAAGGAGCTACACAAAATGAAGACATCAAGCTCATGTTGGTGAATGGGTATCCGGCTCTGACTCCGACAATCACTCCGAGAGAAGTTATCACTCCGACTCCGAATATACTCAAGATGAAGGTGTTGCCGGTCTAGCACTTGTCTCAACCAACTCCTATGACATATTTGACTCATCAAATGAAGGAATTGGAAGATGCTTCATGGCTAAAGTACCAAAGGTATCACACCCCGAGTATGTTGATTTCAATAGTGATGAAGATGATTTGCTAGGTGATGATGATTTACTTGTTGACAACTCTAGTGATGAAAACTATGATGAACTTGCTATTAATCATGCTAATCAAGGTAAAACGAATGACGATGATAAGGAGATTGAGATTCTAACTAAAGAACCAAACACTCTTAAGTTAGCTCATGAAACTACCTTGGAAGATCATCGAGAACTTTTAAAGACTCATGAGAAGTTACGCTTTGAAAAGCTCATCCTTGAGCAAGAGCATGGGTTCTTAAAGGCAATCAATGACGATCTTCGCAAGAAAAGTTCTTCTTACATTGCCAAGAGTTTACTCTTGTCTACTGTAACACCCCGGATGTAACTTTCCCTATTTGTACTCCAACTCTTGCCGTTTCCGGCGTTAAGTTATATTTATTTCCTCGAGTTCGGGTTTTGTCTCCGTGTGTTGTTGTCGTTGTTATGCATTTCATATCATGTCATCATGTGCATTGCATTTGCATACGTGTTTGTCTCATGCATTCGAGCATTTTTTCCGTTGTCCGTTTTGCATTCCGGCGCTTCGTTCTCCTCCGGTGGTCATTTCTAGCTTTCTTTCGTGTGTGGGGATTAAACATTTCCGGATTGGACCGAGACTTGTCATGCGGCCTTGGGTTACTACCGGTAGACCGCCTGTCAAGTTTCGTATCATTTGGACTTCGTTTGATACTCCAACGGTTAACCGAGGGACCGAAAAGGCCTCGTGTGTGTTGCAGTCCAACACCCTTCCAATTTGGCCCAAAAACCCACCAAACTCCGCTCCATGTCCTAGAGCGTTCGATCACGATCGCGTGGCCAAAAACCGCACCTCATTTGGACTCTCCTAGCTCCCTCTATGCCTATATATACCTCCCCCATTTCCAAATCCGGACGAAACCCTAGTCCCCCTCCTCCTCCAGCCGCCGGACAAAATCCGGATGGCCGGACATTGTCCGCTCCGTCGCCAGCCATCCATGGACCGCCACGTGGCCGCGCGCCGCCGCTCACCGCGCCGGCCCGGGAGGCCCGCAGCCGGCCCCCGAGGCCCGTAGCCGCCGCCGCCGCCCGAGTCGTCCTCCTCCGCCCGCGCCGCCCTTCTTCTCTGCGGCCGACGCCGCCTCCACTCGCGGGCGACCTCCGCCCGGCGACCTCCGCCGCCCGTCG